>NW_017729026.1:37258013-37293724 GCF_001723915.1 Gavialis gangeticus
GGGGGTTGGGGGGGCAGCCCCCCCAGCCACTCAAAGTGAACTGGCCAAGGAAGGGTTTAATTCCCCCTTCCTTGTCCCACCAGTACGGATCTGGGCTGGGATCTCCCTGGCTCTCTCCCCTTGCTGCTGCAGTGGTGGGCCTGAGGCCACAGCAGAACACTGGCTGTCATGGCCCCTGAGGTGGGGGGGGCAGGGAGGTGGGTTATTCCTTCCTCTAGCCCCACTGCCCCCAGGGGACCACAGAAGGGTCTCCCCACTCTGACCACTGCTAATCCTGCTCACTCCATGAATGTGGCAAGTGGCTGCATAATTTTCCCCTCCTGCCCCCTTTGCCAGATGCTGGAGGGAGGAGGGAATAGCCCCCCTCCCTGCCCCCTCACCTAAGGGGCCCTGCTGGTCAGGCTTTGGCTGTGCCCCCAGCCCTGGCACTGGAACAGCGAGGGGAGAGGTCTCTGATGGGGCAGTAGCCCCAGCCCAGGAATCTGGTTAGCATGAGCCTCTTCCTTTCCTGGGGGAGGAGGGCTGCAAGGTGGGGTCAGCATTGGTGCAGACTGTGGTGAGCAATGGCACTGGGGCTCTGAGGCATCCATAGGCACTAGTCTGCAGCAGCTTTCCCTGCCCCGCCCACAGCACAGCCCCCCCCACTGGGAAGAGTGTCACCCTCTGGGACACCATGATAGGGGCTGCTGCCCCATTATGGTAGTGCCCCCTTCAACTCTCCACGGGCAAGAGCATGGCCAGAGCCCGGCCAGATCAGCCCCTTGCATGGGGGGCAGAGAGGGGGGTTATTCCCCTTTTGACCTTGGTGGACTGCAGCAGAATCTGTCTACCCTCAAAGAGAGCAAGTGGCAGGTTAAGCCCCCACCACTGGATGCTGGAGGAGGGGAAAATAACCCACCCGACCTCTGTCTAAGGGGCTGTGCTGGCCATGCTCCCAAAATGCAAGCCTCTTCCCAATGGCAGGCGGGGGGGAGGGCTGTGCTGGAGGAAGGGCAGGGAAAGCTGCCACAAACTAATGGTGGTGGTGGTGCTGGGGGGCTATGGCCCCCTCCAAGCCCCGGTATCATCACTCACTAAAGTGCACAGCAGGGTAAGCTTGTCACATTTAGCTTTAGTTGCACATCCTTGAGTGATAACTTATAGTATTATTTAAATGTTTCTTTTACGTTCAGCCTTATTTAACCATTGCTTAAGTTTCTGTATAGCCTCATTAATATTTGAACTTTTCTTTTTGTATTTTGTGTCTGTACTATCAGCTAGCCTTGAGCTCACTTTCACAACTTATGTTCCAGCATTATCAACCTATAAGACATTTGAAATGTAAGCCTTGGTACTAGTTCAAATTAATTGAACTAGACACTAACCAACTGAATCAGAGGGATGACATGATTGAACATGTTAATGAAAAGTGATAAGAAAGTACCAATTGGACGGTGCCCAACTGCAAAGCCCTTGAAATTTATGGCTTTGATGGACAGACCAAATTAGAAGTCCAGGGCATGCCAAAATTAAGACACCGGTAAAAGACAAAATTAAGATGTGTGCATGTGATGGGTTTGTTGGAACAAAGGAATATGCTGACAGGATAAAAAAAACACATGAACAACATGATGCTCACAGGGAAAGCAATCAACAGTACTCAGAAATGAAGAGTCGTTACCAAAGTAAAGTTAAAGAAAAAGCATAAAAGGGAGGCAACAAGGAAGTTGGGTGTGTGTTGTCATCCAACAACATCTTGGCTGAAAAGCAGCCATTATTCACAGATGACCACCATCTACTTTCAGGAACTGATTGGCCACCCTTTCTGTGAAGTGGAGTAGCATCTGGGATTGGATGAAAGCATTGAACCAAGCATTTTTCTCTTTCTCTACATAGAAAATATTAAAATATTTAACGTGTTAATAAATTAGATTTTAGTTAAGTTGAATGGTGTAGTCCATGTTACAGACCATGGGGGCTTTTGCCCCTGTAGTTGGGGAGGAGGGGGATGGTTCTCTTCCTTAGAGATCTCAAACATATTTTAACAACTTTTTCAGCAGCAGGGCATTGATTGCCATGGTAACCCTGTTATATCTATGGCAGACTATGTGTTATCTCCTGTGGTTGTCTCATGGTTCGGTGTATACTGATAGGTTAGACAATGGAATTATATAAGATTTTTTGGATATGGATGATTCTAGCTCAGGCAGAGGGGTTGGATGAGATGATTTCTGGAGGTCCCTACTTCTCTCTGATAGACCCTGACCTTGAATGAGACAGGTGAACATTTGAGGCACACATCCATGGTGTTCTCACAACTTCAGGAATGCCTTTCAGCCCCAAACTCTTCTCTGCTGTTTTCTACTTGACCACTCAGAACCATCTGAGATGTGCCAGGAAAACTCCTTGGTCTGTGGCACCTCAGCCTGACCCATCTCACTCAGGTCCTGCCAAGTCTTATCAGACGGGACTTTGCCAACTACAAGAATCACATCTTTGGCCATTCACATGCTCAGAAATTATGCATCCTCTCTTCCTTAGAAGAAGCCAGCCTGTATTGTCAAATGCTCTGAAATCACAGGTATCACTGACAGTAAGTGTGATAGGAAAAAATTATTATAAAAAAAACAAAAACAGTAACTATATTTTGTGATACAAACAGATATAAGATCAAACAAACACAAGAGAACAACATAACAATAATTTGATTTTACTCTGTATCTTAAACCCAAGAATGTACTTTCTACTAAGCCCTCTAGATTAGTGACCAGAGCCTCTTGCACCCAGGGAGCTTTAGACAAATCCTTGTTCTTCTGTCAAGGCTTAAGCAAGACTTCTTATACATCCATTCACGTATATTGACTAGAACACATTTTGATTAGAACAGGTTGGGGCAGACTGGATTAACTGATTAATTGACTCTGCTGGAGTATAATCTAATCAGAATGCTCCAGTATACTTCAGTGTCTCATATATTGAGTGTCCCCATGTTTCAAAATAGCAATGCAGGCACTTTAACTAAAGCATCCCTGCCACCATTTTGAAATGTAGGATGCTGAATACAAACTACACTGCAGGCATTTAATTAGAGTGGCTCCCAAGAACCTCTGTAATTAAACCTCTCCCCACCCCAGAACACATGTAGAAGTGCCCTAAGATAGATCTGTATGGATATAGTATTAGACTTAATCAGTGTAGGTTAGACCAGTCTATCAAACTTCTGTACGAGATCCCCTATAGATTTATGTTAGACTATTGTACACCAACATCCCAGGGGCCTTTGTGCCCCCCTCAAACCAGCCCCTCCTCATAGGGCAGCATGCTATCACTTGCCAGATGCTTGGCTTCTCTGGGTTGTCATAGACCTGGGTCAGCACAGATGCAGGCAGGGGGTGGGAAAAGAGGTTCCCCAGCAGTGGGGACAAGAGCAGTCCACAGAAGTAAGGATTGGGCCCCTCAGAGCTCGGCAGCTGAGGGCCCTGAACCTTCCTTCTATGGAGCGCCCCTGCCTGAAGCAAGCCTCCCATCTACCCAATGTAGCTTGCTGGCTGCTGCTGGTGTCAAGATCTGGAAAGATGCATGCAGTTCAGTCCAGGAATCTTTTACTAGGCATTGGAGACAGGAGCACTCTATAGAAGGAAGGATAGTCTCAGAGCCCAATCCTTCCTTCTACAGGGCTGGCTTTTAGACACATGCCCCCAACCCCCTGCCATCACCATGGACCCTCCCCTGCACCCAGTCTTAGTATTCCAGGAGAGCCCCAGAGGGGGTCACAATGTCATACCTGGCAACTCAGCCCACCACAGCAGGGGGGAGCACATCATGGTGACCTGCACTGGGACTGTCCTGGAAGCCTAGGGTTGGGCCACCGTGACAACAGGGGGCATGTGCCTGACAGCCAATCAGTGACAGCCCCTGCTTAGCTTCACTTGTCTGCCCTTGACAATCTCCAGTATGCTGAGAGGCATGCAGGAGTGCCCCCCTCCACCTTTTGACCTCAGACAATGTAGGCATCTGAATGCCACCCCCCAGGAAAAGGCTAGTATATATTCCATTAGCTGCCTGATCTAATCTACAAAGTTTAGAGAAATGCATGAAGGTTTGATCAATTCTGCCTCAGACCTTTTTAATGTCTGTAGTTAGCCTCAGTCATCTTTACTCTAAGCTGAGAAGCCCTAGCCTATTTAGTCTCTCCTCCTATAGAAGTCTCTCTATTACGTGGTCTTTCTTTTTGCCCTTCTCTGCACATTTTCAATTTCTATTATATAATTTTTGAGGTGGTAAAAACAGAACTGGACACAGTATTCAAGGCACAGATTTCATGATTAAATTCTCTGTTTTCTCTTGAAAGCCCGTCTTCAGAATTCCTAACATCCTGCTTGTCTTGTTGGCTACTGGTGAATACTGGGTTGATGTTTTAGGAGAATTTATCTAGGATGATTCTAAGATCTCATTCTGGGTTAGAAACAGGCGGAAGGCAGGGCAGGGTGGCACTTTAGAAGCTAACAGGTTCAGACTTGGCAATGCATGGGGTGGGGTACGGAGGGACATGACCCCCCCCTGAAATTGGCATTGCTGGCCAGACAGTGGGGAGTGCCAGCCAGTGCCTCCCCCCCCCCCCGAGAAGCGCTGGCAGCACTTCTGTTTTTTCCAGCGACACTTCTGGTTTGCCTCTGGTGTTTCCAGGGTTGGTGATCAGCTGCTGGTGCACACCCAGAGCCAGGAAGCACCAGTCGCCCATGGGTTCAGAGATGCATAAGTTTTTGTAAATTGTGCTTACAAAAGTTTGTACCATTCTGAAGCACTTAATCTCTGAAGTGCCAACCTGTCCTGTCTCCTGCTAGACTTTAGGCTAACATGGCCAGTTACCTCTCTTTCTGATTAGATTAATAGATTCATAGATGTAGGGTCAGAAAGGACCTAAGTAGATCTTCAAGTCTGACCTCCTGCCCTGAGCAGGAGAGAATACTGTTCTCATATGACCCCAGCTAGGTAATTGTCAAGCATCCTCTAGAAATAGTTAGAATTAGAAATAGCTTGTGTATAGCCAATCATCATGTCTGTGCATCTCATTTGTGTGCATCACTTCTCACTTATCAACACTGAATTTCATCTGCTACTGTGCTGCCCATTCACTCAAGATAGTACAACAAGATAATCACTGATGTTGACTTACCCTGAATACAAGGAAGTTGTTGTAAATAAGTGCCTAACACAACATTAATAAGGCTAATCTAACTCACTCATTCTTTCTGAGAACCCCTTCTGAGAACTTAGATTATACCAGGGGCAGAAAAAATATGCCCTGGGGGCCAGATCTGGCCTGCCAGACCATTCCACAGGGGCCCTCCAAGAGATAATTTTTACCAGCCTGTTGCTTCCCTCTGAAACCTAGCAGGAGGTGCAGGCTTTCAGAGGTGATTCTCCATTGAACTGGACTGACTCTGTGCCTTCACTGCCACGGGGCTCCCAGTACTTCAGCTTGGAGCTCCACACAGAGGCACAGGTCCAGTCTGGCCTGATGACACACAGCTCCTGCCTGTAAGGATAGGAGCTCTACATGCTGGCATGGAGCTAGCCTGGTTTAGCTTGAAGGCATATGCCAGTGGATCAGGTGGGGGGGAGTGTTGAGGGGGCAGTGCTACCATGTGCAGTTCCCAGGACTCAGCCAGAGCCATGTGCCACTGGGGAGCTCTGCTTCCCATGGACCATGAGTGTCCTGAGATCCTGCTGCTTGCTGGTGCTGCTGCCACTGGCAGAAGGGACTGTTCACCATGGTGGGGGTTGTGGAGGGGGACCCAAACCCATGCCCCACACCCACACCCCTTCACAACCCCCACAACACCACTGACAAATTCCACACACACTCATGCACACCCCATAAACCCCATACCCACACACACACACAATCCCCCCACACACATAATTTCCACACACATTCCCCACACCCACCTCAACCACACCCCAGACATCCCTGACACACAATATATAAGAGTAAGACTTCATTTTGAGCTATTATGCAATTACCTCTATATACACTATGCAAACATATGTAAATCATGACAAAAAAAATTGTTGAACTAAAATTAAAATAAGTTATAGTAGTTGTTTTATTTTTAGTCTATGATTTGTATTTTTCTGGTTCCAAGATGGCAAACGCTCCCAAAAGGTATAGTTATGGGGGCAAGGGGAGGGACTTTTGGTGGCAAAGGTCACGGGTTAGGAATGGGATTTCTGGTCCCAAGATGGCAACCAGGGGCAGGGAACCTGTCAAGGAGTGGGGTACTCTCACAGTCTTCGACAGCTAACCAAAAGGCATTAAGAAGCCCTCCAGCCAAAAGAATTGCCCATCCCTGGATTAGACCCTTAATAGGAATTGTGAATTTCAGATAAAGTAGGTGAACCTTATGGAATTAGACACTTTTTAAATATTCACATGATATGTTAATTTAATTTTTTTTAAATGATTCAATCAAAAAGTTCTTCAGGCTAAAAGAAAATCTCTATTGTGTATCAGGGTGCGGAAGCTCTCAGACAAAATAAAAACAAATCTATCTACACACACATAAACAATGTATATCCATACACATACCTGCATTTATTTTATTAGGTTTTTTTTCTATGCCTCTCTCTTCAAATCACTACTTATCATTTCAATCTCTCTTCATAAAAATGCAAATTAAATCATCTCTTAGCTGAGGTTATACTTCTGAACCTTCCATGTGTTCAAATTTAGGCAAAATGAGTTCCTTTTTAATTTGAAAGTCTCAAAACTGAACTTTAAAAAATTCTAATTAAGAAATCCCATTTAAACCAAGATGTCACAACCTCAATAAAATAAATCCTCTAATGTGTTATGACAACAGAATACGTTCATTGGTAATGTTTAGACAAAACATTTATTTATTTATTTATTCATGCCAATCTTCCCCAAAAAGGCTCAGGGTAGCTTACAGTACAAAAGCAGAATAAAGTAGAAAGCAAGGAAGTGACAGTGGAAGAATAAGTGACAAAAGAACAGCACAATTTAAAAAGGGAATTAAAATATTAGCATAAAACAATATAAAATTAAGCAATATTTCAGCCTAGCTTTGTTTGCTAAATGCCTTCCTAAATAAGAATGTCTTACAGTGCTTCCAAAAGATATCCAGGCTAAGAATCAGGCAGGCTTCAGGAGGGAGGGAGTTCAAGGGCTGGGTAGCAACTTTTTGTCAAATGACTCTGACATACTCATGGTACCTGAAAGAGGTTGCTCTTGGCTGACCTTAGGGATTGTGATGGGACCAAAGGGAGAAGGCAGCCTCTTAGCTATATAGGGCCCAACTCTTTATATCAAAGATCATATTCCTACATATTAAGTATTGAACATGTATTTTATAGTAATTATATTGCTTGTAATCTTATTCATCCCTGAAATAAACTCCTCCAAATAGAGCTCTACGAAAATATTTCATATAGAGTACATTTGCCATACCAGTTTCAAGTGAGACTAAAAAAAAATGGACACATGGGCTTTAATTATATTGGCAGTTCTAGAGTTAAACCCATATGTTATATTCTAGGAATTGTATAATTATGTCATTACCTATCCTGGAAACTTTACAAGTGCAAGGGCACCTTTACCGTCAAAGCTAATAATTTTTTCAGGCCAGCTGGCAGCTGAAATAGTCTGTTTTCTACTACCACTATTCCCGTGACTTAGCCAGGCAAAATAAGAGACTCAGGAGCTACTCATGCAGAACTCAGTGGAGGTGGCTTCCCTGTTTACATCAGCCACTGAAATAGTAAATAGGATTTCTCATTATATTAGTAAATGAATAGTAACACATAGTATATGTTACTCCTGCACTTGGGCTGTTGTTTTCAATTTGTCATGTTATTTTAGAAAAAGATTTGGAGACATATATTGACTATAACAGGTCAGTTGAGACTTCCCTGATGGTATGTCAAGACAGAACAGCAAGTCTGAGTACTGTTATGCTCTTCAGCTAGGGACAGACATTCAAAAAACCTGAACCTGAATTGATTCAGTCTTTGCAGATTAGTCTACTCTGGCTAGGCTAAATCACTTTGCAACTGTACAGACATCCCAGACATGCAGGCACATGCCTGCAGTGGTTCAGGTTAGAAGCTTGGGGGTGCTAGAGAAGCCCTCCCTTCCCTTGCACTGTGCAGAGCTGAGGGGGGATGTGGTCAGGCCCAGGCAGGATGCTTTGATTAGGTAGGCGTTCCCACCCCCAACCCTCCACTTCTGACCAGTCCAGTAGGGGATTGATAACAGGGAATTGATAACAGCCCTAACTCAGTATTTAGCACCCCATTAAGAAAACAACAGAGGGACATTACCAGCTACCTGTTGATTCTCCCTTTGTCCTGTCTCCCACAGCATGGACCGTAGCCAGCCTGCGGTCTGCTAGCTAATGCTGAGAGGTGTCTATAAGGCAGAGGGGATGGGGACTGGAGTGGGGGAGCAGGGATGCCTACAGTCTGTGCCAAGCTCCAGCCACAGAGCAGAGGGGAGGGGCCAGTACTGCTGTGGAGCAGAGAGCCCCTTGCAGCCCAGAGAGCATGCTGGGATGCTGGGGGTGTCTGATTTAACTCAAACCAGCAAGGGGCCTGGGACAGACATTGCATAAACTGATTTGAAACAAATTAGTTAAGTCTTATACTACATTCAACCAGGTTTATCTCAGACCAGTTTCAGACATTTTCTAACTGGTTCATGTGCACTGAACACCTGTTCTTTTACAGGTTTAAACCAGTTTCTGATCACTTAAACCAGTTTAATGTGTAACTTCTGTCCCTAGCCTTCTAGTCCTTCCCTCTGAGACTATGTACCAGCGACTTAAGCTATAGAAGCCTAGGGTCTTCTCTAATTTATGCTGGGATTGGAGGAGTTTGGCCCCAACAATCAGGAAAGATTCCTATTGATTTCAATGAGCATTGAATTGGGCTCTTTTTGCTCAGTTTTTCCTCAGCAAAACTCTTAAAAGTCAGTCACCATAACATAAACTCAAAACAGGAGTACCATTAAAATGCATGGCACTTCATGTGGGGCAGGGGTACTCATGAATTAATCCTGCTGTAGAACTAGGCATTTTGTGAGGGCTTCAGGATTTGGAACAGTGTGAAGTCCTTTCATTACTAAGAAGAAAAGAGAAAAAAACAAACCCTTCTTGTTCTGTTATAATAAACCTGCCCAAGTTTGTAATAACTAGTGAAAATTAATTGTAAAATGCCATGTGGAGATTCTGTTCTTATTTGAGTGTATTCAAGCAGTGTTTCCAGGGATTTTTTTTTTAGTGCTCTCATAAGAGGTGAGTGTGTCAGCTCCACTGTGCTACCCAGATGGGATCTTGGAATAACTCCTTTATGTCTCTGATCAGCCAGAAAAAAATAGGAGAAGGAGATGCTTTTGATCTGTAGTGTGCACCCCTGGATACTAAAGGTTCACTGCTTATGGAAACTTCATTCCTGTGCTGTATCTTCCATTCACCACAACAGGATTTGGCTACTGAATATACACCCCTTACATAGAAATCTTATAAAAAAAGCTTAAGCATACACATGCAATTCATACCACAGTGAGATGTGCCTGTGTACTTAACCTTAATTGGAGGGGAAATATTATTTTTTAAATTTGTCCTTTTAACCATTCTGTATAAAATCCTACTTCGTGAAGTTGTTTGCCCTTACAGACACTGTAAGAGCAGATTCCCCACATGGCATTTTTCAATTAATTTTCATCTCCTTGAACTAAACACAAACAATCTGACAGCCATGGTTTATGCAAATGTATTCTGCACTTCTTTGAAGCAGCTATTTTTAAAGGCAGATATCATCTCTGCTTGGGGCTCAGTGTTGGAATGATTTTTATTTGTTTCACTAAAAAAAAATGCTAGAAGTTATTTTCTAGATGACTTGTTCCATTAGATAGATTTATTCTGAAAGGAAGTGCTGAAATGCTAGTAATAAAGTGCTGGAGTTATATATTTGGGTTTAAGATCTAAGTGCAAACAAAAATTTAAAATGAGATAAGGCCTATAACCTTGATCTAAGCTAATAATGATGCATTATTTAAAGAGCTGTACATTTAAAACTCATTTCAAATGGTCACACAAGAAAAGAAATAGCCTAGAACATGGGTGGGCAATTATATTGGCTGAAGGGTCACTTAAGTTTTGGTGAGCCATCAAGGGCTGCACACACAAAATCTTTCACAAGATATCATTTTAACAAATTATAGCTATAAACAAATCATATGCTAAAAATGAAAAATCTACTTTAATATATATGAATGTTTTAATTTTTGTCCTGATTTATGCATTTTGAGTAGTGTACATAGAGGTGATTGCATAATAGCTCAAAATAAAGTCTCATTTTTATATATTGTAGGGACAGGTGCATGTGTGTGGTTGTGGGGGGTACTGTGTTTGGGGAATGGGTGTGGGCTGGAGTGGGCAAAGGGGGGAGGTATGTGGAGGGTGGGGGTGCCTGTGTGTGGGGGATGCCCACACACTAGGTCCTGAGAGCTGTCAGGGTTGGGGGATGTGCAGGGGCAGAGGGCACGTGCAGCAGAGCTTGCCCAGGTGGTGTGGTCAGATCTGGTCCACTCCCTTACTCCATTTGGCCCATAGCTGCCCCTGTGGTGCTCCACATGGAGGTGAGTTCCACCCGTTCCTGCCAGACTCCACTTCTCTGGCCCTGACCTGACCCCAGTCCCAGCCCTGGCCCCAGCCAATGTGCACAGCTTTCTGGCAGGGCTGCTTCCAGTGTGGCTGCAGCTGTCCAGATACTGTTCAGCTCCCCTTATTTGCAGTGGCTCCCTCTACTTCCAGTGACTTCTTCAGCCAGCAAGTAGTGCAGAGAAGCCATGGAGTTCCATGTTAGGCAGCAGATGCCCTGCCAAGTAAGGGGAAAGCTACAGATGGGTGGCACCTGCCCCAGCACATGGGATGCCAGCTCCAGCTCCCAGCTGCCTTCCACCCACTTCACCCACCTGGGGCAGTGCTGGCTGGTGGGGTGCTGTTCACAGTGTGGTGTGGACTGCCCCAGGTGGGAGCAGAGCTGGTGGGGTCAGCCCTATGTGAAGTGCTACAGGGGAAGTTGTAGGCCAGATCCAATCAATTGGTGGGTGCCCACCCACAGACCAGATCCAATTAGTTGAAGGATGGATTAGTTAAGATGATATGCACAGAAACAGCAGTCTTGCCTTGGTGGAGAAGGGGTTTTATTAACATTGAAAATTAAAAATATGAAGGTCAAGTACTTCTGCAAAAAAATCAACTTTAATTTCTGCTGCATTCAAGGCAAAGCAGCTTGATCCTATATATTAAAAAATGTCCTGAAAGATAGCCAGTATAATTTGCAAATATAACAGAGGCCATGTTTTGTTTTGGGTTTTTTATGTTTGGAATAAAAGTTTGGAGAAGATGTCAGAGATGTCTGATGCAAAGCAAAAGTAAGGGATAGTCTTTCCAATATAGTACTAGAATGGGTTAAGAGACTTGCTCACAATGTTTTTATACAGTTTACATTAAATAGTCTTTGAACAAAATACATAAAAAGCACTGGAAGCATTGTCTGACATGCCCTGGCTGCCCGCATCTCTAGGTTTGAAAGGCTTGCTCTCCTTCTGGCCCCATTATTCTTGCATTTTGTTCTGGCCAGCAGTCTAGCTTCAACACAAGGGGTGGAGGATAAACCCAGGTCCAATGTAGCTCATAGCCAGGTGGTCAGGAATCTTTTCTCAGAAGTAATTTCAAACATTCTCAGAAAGTGTTTCAGAGGCAGGGAAGACTAAGAAACAGATCTACCACTTAAAAAAAATACTTGCCTACCAGATTGTAGAAAAAGAGAAGGTGTATGGGTTCCCCTTCTCTATCATTTAGTAAACCAGGTCTCTGGAACAGAATAGGACCTACAGTAATGGAAGGTCGTATAAGGTACAGCCCTAAGAATGTCCCTTTTGTTGCTTGTAGGCAACTCCCTACATGCCCTGGAGATACATAAGGCTACCCACTACTAGGAACAGGGGAGCTGTGCAGCACCTCAGTTTGAAATAGGATTAGCCTTTGGAGGTACACTAGCCTGCCTGTAAAGAGATTAAAAGGGGTGCGTGCTTCCCTGGATGGTAGGGGATTATGCTTCTGAGCTGTAACTTATCTTTTTTTTGGCCCTACAGAAGAAGATCTGGGCCTATGCTTTAACTTTTCACAACTTTTACACCTTGTGTCTCATTTCAGCTTGTCTGAATGGAAGATGATTATGGTTTTTTTTCTTCTCAGAATTCTTCTCTTGTCTATCTTAGTGATAAACTCTTTAGGGAAAGGTACATTTTCTTATTGTGTGTATTTAATGGCACCTACATCACTGGGCACCACTCATCTCATTTGCTTACTCCTATAACACAAATAGTTAGAAAAACCCATTGATTTTCCTTCATAAGTAAAAAGGAGAGTTGGAGGGTTATTTGGAAAGAATTCAGGCTGATTCCTACAGAAAGCGCTATTTTACTGTAAGCTTTATATACATTATCATAACAAACTGTCATTGGTTTTCTGGTTGATAATATACCATGACAAAAATATACCACAATAATATATCATAACTATGATAATATACATTATCATAACAAACTGTCATTGATTGATTGGTTAATCACTGTTACTGCACAGTCCCAGTGCTGCATGGGTCATTTCTGACACTACTGAACAGTAGTAACGAGCTACTGCACAGTAACTCGTTGCTACTGCGCAGTAACATCAGCGTCATGGTTTGTTGCCATAGCTCATTGCTACAGCAAAGTAGCATCTTGTGTAGATGAACCCAGGGACCTGGACTGAGATATCAAGGAGAAAATGCTTTTTTCTCTATTGGAATATTTCAATCACAAAGTTAGAAGAATTATATAATTGGCTTATGTGCTGGATCCTTAGGTCAAGTTCTTCGTTTTCAGCTGTGAAACACATAATAAAATATACGTGAATCGCATACTGAAATATATCATGCGCAATCCAGCAGAAGATTGTCATAAAGTAAATGTCATGAAGGAGAAATAAAAAGAGGAGAAAGACAATCTGCCATCTAGTTCTGGGTGAATTACCTCATTTGGATACCCATACAAAAGCTAGCACTTACCAACAAGTAACTCTTGAAAAAAACCCACATTTTTATAGAGTGGGCCATAAATAAATCCTACAATATATATTTTCATATGGTTCGAATTCAGTAAACTACTGATGTATCTTTGGAAGTTTCCATTGCAAAGTTGCCTAGTTTTCTGCTAGTTCACCTATACAGCTTCTCAGCAGCCCACTCAGAAGACTGCTTCAAACTCCAGGGTTTGTGGCCCTGCATTGTGTGGGCTGTCCTAGGAGCAGCAGTGACAAGGTTTTCATATATGTAGCTCCTCATGGAATTTTTTGTTCACTAGACCCCCAAACTCTTTTTACAGAGAGCACTGACAAAGAACAAGTGGGAAAAAATTCCAGATTACCAGGTTATCAAGTCCCTGAACTATTTTGCTTACTGCTTCCTTTTCTCTTCTGCTAGGAAGAGTTTTGTAAATGTTTCTTCCTATTTCCTATTTTGTCTTTCTTCTTTTTCCCCACACACTTTTGGATGGCTCAACTACTAGCTATTTCTGTACCTCAGAGCTGACTGAGCACTTCAAAGATATTATATACAGTACACACTGTCTGTAAAATCATAGGAGGAACAGGATGAAGTAGATTCTACTTGAAAGATATTATTTTTTCTTTCATGGCAGTCTAAAATAAATAACATGAGCATACCCCAAACTAAGGTTATTGATATCTTTTTCCAAACTAAAACAAACAGAATAAAATAAAATTGTTGTTTTCCTAAACTCACAGAGAACATATGTATTTTTCAGATTTATCTCAGATTAAAGAAGTAACAAATATGAAGTCTCTATGAATAGGGAAGGGAAAATGTATACTTTAGTATATGTAGTATCTTACATTTCCAAATGCTTTTATATGAAACAACAAAAAAGTGGGAGAAAATATCTGCTACCAGAAGACTCTTTACCACAGTACAAAAAGACAGGCAATATACAATGGCTGAACTTGAAGCTAGTAAAAACTCAAATAGCGAAATGAAATATATATTATTTCATCATTTCATAATTCAAGTTTCATAATTAATTATTGCATGAGATTACTGAAATCCTTGAAGAATTCCCCATAAATTGACACCTTTTGGATAAATTCTCTATTTTATGATATATATTTACAGAATAGTTAAATTAAGGAGCCAAAAGAGTGCTTGCTTCCCATTTGTGCCCTATGGTAAATTAAAAGTCCATTAAATTTTATCTGCTGGCTGGGCTGATTGGCCTCAGTACCGCAGCTGGATATACATTTCAATGTACTTCATTTCATAAGTTGGTAAAAGAACCAGAACTAGAACCAAAGGGCACTGTTCCAAGATACCCTCTAGAGGACCTCCACTTATTCCCACTCCACAAGTGCCAGATCCTGGAAGTAACCCACCGCAGCCACCTTCGTGGCACTGACAGCATGGCAACAAGCACCCTTTACAACAACAAACTAAGAATAATTCTGGAATGCATGCTCAGTGATTTTCTATGGTGGCTGGCTAATATTGCCTTATTTCTGGGATCTGACAAGAGCAGAACAGAAGTAGACAGAGAATCTTCATGACTGCATTCCTAGGGATGGCATGCCACCAGTGTTGACATGTCCAAAAAGATTTGGCTCTGTTTCCAATTCTTTAACTGCTAGACCTCATATCCACTTCCATAAGTGATGTCAGAGGTGCTAAACATATGGCCCACAGGATGAATCCAGCCAGTGGAAGTGGGACATCCAGGGTGCTTACACAAGTTACATTTTTTGTGCAATTGTGAATGGCTGCAGTGCATTTCTAAAATGACCTATCTAATGAAAAATTTACCATGGTCAAATGAGGTATTAGATGAAGGCATGCTAAAGCAAAGTGCCTTAGAGAACTTGTGTTTCCCTCCAGGGTTAATTTTTTGCACTTTGCAACACTAGGCTAGTGCTTGAACTCTAGAATACTTTGCCAGGGCTGCCAACAGGGCAGAGAGGAGGAGGGGAGGGGGAGGGAGCAACACAGAGCTGCAGAGCTTGCTTCGCCAGAGCAGAAGAAGGGAGGCCAGGATGGAATATAGCATCCTTGCTTCATGGGCCTTCCCCAGATCCCCCCAATATCCCATCTGGGGTAGCTGGGGGAGCCCTTTTGTTCCATCCAACCCTCCACTCCAGTTCCAGCCAGGCAAAGCAGCCAGCAGCTCCATACTGCTCCCTTTCCCTCCTCCACCCTCCCCCACTGACAGCCCCAGAGCTGGTGAGTGTAGGGGACGGACCTGTGGAGAGGGTTAATTCTGCAGCCTCCTCAGAGGCTACTGGAGCAGCTCTGCCTGCTGGCCAGGGCTGGTGCAGGCAGGCTTGATCATCCCTGACTTAACAGGCAAATGTCTGTTGGGTCAGTGGGGAAAGAGGGCTCTAATTCATATATAAAGCACCATGAGTTAGAACATGGTTGCTGAGTGTCTGTAGGCCTCCCTAGTCTTCTGGGTTTCTGTGGCTTCCAGCAGCACAAGGGTTAGCACTGCTGCTGCTGAATCCCCCTCACTGTGGCTGCTGGAGACACTATGATGGTGCAGCTGATATCAAGGCAGTGAGCACCACCATTAAATGTAGTGGTTTTGATCGCCAGTTGGCAATGGGGATGGGGATGGAGTAGTGGTGCTGTTAACTCCTTGACCATTGGCAGTGACAGAGGCTCTGGCAGCCATGGGGAGAATTCCCCATGGTCCAGATCCACACTGCTAACTTATTTAAGTTTGACACACCTGGTTCAGTATAGTGAGGTTGTGATCCCTCATTGGATTCTCTAGGGACTAGTGCCATAGAAACCATCATCTTTATCAACAATAATAATAGAAATACCTCTTTGAAGAAATGCTTTTTTCTATAAACAACGAATTTTTGGCAGCAGCAGCAGCAGGGAACATGACATTACCTTGTCTATAATTTGATAGGAAAAACTTGACAGATACGCTGGCACCCCACCTTCTTCTCTTAAGATCTAGCTATATGCCATAAAATGCCTCATACAGTGGAATACTACCATAGCATGAGGGGAAAAATGCATGGGTTCACATGTGACCTGGAGAAAATTAGGATAATTCTCTCTTGTCACAGCCCTGAGACCCATGAGAAAAATGATGGACGCAATGTGGATTCTGTCTATGATGTACTACACCAGTAAGCATGCAAGTAAATGAGCCACAGTCTGTAACCATATGGTTCTACCCACTTCTTTCCCCACTATATGTTGATCATTAGAGTCAACTGGTCAGATGGGAGACAGGGGAACAAGGAACCACAAGGTTGACTTAAAATCTAGACCCTTTTTAAAATTACAATCTTGTGGTCTTGTTCGGGATCTAGGATATAAAATATAACTTGTTAACATGGGGACAAACCCTTTTTTTTGTGAAAGTGGAAGCTGAAATTGTAACATTGCAGGGGGTAAAGATTTTAGAAACCTTTTACAAATAACACTCAATTTTGTGAGAGCTGGCAATGTTGCAGTGACCCTCTAGAAGGTTCTGCCTTCTTCTTTGCAGGCATTGTTTTCCAGCATCACAGTGTAACCCCACAGAGATGACTGGGTGTGTCTACATGAGACGTTTACTGCAGAGCTTCCTGAAGTCTGTAGTAAAGTCTCGGAATCTGCACATGCAGCCCTATTAGGTCACACTAAACTAATTAATTCTGCCCGAAGATAGTACTGCCCTAAACAAGTACTATCCTATGGCAGAGTTATTTAGTGTGCTGCAATACAACTTTAGACAGTGACCAGGCCTGGCTGGGGCACAAGGGTGCTCCAATGCAGAGCTGCCTGCCTCCTAGCCCTGGAACTGGAGAACTCTCATGCCTCAGCCAACCCCTCCACAGCATATTGAGCTGGGTCAGACCACCCCTGAGCTGGCAGGCTGAACCCCAGGACTCCCTGCTGGCTGGGGCTGCTCTGAACTGGCTCATTGTACTGTGGTACCGGCACCCAGGAGCAATAAACTCTGGCATGATACCTGATGAGTTTACTGCATCATATTAATTCCATGTGTAGATACAATGCAGCTGCAGCAGTAAAGATTTCTCTCTTGCTCCCTCTCACTGTCTCTCTCTGGCTCGCTCTCTCTCTCGCTTTTTGAGGTAGGGGTGGGGCTGACTATGATAGAAAGTCATAAGATAATTTACTGGACATGAGAAAAGCTTTTTTTACAATGGTCATGGAAGGGCAGCTTTGTTATACTGAAATGGCTTGATCTTTTTCACCACTGGTCTGTGAACTTCAGGCACTTCATGGATTGATGAGCAAGATAAACATTTGCTGCTCACACTGTTCCTGCCCACTACAAAGAAAAAAAATCCTAGACAGCTGGAGCTGGTAGCAATCTCAGCTGTGAAAAGAACTTCCTTCCTTAACTTCTTTTGAGACTACAATACATATGTTTAAATTGCGTCATAAGCTGTTTAAGTGATTTAATGGCTATTAAACTCCCTAAAAGGATTGCTGGACTAAATACTGGCAGCAACTGCAAGATGGAGCTGGTAGCAACCCTTTCATATCTTCACAGTTACGTGTTTCTCATATTTAGCTTGAAAAACAAATGCATGAATGACTATACAGTATTAGCTCGACTATTATTAGTGTTTAATAACTGTAGTGTAAACAATAATGGAGCCAATATTTTCAAGAAACTTGTCTTCTAGTTACCTGCAAAGCATCTCATGTAAGTGAACAACAATAGCACCCAGCATATCTGTCTAAAAATGTAATTACATACTCATGTTAGCAATGGAAAGTATCAAACTTGGAGGCAACCTCTTTGGGAAATCAAAGCAGTAAACTACAGACCTATTATCTTCCACATGATTTATTCTGGACAGCACTACATTTTGATCAGGTGCCGTTTAGAAAATCCATTTCTATGAAAATAAACAAAGGTGAGTCATGCAAGAAAACTGAAGTAAAAGGAAACATATATTAACAGCTGTATTATAGCCGAGTCTCTACTCAACTAGGCAATCTCCCAAAGCCCATTAGTACTCAGCTCTTGTAATTTATCAGTGTTGTGGGAGGCATTTATTACCTCACAATTCTCTTTTAAGATATAGTTATTGATTTGATAACGGTGCTGCTAATTGTTTCCAACAGGGCATTGAAAATAACAAAATAGACAATGGCTGGAAGCTCTGAAGGGGAATGAAACTATTCTCCTCAAAGGAAAAAGAGTACCTTTCTTTTTCCCTTTTTAATTTATATTAATTAAGCCTTCAGACTTTGTCTTTTCTCAGCAGTACATTGGAAAAGTAATGCTACAAATACTAAGATTAGCTGCATCAGCCAAATTTTAAACTGAGCATGTAAGAAAGAAAAAACTGGAAATGGGCAGAAAATCAATCTTACTTAAACTTAAATTAGGGCTTTTGGATCTCCATCCTCTTCAACTGCTGCTTGAAATAATATCACTTCGGCAACGATCTTTGCCTGTATTTTCTTTCCTTCGCAGTTAGAGAGTCTCTCTATTTAAAATGAAATCAGAACTTCTGCCAGGCTAGGGTGCAGTTCACTTTGAGCCAGATTCTCTTCCACCTCTTGGATCTATCTCATAAGAATATTCTAACAAACTTGCAGCAGCAGACCATTGCTGACATGCCCCTCCTTTATCTGTGGCAGATGATGGTATTGTTTTGTGTTTTTCCTAGGGCTGACTTCATAATTTTGCTAATAGGTTAGACCAGTGGTCACCAACCAGTTGATCAATCTACCTGCCTCAGGCAAAGGGTTGATTTCTGGAGGTCCCTTCCAGCTCTCCTTCTCTATGAGTCTATTGAGTACATAAGTGGACTTAGGCACCTGAGTTCAATACTATTCCACCCTGGGGGATTCCCTGAAAAAGAGGAGGTCTTACTCCTCCTTGCTGCTTTTTTGTGATCTTGATCTCGATCAACTGGTCAATCATGGAGCCTCTGACAGTCAATTTCAGTCTGTCAGAAGCTCAATGATTGGAAGCAGCAGGACACATGTAGCTGGGCTGGGCCATGCCTCCTGCCATCTGGGCTGCCCAGGCAGGGTGGGGGCTGGGCCAGAGCCAGGGGGCGGGGAAGAGGCAAGTTGGATGCCTGGGGGCAGGGCAGGGTGGGGGCGATAGATCCTTGGGTGCCCTTTATTTACAAAAAGTGATCTTCACCATAAAAACACTGGAGACCGGTGGGGTAGACAATGGATTTGTATAGGATGGTTTGGATAGGATGTACAAGATGTCCTGCCTCAGGCAAAGGGTTGGATCAGTTGACTTCTGGAGGTCTCTTCCAGCCCTACTTCTCTATGATTCTATCAAGTGCATAAGTGGACTTAGGCACCTGAGCTCAACGCTATTCTGCCCTCATAAATTCACTAAAAAAGAGGAGGTCTTACTCCTTCTTGCTGCTTTTTTGTGACTTCGTCTTTAGAGTATGATTAGGTGGTAATATTGGGTAGCAAAGTGTGGCAAAGGAAAAACATAAATGGATTTTCAGGATTTGAATACGGTGGACATGAATCATACTTAGACACCTAAGTCCACTTAGATGCCTAACAGGTGGAAAAGAGTCTGGCCTTTTAAGTGTCATATAGCATGAATTTTAAGATTACTATCATAATATAATGTTTTGGGATATCTTTTACTGGACTAGCTGAATAGTGATATCTTTTATTGGACTAACCTTCCATGAAGATAGAAATCTGGTCAGTTGGAGCTCACAAGTAAGAACATATAAAATGCAATGCTGAGTGAGGCCACATGTCCATCTAGCCCAGTCTCCGGGTAATATCAGCTGTTCATTCACTTTTCTTGTCACAGACATTTTATCTGCTAGAACCATAAAGACATTTTCTATGCTCACTCCAAATATTTCAGACTTGGATTTCTAAAATTAGGTACTGATTTAGAAACCTAAAAACAGCTTACACTTTTCATTGCTGAGCACCAGCTAGTGAAGTTTATGGGAGCTATGAGCATTTAGTTCTTCTGAAAATCAGCTCACTTTTATTTAGTTTTCTAACTTTAGACACCCATGGTGTCTAAAATCCAGGTGCCACCCAGTGTGGTCAAAGTTGCCACTTGACCCCCACCACTAAAACAGAAGTGAGCCAAACTGTTCCCAACTATACTTTTTCTTAAAAAACCTTGATCTGGTCCCATAGCAGAGATGGAAACATTAAAGAAATCAAAGGGCAGAAGAGAAGCTAGTAGGAAGAGCAGGAAGGGTAAAATAGATGGAGATCAAAGAACAAATATTGGATTAGGGACAAGCTTAGTTGCTGAGGGCAAGAATATAGCATCCTTTTAGAACTGCCCTTCTTCTATGAGCAAAGTTGCCATTTACATTGCAAACTGTGGTCACTTGAATCCTTTAAATTCAGTTTGTTTTCAAAACAAAACAAACCAACAAAAACCCTGGGACCAGCTCACGGTCCTGATTCAAAGTCCAGTGAAGTCAATAAAAAGTTTGATTGACTTAAATTTCTCTGTTGTGTGCTAACATGCTTTGAGCAAACAAGGATAACCCTAAAATTGTCTTCTTGTCCCTGTAAATCCTAGTATAGAATATGTGTTCTCTAAACAGGAAATAAGGTTTACATGACTGTTGCGCTACTTTACATTTTAATCCTGATCCAAATGGACATGTACATAAAGGACAATAGAAAATAAGCACTAGAATGCTGCTGAGAAATTCAGATAGGCTTATAAGAATACACTGCCCCTTAGTGAGTAAACAGTTAATGGTAAAGTTATGATTAATTTAGCCACATTACAGAAATTACAGCAGTTTTACAGAAATCAACATGCATTGAAATAATCAAGACACTTGTTAACAGATTTCTACCTGAATTCTTTCTGAAGAAATACTAGTCCTTAAAAGAGTTGTTTTTGGTTGTTTTTTTTTCCTTAAATATAGGAGAGAGCAACAGAGTACTACTAGATTTTGCAGAAGAATCAGTTTTTCAAACACATTCTTTTCTCTCGCTCTCTGTCTCTCTCTTTAGAGTGGGAATTTATAAGGGTGAAAACCATGGATTGCTCAGTGGGACACATTATTACACGCTAACGTTGTGTGAACTAATGAACTGTTTTATCTCAATATTACTAAATGAATAACTCCTCAGTACTATAATTACCAATAATGACAAAAGCACATAATTTAGTTGTTCACTTACAAAAAAATCCTATTAATATGAGAAAATTATTTAATGGGTAAAACAGCCTTAATCAAGCTTAGCTTTAGAAGTCTATATATCATTTTATTAATATGTTTCAACTCCATAGCTTGATACCATTTTCATATCTTATCTGTAATACTTTCTAGGGACTGAATATTTAAGAGAGTTTTATTCATCATTAAGGCTCAAATCTGCTAAGCATTGCCATGCCTAGCTCACAAAATTGAATTCTTAACTCCAAGGCAGGTGCCTAAGTCCCCTTCACTGTGAATGGGAAGAGTCAGTAGCTGAGAAAAAAAAAGAGTAATAAAACTATAAAACTCAGCACAGTCAGGCAGGGAATGCCTGAGCTAGACAAAAGGGAATGAGACAGAGATGTATGTCCTGTAATCTTGCCTCTCTCCTGAATTTCGAAACCTATGTGAGATGAGTTCACCCCCTAAAATTTATTGTAGGATTGAAGCATCCAAGCCACTCCTTTGGGAAGAGGATTGGCTTATTGGTTTTGATTTTGTGTTGTTTTATTCAAAGCTACAAGCCAAACTTGTCTACCTTTTGTATAACAGTCTATTTGATAGAGGTACTGCTTAGGAAGTGGGAGACTTGAATTCTAGTCCTTCCTCAGCCAGAGATGTTCATGCTCACATATCTCACTTTCCAAGAAAGTACTTTAACCGCCAAGCTGGGGTATAGGACACTCCTGCTGAAACTGTGCCACTGTGAAGCCCTGGGGGCAGAGTACACAAGAAAGAGCAGAACTCTGTGGCCCCAAAATGAAGCAGATACCCTGGGTTCTACTTCCCACCTCAAGAACTGTGTATGCATTCCCACTGGGGAGTCAGTGGGATAAAAGTGTAAAAAGCATTGGGAGCAGCACTGTATGCCTAAATTCCACGTGATTTGCATTTTAAGCAGCTAAGTGGTTTTTTGAATCCTGCTCTAAGGAAATTAATTTCACATTATTAAAACAAGAAAGTTACCAAGTTTTAAAGACAAGGTTCTTTGGGTAAATCTGATACCTTTTATTAGACCAACTCCAACTATTGTAGAAATTCATCTTTGCAAACTTTCTGGTACAAGTACTCTTCATCAGGCTGAGGAAGCATCTGAAGATGGTCTGTGCTCTTCCTGGATGGAGTTGTAAAGCGGCCAGAGGCCAGTACTTATGCAAGAATGCCAAATTTTGCAAGCTTATGTTTTAGTTCCTATTTCTATTTTCTCCTGTGGCCACACCCAACTCTCTCTCAGATGGAGGTACATAATGAGTTCAGCACACTATATCTACTTTCTTTTTGACATACATGGGGTCAACAGAACCCCCCTTCCCCCGAAAACAGCAAACTTTCACATAAAAATAGACTTAGTGTGGATAACTACAGAAAGGGAATTTAAGGATTACTAAATCCTGTGAGCTGCATCATAGATTCACCACCAACCCTAGGACATTGTGTCCCATAACATAATTGCATTGCTCCAGAAGTAGATCAGGAAATGAATTTTGGCTCATCACCACAGCTCAGTAGATCTGAACTCCAGAAATGATGGAATTTGCATCAGCTTCTTATGTAGCATAGCTTACTTCTACTTATTCATAGATTTATAGATTGTTAGGGGCTGGAAGGGAGCTTGCAAATCATTGGGTCCAGCCCCGCCACTCTGGGCAGGAAGACAACTAGTGTCAAGTGACCCCAGCAAGATGACTGCCCAGTCTCCTCTTGAAAACCTCCAGGATAGGTGACTGCACCACCTCTGGAGGGAGTTTGCTCTACAGTCTGGATACCCTAACTATGAAGGAGTTTTTCCTGGTATTAAGCCTGAAGCAGCCTTCCAGGAGTTTATATCCATTGGTCCCGGTCTTCCCCAGGGGTTGTTCACTGAGCTCCTGATGCATTCCTCTGATATAGCTATAAGCCACTATCTAGTCCCCTCTCAAACTTCTGTTCTTTAGGCTAAAGAGGCCCAGGTCCCTCACTCTTTCCTCATATGGCTTGCTTTGCAATTCCCTGATCATACAGTTGGCTCTTCTCTGGACCCTCTCAAGTTTTTCCACGTCCTTTTTGAAGAGTGGCACCCAGAACTGGAGGCAGTACTCCAACTGCAGTCTCATCAGTGCTGAGTACAGTGGAAGTACCACTTCCTTAGTTTTACATGAGATGCATTGGTTGATGCATGCCAGCATGTTGTTTGCCCTGCTGACCACTGCCTCGCACTGATGCTTCGTGTTCATGTGGTGGTCAATCATTACCCCTAGGTCCCTTTCAGCCATGGTGCAGGTCAGGCTGTCACCTCTGTGCCTGTATGTATATTAAGGATTATTTGCCCCCAGATGGAGCAACTTATACTTGGAAGTGTTAAACTTCATCTGGTTCTGGTCTGCCCAACACTCCAGCCTGTCCAAGTCTGCCTGTATCAGCAACCAATCTTCTGGCATGGCCACACTCCCCCATAACTTGGTGTCATCTGCAAGCTTGGCCAGTGAGCTTTTCACTCCCCCATCCAAATCATTGATAAAGATGATGAAAAGCACCGGTCCAAGCACGGACCCCTGAGGGACACCACTGACCACTTCACACCACTGGCCACTTCCACATTAGTCCATCTGAACAGGAGGTTATTTAGACCTGGGGGTTGGTATTAAAGTTCCACTCACTCCTTCTGCCTGACTACTCCCTACCCATCACCGTGGGAGAGAGACTGGGGGCTTGAAAATGCTGTTTCACTGCAATGCAGATTACTCATAAAGGTAAATAAAAAGGAGCTGTATATTCTTTTAGTCGTTGTACAGTAGGCAGAGTAAGCTAAATTCTTGTCTTTTATTACTTGTTCAGAACTCTACCCTTGTAAGATACATACACAGGATAACTCAGAATTTCTCTTTATTTTCCTGATAACTGTTTAAAAGAACAGAAAGCTGAATAAGCCTAAGGATGTTAGGTAAATAAATAATGTTTTTAGCACTCCTTTTTTCATTTTAAATCAGGTCTGTCTGTACTTTTGCTGAGTGTACAGCTATTACAGAACAGAATAAGTGTCCTTCATTAATAAAAATTAACTAAGCAGTAAATGAAAAGGAAAAATATATATATAAACAAGTTCAATCCTTTTGGAAAGTTTGTTATGTGGCAATTTATATGCAGAGCTCTGTAATCTGTAAGTGGAAGTAATCATGTTTAAAAAGTTAATGAATGAAAGAAATACCACGAAATGCCCTGAGGCTAAAATCACTAGGACAAAGCTTGATGGAAATGGAACATGGTAAATGTGTTAGTTTACTTTATTGTGATTTAGTGTTCTTGTCCTTATCTAAAAAGTGAGAGAGAAAGCTATCATAATACTTATGAGTACTGGTGCTACTGTTGTTGTAATGCTGTTCCAAGAATGGTAACCTCAGAAAGGTTGAACTAAACTACAGCCCTGGTCTTGATAAAATGATGAAGTCACTATAGGAATGTAAATCAAGGGAGCCAATTGCAAGAATAATGACATAAATAATGGGATGATAGGAAGTGGGTATGTCTACATGTGCATTAGATCTGAGAGCAGTTTACTAGCAAGTAAAGTACTCACAAGTAAACACTCCCACGCAAGTATCTTCATGTGTAAGGAAACAGGAATAGATTTGCTGCTCTTGCTTCTGGGGGCTCTGAAATAGGCCAATGATACCACCAGGGGGAGCTCTAGCCTCCCCATAGGTGCTAACCCGGGGCTGGCAGGGAGCACTGAGCCAGGAGATAGCTGTCTCCCGGCCAGGACTGGGACATTGATCCTTGCCCCCGTTGCTGCCAGCTTTCCAGGGTGGGGACAATTTCCTCCTGCCAGGACAACAGAGAGCTCCCAGCCCTGGCTCCCTGATTGGGGCAGGGGACTTGGAAAGATCTGCAGGGGAAGATCAGGTCCCCACCCACCTGGGAACTCACTGCTAGCTGCCCACCGGTGGATTGTGGCAGGGGGCTGGGACCTGCCCCACCCCTACAGCTCTATCCAAGCCTCTCACTTCTATCACCTGATAAGGGCACGGGGCTGGGACTTGCTCCTGACTAGGACAGTTCCCAGCCTCTACTCTGATCTCCCATAAGGATCACCCAGCACTGGCCCCACAACCACAGAGATGGTGCTGGGAGATAAGAATCTTCCAGCCCTTTACTCCCTGATTGTGATGGTGAAGCAGGTGCTGGGATATAAGGATCTACCAGCCTCTGCTTCCCAATAACAGAGTGAGGGTGGCTTGGAGCTCCTTGCTGCCAGGGCAGGGGAGCATTGTCCTCACTTCAGGAAGCAGGCAGCCACCCCTGGTAGCACAGAGCAATGTCACAGCCTTGGCCAGGAGACATAGTCCCCTCCAGTGGCAAACTGCCCCAGGAGCAGGCAGGCATTATGAAGCATGGGAGTAGGATTCAGGAGACCTGGCTTCCATTATGAGCTGTATTACTGGTTTCCTGGGGGATCTTGGGCAACTTCACCTAACCGTACTTCAGCTTCCCCACCTGTAAAATGCAGATAACAATACTGACCTCCTTTATTGACCTACTTTAGTGTCTACTGATGAAGACACTATGCCCAGGAATCCTAGTATTGGGCCAAGGCCATATATACGGTTCTAGGCACTATACAAATAGAGTTAAAAAGGTCCTTTCTCTAATGAGATTATAGTCTAGTATAAAGCAAGGGACAAGAGCTGGATAAGATATACAGGGAAGTACAATGTGATGGTATTCATCAGCATGATAACCCATGGTCTCAGCATACTAAACAGCCTAACCACAGCCATGTTCTTTGTATACAACATTCAAAAATAAAATTTTAACAACAATTTGAAGGAGGATAAGGAAGTGGTTTTGACACCATGTACAGGCACTGCATCTCAGAGTGAAGGGCAACTTGGGAGAAAGCAGGAAGATGCTTAGTTGAAAATTTAACATGTGGAGAATATGGAGGCTGGCATCATGGTTTAGATTCCATCTGCCCATACTGAAAAGGAGAGGACTGGTAGATTAGGATTAAGATATGCTGTGCTTTGAAATAAAGGCATGAAAAGTCAAGGTCTATGAAGTAATAAGGAATGGTAATCAGTAGAACTATGCCTTCAATTCTTGGAGTACTGCCCGGGTTACATAATAATAACATTTCCTGTCATTTGTATTACAAGTGGAGAAAATCTGGGCCCACTGAAACCCTCATCCAGTATATGAGTGATTTTTAAAATTAAAATAACAAAAAATAATTAACGCGGCATTTTTTCCATAATGATCTTTTTTGTAAGAATTAACAAAGATTTCAAAAGTTTCTAATCCCATTTAAGGGGGGAATCTATCTGGTTAAACACTGTTATCATGGTTTTTTTCCTTGTAATTCTACTACGTAATTTCTGATTGATCACTTCAGTTTCTATGGTATTTTCCTAAAAGCTTATGAAAAAGGGCAATCATGATATGGAGGGGGTTGTTTAAGGAAGTTACAGGAAGGGAGCTTCCACCCATGTTTTGTACAAGTCTTATTCTCATGTAATTTGAGTTTATTGCAATTGGTAGGTTTTTTATTTATGCCAGTACATGCAGGATCAGAATCAAGGTCCTCATTTTTCAAAAGGTCTGGAAGCTGCCAAGTTATCTTTTTAACTTCTCATCAAAGTGGGACAAAACTCTGCTCTCTGAATTTTTGTCCGTTCAAAAGGTACACGTCAAGCTACTGAGATATTATGTTCCAAAACATAGAGACAAGAGGGAGGATCGGAGAAGACCTGTTCCTTCATACAAAACTAAAACACTGACTGAGAAATGCAAAGTATAGAACTGCCTAGAATTGTAAATGACCAGATTCTAAAGGCACTAACTTGGATATAGAAAGTTATTTCCAGTTGAATTCCCACAGAGGAATAAGTGAGATGAGCGAGAGTCTGCCATCTCCACCAAAACCTTACACTGAAAATAAATCAGGAAAGAATAGGACTATTCTCAGTTAAGTGCTGCTCAGCGTTAATAGGGATGTCAGAACTAAATTCCCTTTGTTCTTTTAATCAGCTCTTTTAGCAGTAGATTATTTGTAATTTTGTTCCCCCATAAACCAATAAAGTACATACTTTTTCATTATTTAATATGCTCTAACTAGGTTTTCATATTCTAGTTGTTCTAGGTGACCATTTTTCTTTTGGACAAATTGATTTAGAAGTTTGAGAATATAGATGTTGCAGATAAGGCTTTGGAACCCTCTCTCGAGATGAATGAGGAAAATTCACTCCTTTGATGGTGTTGTATTTTTTCAATCTGCCAGCTGCAGAACAGCCAAGCTTCTTGATGCACTGAATCATAATAAGTGAAGTAGGAAGAGTGGAAAATGTTCTTTAAAATGTAGTTTTGTTTTATTAAGCATCTCTGTACCTAAACCTCTAGGTAAAAACAGACATTTGAAAGCATGCATAAATAATCAAAAACAGAATATCAAATGAAAATTTTGATTTGGCAGAACACAATGGAAGGAAGGCTCTTAATCAGGAATCCATGTATTTTCTTTATTTGCAGGTTTCTATTACCACTGCCTATAGCACATCTCAAAGTGAGATGAAATAATTCATTACTCCAAAAAATGAGTTACAGTGAAGGACAACTAAACATACATAGCTTTTTCTCCTCTACTTAAATGCATTTGCTTTTCATTACAGTGGTCAAACTTGAACATTTGGCAACTTCTTGTTTAAAGATAAATCAAAGTGTTTTCTTGTTATTAAAATCTCCAAGTGCTTACATGGGGAATGAGATTCCTGATCTCAGGCAGCAGCAAATGCATAACAAGATTTGGGATCTAAAGCCAAACAAATTGTATACATTGCAGACCACATTGTATTGTAAAGCTACCTAAATTAATTTTAAACTAGCCACTAAGTACCAACTGTTGTGCTGTTTTCATGATAAGTTAATGCTAGCACCTAAACTAGCTAGATTAAAGAGAGCTAGTTGGTTGTGTAGGTCTGAAGTCAGGCAGAAGGCAGAACAGAGTACCACTTCAGAGATTAACTGATTCGGAAAGGTATTCCATTCCAGTTTTCTGGAGCCTTTCTTTCTACAAGTTTTCTAGACCCCTGCTTTCTACAAGTTCATTCATAGCATCTGATAGGTAGGCTGCTGCTTGTGAAATCATACGCTTTTCTGAACTAGTTTGTCTCTAAGGTATTATGCTTCCCTGTCTTCCAGGTAAATTAAAGCTATCACAGGTATATCTACTGTATATTACAAATTGTATGATTTCAGACTAGGAACATACAGGCAGTCCTTGGACTTACAACACAATTGGTTCCTGAAAACCACATCTTAAGTCAAAACATTGCAACTCAGAACCAATTTTCCCATAGGAAAGAATGTTATAAATAGGGGGTTGGTTCCTGAACCAAGGCCCAATACCCTGTTTTCACCAAAAATAACCCAGAATTGTGTACTCAATCAATTATAGCTGAGTAATATAGCTACAATAATGTATTTATATTGTAAATAGTAATCATTTTGATTTGTAAGGACTTCTTTGAGGTTACTTTGCTGGACTTTTTGAAGGGCTCTTGGCTGGAGTCTTCTCAGGAGTCTTGGTTGCAGGTTTTTCTGGAGTTTTGTCTGCTTTCTTAAAGAAAGTGTCCAAGCAAGTTTGGATAGATGTTCTCCAGGGAGATAGGTGACACAGAAAAGTTGTTCACTGGCATGGCATTGCATCGGATCAAGCATTGTAAAGTTGAAACTGACATCAGAAAGTTGAAACAGAGTGTCAATTTATAAACATTGTAAGTGTGAAGCACTGCAACTCAAAACATTGTAAGTCAAGGACTGCCTTTATAGAAGTCTTAAACAGTGAAGGCATTTAACAATTAGAACAAATTATCTAGGGATTCAATAGATGTTCCATCATTTAATATCTCAAAATCAAAACTGGACATATTTTAAAAGCATATGGCATTTACCCAAATCCAAGATGACTTTGAATTTAAGATGGCCCACATAATAATTTGATTCTATGTGTGGGACTTTATAAATTTGTTATCATTTTTCACATATAGACTCTAATAAGTAGAACATGATCTTAAATTTGCACCTCCCCTCCCACTTCTGTGGTGGGGAAGGTAGTGGTAGGGGACAAGAGGCCAGATCTCCACTCCTTCCTCCTCTGACCCTTGTTTACCTGTTCCCCCTGCGCTTGTCCCCCACTACGAACCCCCCCGGCACATGCTCCCATGCCACCAACCCCCCCATGCCTGTGTTTTTCCCCAATTGTTTGTCCCCCACAAGCTTTGCCCCATACCTTTCTCTTATCCCCATACTTGTACCTGAGGCAGGTGGCAGCTCAGTTATAGCTTCAGCCCTGAGCCCAGGCCAAAATCAGAACTGAGCCCTAGGCTGGTACTGAAGAAATTATGAGCTTAGTGCTGATGTTATTATAGTGGCCCCTTTAGAATGCTGCAAACACTGACATAACAGTCAGTTTTTTAAGGTCATGCAACTTCAATTAAGTGAGCAGTCTCATTGAAGTCAAGAGGATCATTCATGGGCAAAGGTAAAAACGGACATACATTTCTGACTAAAACAGCGGCCTAACACACAGGTACCTAACACAACTGTTGTCACTTTTAAGAGTGCGTCTTAGAGAGAAACATACCAAATGTAAGAATGTGGCAGGTCACCGGTAGTGCCTGCCACTTTAAGGACTGGGACAGGGAGGGGCAGGTGCCTGATTAGGGCAGCCATTTTAAGGACCAGGTCCCTGAGCTGAGTGCAGTTCATGATCAGCCAGCAGAGGAGAAACAGCTCTCTGCTGAGCTCTGCCAGGAACACTGCAGAGGACAGGGTGAGTCTACTGGACAGAGGAGACCTCATTTGTCTTGGGTAAGACTTGAAACTGCACCCTACCAGGAAAGGGGAGGTCTGGTGGGACTCCCTGTGGCAGGGGAGTTCCCAGGAAATGCTAGGCCAATCACCATCCCAGTGAAAGGCAAGTGTAGAGCACCTTATAACCCCAGCCCCCACATCTCTGGTGGGTTTAACTGGTACAGGGGGAGCCCAGGCTCATGGGAGTCCTGAGGCAGGGCCCAGGTTGGCAGAGAGACCTGGAGTAGTGCCCAGGCTTTTTGTGAGTCCTGTGGCTACAGGGAACCTGAGTGGGGGCCAGGCATAGCTATGGCCACCAGAGCCTCACAGGGTGTAATACCCCAGGGGAGAGGGCCAGGAAGGGCTATGGCCACCTGAGCCAGATGAGGTGTCAGACCCCAGTGAGGGGGCAGTGTGTGGAGCTACAGTGAGGAGGCTGAGGGCTTGAAGCCCAGTATGTGTCTTGTTTGTCTGTTTATGCATAAACCACTGGTGAATGCTATCTGCGAGGCTTGGGCCACAGTGTGAGGGTAGAACAGAGCAGTGGATATCCCCCTAAACATCGGGGTTCAAAATGGGCAGCTTCCTGCCTGATTAACGTCCTAAAACTATTACATAAAGGTTTAACAGGTGAGTGAGGTGGGTAGCTGGCCCACAGAAAGGAGGCAGGCCAGTGTTTGCACCAGGCATGAAAACTTGCCCCTGTCATAAAGAAACACTATTTCTTTGTATCACCCATTTCAATGATGGAATCATTATTTTATGGATATAAACCTTAAAACAATATTTTGAACAATTTCTTTTGGTTTGGATTTGGTAAGAGTAGAATTTTACCAAAAAAAATACATAAAAATAATTCTGACCAGATAGACCTTCCTAAATTATTACAATTGACTCTGTTAAATTTTAACACAAAAATTGTACCAAAAATGGGGAAAGATCTATGGTTTGGAGCTTTAGGGAAAATGGGTTTTTGGTTTGGTAGCCAAACAGAAAATTCAGAGAGAACAGGCTATTAGATTTTCCCACCCAATATGAAAAAAAATAAATATTTCATATCAGTCTGAAACACCTTGTTTGACCCTACCTGAAATGTTCTTATTTTATTTACAGGTTGTTTAAACCTTACAAAAAAAAATCATAGTTTTTTCATTTAAGTGATTTTTAAAAATAAAAATGTCATTTTAAAACAAAATAAAAAAGTTGTGCTACCAGGGGGTATCTCATCCTCCCTTGAGACTCCAACGTATTACACCCCTCAAAACTTAATTTTTTGGTGAATTTATTTTGGGGAGGAAAAATGCCCAGTTTGACAACTGCTTGTTTTTTGCCTAAAACTAAATACTGCAAATCAGTGGGTGTGTCCACATGTTCCTTAATATGCCATAGTTACTGTGCATTAAGTTTAGTACTTGTATAACCAAGTACTAAATCAATGCACAGTAACTGGTGCTACTGCACACAGTTACTTAGTGAGGCTAACTGTACAGTAGTCTAATACTACTTTGCAGTAGTGTATTAGCATGGTTTTTGCCCTGTGTGCTCCTGTGCAGTGTCATTAGGCTGCTGCACAGTTAGCGTCTCATGTAGATGCACCCACTATGTTCTAAGCAGTATAGAGAGCATACCCTGGAAATGGTGAACTGATTTTAATATATGAAGAGATCTTTTTATTATTATTATTGCTTAATTGACCATTTCCTTAATATATTAACCACACACACACGTATGCCATGTATAGACAGTCCCAGGATCCATTCTACAATCACATGGTTTGCTTTAAGTTATATGATTGTAAATTGGGTGCTGGTTATACAGATATTCATCATTGCTGAGAGCCTGATCTAAGTCAGAGTGGAAGGAGGGGTGGGAAGGATCAGGGGAGCTAGTAGGAATACGCGACTAGTAGCGGGCACATGATGGTGCACGTGCCCCCCTGGTGGGGCCAGTGCCCCCCCAGTGGATGACACCAATGCTGTTGGCAGGGCTGGTGCTCTTCCCCCAACCCTCCTAACAGGGCCTCCACCAGAGGTGGCTTCTGCAGTTTCTTCCCCAGATTCAGGAGGCACCAGTCACTCATGCTAGTGGGTCTATGGGGATGGGGGTTGGTGGGACTGGGGGAACTAGGAGGTCCATGGAAGGAATTGGTGGGATCTGTGGAGGCAGGATTGGAGCGGCTAGTGGGTCCACATGAGTGGACTAGCACAGGAGTTCTCAAACTTTGTCATAATGAGCCCCATCTACCTATGAAAAACATGACTGTGCTGCTTCATAGTTTATTAAAACAATACAGCACATTGAAAATAATAGGGTTATTCTGCACAAAATGAATAAATAAGTTGATGGGATTTGATTAATAAGGATTAGTTTTAGTTTCAAAAGTATTTGTTTTAAGTTCAAGGCCAGTATAAATGGAAGCAGTTAAATTAAACCTTCACTTAAACATTTTAGGAAACATGATACCAAACATTAATAGGTTAATTCAGTATAAAATCCATTAGTCCTACGTTAGCAATGGGAGGGGTGTGTTTGTTTCCTCCCTGTACAAAGTAGTGGAATTTGAGGTTGCAGTGTAGAAAAGAAGAAATGCAAGTCATCTGCGCTAGAAAGCTGGGACCTACACTTTGTTTTGATTGCAGTTAATGCTGAGAAGTCTGACTTACATAGGTAGGTAGAAGAAAAAGGAATGAGTGCTTTAAGAGCCCAGTGTGTTAACTCAGGAAATTCAGATCTCACTAATAACCAGAAGTCTGTGGCTGGCATTTGTGAAAATTTCTTCTGCATTTCCTGGTCACTTGACAGGTCAATAAGGCTTTCCTCTTCTTTGAGCATATCTGTAGAGATAGGCTTAAAGGTGAATGGGTTCTTGATCCACTGATTACATTTGGTTTTGCCCACTTCAGGAAAGCATTTGTGAAATTGCTCCTACAGACCCCCAAAGTAGTGAATGTTTACATCCTGGATACTGTCAACTGACAGATCACTGCACTATTGCACACTAGGGGTGTGTGAAGTGGGCTGTATTTGATTTGGATTTGGATTCAGCCTGAATCAGGGACAGCGGTTTGATTTGTTAATCCAGATCACTATCCCCGATTCAATTTGGCCAAATCCAGCATCGAAACTTCAGATCTGATTTGGAGAATCAGTGATTTGGATATAAACACAGATTAAAATTTTTTTTCTACATACCTCAAGGTACCAGGCATGGCCCATGAATGCTGTGATGCTGGGGAGGATGGACCATCCCACAGGAGTGCGGCGGGGTGGGAGCTGCGTGCTCAGCAGCAAACCCAGAAGTGGACCAGAACTTCTCTGAGGAGTGCACTGGGGGCCCCTTCCCGCACCCTCCGAGGTCAAAAATTGGCTGCGGGGTGTCCCTGGGTGCCCTTTCAAATCCAGGAGGCACCAGTTGCCAAGCTGGGGTTGTGCAAGGGGACCCCTCTGTATGCTTCCTGGCGGAACCAGAAGTGGACTGGAAGTGCTTCTGGTCCACTTCTGTGTCTGCTGCCGAGTGCTCTGGGGTCACCCCCATGCTCCTGTGGGACACTCCATCCACCCCACCGTCACAGACAGCATTGAATCACCTGGTACCTTGAGGTATGTGGAAAAAACATTTAAAACTGTGTCGAATCTCTGAATCTCTCTGAATTGATTTGATGGTTCTGATTTGATTCAGAGAGACTAAAGGGTCTCCTGATTAGATTCAGATTTAAAGACTCAGCCACCAAGTTGGGCCAAATCAAACTAGGGACTGAAGCTTCACGCAGCCCTATTGCACAACATCCTCCAGTGTTGAAAACATGCAAACAGGTCCCTGCTGCACATGTGAAGACCACAGTTCAAGTTTGTTAATGAATACTGCTATCTCATCAACAGCAATGAACACATTTTCATCTCACTCCTGAAGATATCCAACGAGTGTCACTGAAATATCAAAGTTGGGAGTTACTACTGGCAGGAAAAATAGACTTCGTCACATAGTTTACATAGTCTTGTCAGCATCTTGCCCTAAACAGCCAAAAGACTTTTGAGTGTAGCAATAAATGTATGAAGTTTGCCCCAACCTCTGTATAACATGCTAAAAACTCTTGAATTAACTAGGTAAAACTTCTTATAAAGTTCACAGTTTTTACTGAAACTGAAAAAACTTTGCTGAGCTCCTCTGGCATCTTCTTAGCATCCAGTTCCTGTCTGTAGGTCATACAATGATTCCAGGTTGCTGTAGGGCCACTTCTTGTATTGTTGTCACAAACTTGCTATGCCATCCTGTTATAGATTGTGCTCCATCATTACAAATTCGGGGAAAAAAGTCCCCAGACAAGGCCTGTGTCTTAGACAAAAGTATTTAACAGTTTAAAAAGCTCTTCACCAGTTGCTAATGTGGGCAGAGCAAAACAGAAATTTCTCCTTTAATTCTGTTGCTGTAGAAAAAGGAATATACACCAGTTCCTGTGCAGCATTTAATATATCAGTATACTCGTCTATCTGATTAGAATAATATGGGCTCTGACAAACACTTACTAAGAGCTGTTCTTTTCCATCAGTGACCATCTCTGCAATACTGTATGAAACTGACATTCAAAAGTGGGATCACATCTAGCTGTGATGCTGCATTCTGACCATTCATCACCAAGTCCTTATCCTCTGCAGCTGGAAGTAGTAGTTTCTCACCTGTGTTGTGAGCCTTGCCTTGACTGGCAATGCACAAAGCCACATGGTAAGAAGTCTCAGTAGCATTCATGTTAAGAGTGATATACACGGTACAAAGTACAACTATTTTTTTTGGTCCTGTTAATTCACCGAGCTTCCTCTGAAAAACAATCCATGGGCCTGTCCACACGAGTGTGCATATGCCTTTTGCAGCATCTTGAACCCATTTGAGATGCTGCAATATGCACACGTGGGAACAAAAAAAATTCTCTGTGCTGCATATATGCAGTATGGGGGCAAAATTTGACACCTGGATATCCAGGTATCTAAAAATATCCTGGAAGAATAAAACAGGGCAGGGCACGGTCTCGGACCATGCTCTGAGTCAACCGGAGGCTTGGTCCTCCATAGAGAAACTCTGGTAGACAGCCAGAGCATCTCTATGACTGGCCCTTTCCCCAGTGCAGGCTGCAGTGACTGGGACCTGGCACCTGTGCCAAGTAAGCAGGGGGCTGGGGGGCTGGAGCGAGGGGGGATGGACCACGGAAGGGCACCTCTGAAGGGGTGGGTTCCACCCCCTGCCCCAGCCCCCACACACCTCCCTGCTGGCACCAGTATCCCTGCACTCACTGGCAGTAGCAGTGACCATCAGGGCCACTCAGGACCCCCACATGGCGCAGAGCAGCAGGGAATAGCGGGGCTCATCCCCAGCTGCCTGGCACCTATGCTTCTGCTGCCACATCACACAACTGTAGCCCCACTTCACAGGGTGCCGCATGGCACAGCAAGCTTTTGGACAGATTAGGGCTGTGACCCGGGCCCTGCGCCACTTACAGGGACCACCTGCCACACTGGGTTGGGCCCCATGTGCATGGAAGCCCCTCCTGAGAAGCCCCCACACACACAGTCCCCCAATCCCCCCACCCCTACCTACACACTGATCTACATCCCCCC
>NW_017729026.1:37293736-37379746 GCF_001723915.1 Gavialis gangeticus
CCCCCCCTTGCAGCAGCATACCTCCAGTGGCTCCTCCTACACCATGATGGGAAGATGAGACATGCCTCAGTTCCAGTCTAGTGCCCCTGCCCTTTCCACAAGCAGGACCCAGGATTTATGCCCACCCATTGCTCCACTGCTGTGTGCCCTGCCCATTCATTTCTTCTCAGCCTGCACCAAATTCCAAAAAAAAAAGGGAATGTAGTCACTAGGGATGTGTGAAATGGCTGTGTTTCATTTCAGTTTCAGATTTGATGTTTCGGAGGGACAGTGATTCATTTCAGTGTTTTGGATCACTGTCCCATTTCATTTTGGCTGAAACCGTTTCAAAACTGTTTCAGAATTTGGATGCTGTTGTTTCAGTGTTTTGGCCATAGGCTATAATGGGGAACCACAAAACTGCCTATAACTTTTTTCATTTCTTTCCTCATTTGGATAACACTTGCAGGGATGCTAGCCCCATGTGTGAAAAGTGGTTTGTAAATTCAAACAAGCACTGAACCTCATTAACCTCATCAGCAGAAGCAATTTCCTACAGCCCAAAATACACTGAAAGGATCCAGACCAAGACATGACAAGAAATGCAAAACCTACCAACATATCTCCAGTACCCCCACATCTTTCCACACCCACCCACACACCCATGCCCCCTTCCCCGCTCCCCTCCTGAAACCCTACTTCCCCCATCACACACCCATTGTGTGATTAAGAAATCCAAAAGCAAACATCAAAATATGTAGATATTTAGAATGTATTTTATTATGTTGATAGGGACACTGGTGGCTTCCAAATTGCTTTATCATTGTAAATATAGCAATAAAACAGTGACCGACTGATCTCTCTCTCTCTCTCTCTCTCTCTCTCTCTCATATATATATATATAGTGGTCTTTTGTTCTACTTGTGGAAGAACATGGATTTTTGGGGTATTTTTAAAAGTGATTTTGGGGATGTTGCTTCGGAAGTCCATCTGGCACAAGGGGTAGTGTCCCCAGATTCTAAGTGACCAGGCCTCAGAAACTCCTTAGAGCATGTAGCCCTGAGCTGCTGGCCAGGGCAGATTTTTATAATGCTGGGGCCAGCACAGCCTCTAGCTCCCCCTGGCTACAGATCTGGGAGGAGATGGGCAAGGTTATTTTACCTCAAGTGGCAGAACTTACCCCACAGCCCAATGCATATCTGGGTACATGTGCTAAGGCAAAAAAAACCTCAGCTCAAATTTGTGCCACTTCTATTTGAGCTGCTGCAAGCGCATGTGCCTACGGGTTTAGATATTAAGGTAGCGTGTCATTTAAGCAGTTTCTGACTAAGAGTGCTGCTAAGGTGTATACATTTATTTACAAAAAACAACACAATGTATTTCTGACATTTCATGGTTGCTAAGCAAGATTAGATTTTGCATTATTTTATTTTTAGTTATTTTAAAATGTAATACATTTAAAATGAATAACTTTTTAAAACTCATTCAACCTCACTTCAAAAACAAACAAACAAACTCACAGGTCATGCCTCCCTTGACATGATGTCACCTCCCCAGGGAGGCCCACCTCATAGTTTGAGAACTACTAGACTAGCAAGTCTGCAGAGGGAGTGGTGGGTTTGGGGTGGTTTGGGTTGGGGCTAGTGGTTCCAGGGGTAGGCTGGTGCATTCACAGGGTAGGGTTGTTGTACATTCATGGCTGTGCTTGTACACACATTCAGATCAGATTGGGCATAGGGTAGCCTGATCTACAGAGTTAATCCATTATGTAAGCTAAAGTTAGAATAGGCTGGCCATCTTTTACCAAATCTTACCCCCCCCACCCAAATATCTGTACACATAAGCATTTAGATCAACCAAACCCTAGTTAGACTCATCTAAGTGTAAGATCTACATGTGGATGAACTAAGTTAGATTGGATGGCCATTTTTGCCTGATCTAACTTTCCCAAAATGTGTACAGTTCAGCATTTACATCAAACTTGCAAAGCTCCTGCGTTGCAGGAGGTTTATAAGGCTCAGGCAGGCTCAAGCCCTGCAGCCCTTGCATATACTAATTCCAATCATGCCTTCACAAACCAATTTCCTTTTTATTTAAATGATGGGTCAACCCCACCACACCTCCCCTCCTTCCTGGTTCATCTCCTTGCCCTCCCAGACCTCCCACCAGGCAGTCTGGTCAGCCATATCCACTGGGTCTAAAAAGAACTGAAGGGAAATCTGGGAGCTGCCAGGAAACAAATAAGCGGTTTGCTGATATGAATGTTCAAGGAGCACCAGCCTTATTGCTGGGGAATAAGGTTTGGCTATCTACCTGCAACCTGCAATTTATGCATCCATCCACCAAACTAGAATAATGGAATCACAGAAATTTAAGACTGGAAATTACATCAGGAGGTCATCTTGTCCAACCGCCTGCTCAAAGCAGGACAATCGACAATGAGATTATCCCAGCTAGGGCTTTGTCTAACCAGGTCTTAAAAAACTTCGAGGATGGAGATTCCACAACCTCTCTGGATAGCCTATTTCAGTGTTTTACTACCCTCCTAGTGAGAAAGTTCTTCCTAATATCTAACCTAAACTTTCCTTGCTGCAACTTGAGACCATTGTTCCTTGTTTTGTTATCTGCCATCACTGAGAACGGTGTAGATCTTTGGAAACACCTTTCAGGTATTTGAAAGAAGCTATTAAATCCCCGCTCAGTCTTCTCTCCAGACTAAATAAGCCCAGTTCATTCTGTGTCTGTAAAACATGTTGCCCAGCCCTTTAACTATTTTGGTTGCCCCCTGCCAGACTCTACTTTGTTCACAGCCTTTCTGTAGTGGTGGGCTCACAACTGGACCCAGTACTCCACATGGGGCCTCACTGGTGCTGAACAGAGGGGAATAATGACTTCTCTTGATCTGCTGGCAACACTGCTACTAATGTAGCCCAATTGGCTGTTAGACTTCTTTGTAATAAGGGCACACTTTTGGCCCATATTCAGCTTATTGCCCACTGTAACCCTCAGGTCCTTTTCTGCAGAACTTCTGCTTAGCCAGCCTGTACCAGTCCATGGAATAGTTCTGGTTTAAGTACAGGGATTTGCATTTGTCCTTATTGAGCCTCATGAGATTTCTTTTGGTCCAATCCTCCAGTTTGCCTCTCCAAATCTTAGCCCTACCCTCCAGCGTATCTATGTTCCACCCAGCTTGATGTCATCTGCAAACTTGCTGAGGGTGCACTCCATTCCATCTTCCAGATCATTAATGAAAATACTGAACAAAATTGGCCCCAGGACCAACCCCTGGAGCACTCCACTTGATACCAGCTGCCAACTAGATATTGAGCCATTTATTACTACCCTCTGAGCCTGACGAGCCAGTTTTCTATCCACCTTACAGTCCATTCATCCAGCCCATACTTTCTTAGCTTGCCTGCGAGACTGTTGTGGGAGACTGTATCAAAGGACTTGCTAAAATCAAAGTATATCACATCTACTGGTCTCCCTGCATCCATACAGTCAATCATCTCATCATAGAAGGAAATCAGGTTGGTCAAGCATGACTTGCCCTTGGTGAATCAATGCTAACTGTTCCTAAACCTCTCCTCCAAGTGCTTAGAAATGGATTCTTTGAGGATCTTTTCCATTATGTTTTCCAGGGACTGAGGTGAGGCTGACCGTAGATCATTCTTCCCTTTCTTAAATATGGGCACTATGTTTGTCCTTTTCCAGTCATCCTGGATCTCTCCCAGTCACCATGAGTTTTCAAAGATAATGGCCAGTGGCTCTGCAATCACATCAACCAACTTCCTCCACACCCTCAGATGCACTGCATCCAGCCCCATGGACTTGAACATGTCCAGTTTTCCTAAATGGTCTTTAACCGGTTATTTTGCCACAGGTGCCTGCTCACCTGCTCCCCAAACTGTGCTACCAGGTGCAGTAGTTTAGGAGCTGACCTTGCTTGTGGATACTGAGGTTAAAAAAGGAATTGAGTACTTCAGCCTTTTCTGCATCATCTGTCTCTAGGTTGCCTCCCCCATTCAGTAAAGAACCCACACTTCTGATCTTCCTCTTGTTGCTGACATGTAGAAATCCTTTTTGTTACCCTTGCTAGCTGCCACTCAAACTGTCTTTGGCCTTTCCAATCTCATTGCTGCATGCCAGAGTAATACTCTTATATTCTTCCCTAGTCATCTGTCCAAATTTCCAATTCTTGTAATGCTTTCTTCTTCTGTTTCACCTAATTGAAGAGTTTCCTGCTAAGCCAAGCTGGTATTCTGCCATCCACGCTAGGCTTCCCATGCATCAGAATGGTTTGTTTCTGGACCTTCAGTAAGATTTCTTAAAATATAGCCAGGACTCCTGAACTCTTTTTTTTCCCCCAGACTGGCCTCCCAGGGGATCCTATGAGTTCCCTGAGTGAGTCAGTCTGCTTTTCTGAAGTCCAGTGTCCTTACTTCGCTGTTATCCTTTCTTCCTTTCCTCAGAATCCTGAACTCAGTCACCCCATGGTCACTGCTCCTAAATTATTGTCCATTTTTACATTCTCTACCATTTTTTCCTGTTTGTGTGCAGCAGGTTGAGAAGAGGATGGCCCCTGCTTGGCCTCTCCATCACCTGCACTAGGAAGTTGTCCACAACTGTCTCCAAAAACTTCCTGGATTGCCTGTGCACTGCTATATGACCCTCCCAGCAGAGGTCAGCGTGATTGAAGTCCCCCATGGGAACCAGGGCCTGTGATCTGGAAACTTCTGCCTAGTGATTAAAGAAAGCCTCATTTACATCATTCTCCTGGCCTGTTGATCTATAGCAGACCCCCATGAGAACATCACCCTTCTTGCTCTCACTTCTAACCCTAACCTAGAGGCCTGTCTCCAATTTTATACCACACCTCTAAGCAAACATACAGGTCTTTTACACAAAGAACACCTCCTCCTCCTCCTGAACAGCTTGTATCCATCCATGACAATACTCCAATTATGCAAGCTGTGGGCACATCAGGGTAGGTATCCAGGCTTGGGCACTAACCTTGACCGGAATTGTCCTATAAGTGCCACCTCTTTTTGTTCTCACCCACCATGACTTGCTGCAAATTTAATTCATGTAATAGGAAGCAGTTCACCGTCATTATGTGCAATCCTCCCACAGGCAGGATTTATCACTTGCAGTAGTCACCATCCACACTGGACTTTTCCCTTAAAGGGCTGGCCATACTTGCCAGTTTGGTTCCCCTGTGTGTTTAAACAGGGCAGTGCTGGCTGGGAGCTCTACCACTGCTACACTTCCTCCACATCAACCAGTGTAACAGAAATATACAGTAACAGAAAAGGCTGGGGCCATTTGCTCCTCTCACCACATTTGAGATCATTGCAGCCAGGAGCCTCCACTCCTTCTCCCCTCCTTCTGGTCAGAGACATCTGCCTTTAACTCTTCTTCCAGACACCAGGTGACCAATCAACTGACCTCTCCTTTGGCTGCCTCATTGCCATACTCTCAGATGAGTTAATTTGCATGGGATTTTCTTGGCCCTCCTTGGGATCTACTCCAGGTTAGGTTTTCTCCCCACCCAGAAACCAATAATTTCTGAGTTCCCCACAGTACCACAGGGCATGGTCGGGACTGAGGGAGGGACGCAGAGCCCTCCTTATCACTCTGCTGCACAAGCTATCCCACCAAGTCTCTGTTATTCCAATCATACCATAGTTCCATGACTCCATGAAGACTTCCAAGTCTTCCTGCTTATTTCCCAGGCTCTATGCATTCATATAGGGACATTTGAGGTAACTAGATTATTGCCCTACTTTCTTAGGAAGAATGAGAAGGCCTCCTCTGTTACTACCTCCTGCTTGTGTTTTCTGCAGGTCACCTGCTTTCCCACTTCCTCATAGCTTTGGTCTCCATCCCCCAACAAACCTAGTTGAAAGCCCTCCGCACTAAGTTTAGCAAATCTGTCTGTGAAGATGTTCTTCCCTTTCTTCATCAAGGGTATCCCATCTCTTCCTATCAACCCTTCTTCTTGGAACAACATCCCATGAAGCAAAAGCCCTGCTGCTAACACCACCTGTACGGCCATGCCTTGATCTGCAGAATGAATCCACTCCTGCCCAGGCCGTTCCCATTGACCAGAAGAATCAAGAACCAGAAACTTCCTGCCCCCCTCTCCAAGAAAACCTTTCCTAGCAGATCCCCCATGTATGGTGGCATGTTCTGTGCTCCTTGGTCCTGAAATATCCCTCTTTCCCTGCTAACCTGCTTCCTCTCACCAAGCTTACAGTGAAGGAAGGTGTGTGAGAGAGTTTCTGGGTAAACTCCCTAGCAAACTCCCCACTCTCTCTGGTGTCTAGTTAAATAAGGGACTAAAGTACGGATCTAACTGCTGAGTTTTAGCTACTTGCATTAAATATCAATGTGTGCTGACAGACATGGAAAAAAAACCCAGTGCTTTACTAGAAGAGAATTCACTTCAGTTTGACCCAGCTTGCCCAGTGACTGTATAGCTCATGTGCAAGCTGGGTTAAACTGAAGTGATTCCTGTAAGTAGCTAAAACACTGCTAAAGATTTTTGGTGCTTTTATCTAATAATTAATTGAAGCAGCTATTAAATAAAAGCACAAAAAACTCCCACTGAAGCACCCAAGCTATACAGAGGCTGCGGAGCTGGGTCAAACTGATGTAATTCCTCTTCTGAGCATGGACTTGGTGTGGGGGCACACTGAGCTGAAAGTAAAACACTGTTATGTTTTATCCCATGTCACTAAGCAGCCTAAGTTAGTTACTCTTAATGAGAGGAAGAACTTATCTTAAAGGTTTTTCTCCAAAGAGTTGGGCAGCAAACTATTTACGAACTACTCTGTTTGCTGCCCCTGCTTGCTCACTCCCTGATCAGTCCGGGAGTCTCCTTTTATACTTCTTTGTACCTGAACTGGCTCTGCCTCCTTGTTAGAGCTATAGTCAGGCACAGGCAGCAATCACTTAATTAGCAGAACTCCTAGCTGCTTAGAGCACATGCCCAAACACACAACCAACTAAACAAACACTCACCAAGCCAAACACACAGACAGCCCTGGCTCACTTAACTTCCAGGGCAGGATCTGGTGTCTGGAGGCTGTCTCCTCTTTCTCTTCCTCCTCTTGCTCCCAAACTGTCCTATTTTCTGTCCTTGCTCACTCTCTCTGGAATACCTTTATTTGGGTCCCTTCCCAATCATTGCAGTTATCAACCCAGCTGCATACAGATTAAGGCTTCTCAGGACCATGAACATACACCCAGTTTTTAATGTCTCCCTAGCCTTAAAAGGAGAAGCCATTTCCAGACCAAACAACCAACCCTCCAACTACCATGCAAATCCAAGGTCAAGAGTACTTTCAGTTGACCAGATTCTAGACTACAAGATGATCAGGGAAAATTACTCTAGCTAGTGTACTGGAAAGAGTATGTGCTGGAGGACCACTCTTGAGAATTAGCCAGCAATGTCCATGCACCAGACCTTGTAAAAGACTCCCATCAAGCTCATCCGAATAAACCTTGCTCCAGGACACCTGGAGACCACCCTTGAGAATACTATAAGGCCTCTGCACTACAGCCTAGGTTTTCTCCATAAGGCTCTGGCAGGCTCTTGCCCTGTATCTTTGTTATATCAACTGACCCAGTTACTACTAACCAAGACTAGCTGTCCACCCCTCTGCCCCGCTATGCCAAGACCCCATCCCTCTGTTTGGTTCTGAAGCAACATTTAAGGAACATTTCCAGCACATGAGCCTTGCTGCACAACACACTCATCCATAGTCTCTGAGCAGCTCCTGATCCAGAAACATCTCTGTCTTCCCTGGTTTCTTACCCTGCTTTCAGCTTGCTCCTAGATTTCAGCCTTTGGATTATCCCTGAAGGTCTGCTTCCTCAGTCCTGACCTTGGTTTGGTTTACTTTTGAACTTTGCCCTGTCGATTTTCCTTCAGCCTTGGCAACTAGGTTCTGATTCCCATCTCCTGACCCTGGCTTTCCATTTTGGCTCCTGACTTATGTTCCTGACCCTTACCCCTGCAATTCCCAGGTCTGTCACCAGCTCTAGCCACTAAGCTGGCCAGCCTGGTGGACCATGACAGACCTAACCCTATTTAAATTGATCTAAGTGTAATATCTGTACATACCCATATACAATAGGATCTAATCAAGTTAATCTTTATTACAAATTCTCTCATAATCACCATAGTTGCACACAGCTACCATAGATGTTTTGTATTAAATATAAATGAGCCCTTTGGTCATCTGAGATTTCGGCAAAGCCATTGCTTTTTATTAGTGACAAGGACGTATTCCCATATGTGTATTTCTACATTGGATGTCTTTATAAGTTCACTTAGGTACCATAATAATCATCAAGAAATCCTATTTAGGAATATATATTTCACCTGCAAGTATATTTTCTTTTTCACGTTTTTGTAATATGTGATGTCTCAACATGTTGAAGATATAAGTTAGAAAAACTTGATTATTTAACAACTTTCCCATTTTTGGTGCAAGTTTTCCATCTTGACAATAGCTCCTTTACTTTTAGTTCCTTAAGGGCCATGTCATGAGATTATTGAGAAGTTGTTGCAGAAAATTGCCTTAAAGCTCTTTAATAAAAGATGGAGAAGTGGACTTTATTGTGATTATGGTGTATAGAGAACGTTTTTACTTAGAATACTATTGGATGCAGGCCCAGGCAACTGCAAGTCTAGTTCTCTGGCTGTAAATTTAGGATAATGACTTTGGCGCTAGAGTTAGTGGATAAGTCATTTTGCAGAAGTTTGCAATATTTCTGTCTGAAGTGCCCAAAGACACTTTGGATGGAAAATGAAGGTTACTCAGCTACAACAACAGATTATTATGCCTACAAGCCTTCTACTTTAAGGATTTGCAGGATGGAGAGGAAAGAAAGAACAGCTGAAACAATTATATTTTGTAATAAAAGGCAACAAAAACTGTTTGTGCATTACCTTCCTGATGTAGAATAAGCCTAAGGCTAAAAATAGGATATTCAATTCTATACCAAATTTACTTCCAGTGATACAGAAACACATCAGATACTAAAATACTCTCTGGAGTTGTCACTTGCATTATACCTTAGGTTTCCACCAGGATAATTTAAGACAGAGACAGTAAAATGACCATGTATTAAATTTCTTGTCTAATGCATGAAGAATCTGAAGTCTTGTTGTGTGTCTGATAATTTTGTCTTCAAAATATCAAACCCCATGAATGCTCTCATTACTTTCCTTGGTATGTGTTTCCATCCAAATAATCTGAACCAAACAGGAAAATTAATTAAACTAAACAGGAAAATTAATTAAACTAAATAAGCAGGCAAAGCAGCTAATAAAGAAAAAAATAATGTAAATGAAGATTAAATGATATAAATGTTGGCATGCATAGCTGATGTAAATAGGAGTGTTAGTAAATCCTATGGATATTATGGGGAATTCTGTAACAAGGCAGAATTAAAATTCAACACACCATCTTTTTCCTAACATTTGTCGGAAGCCCCCTTGCCCAAGTACCTTTCCTATCTTGATTACATGAACAAAGGCATTGAGGAAATAAAAGACAGACTCCTGAATTCACCAACATAAAAAGTAAAAACATTATGTCCCTGCACTAACATGACAGGTACAACTTTCTATTGAGTACATATTTAAACATGCTTAAAAGAAGACAGATGACAAGGTGTATTGTAGCAAAACCCCAGTTTTTCTTTTTCTTTTTTTTTTAATGCATTCCCTCCCCTTCCCCAACCATTTCTGACTATGAGTGCCCTCTGTATTCACTATAGATAAGTATAAGTGAGCTAAGACATAGGATAAGCTTCAGCATTTTATTTTGGTAGCAAGTTGTATTTGTTTTGTTTTTTCTCCTCCTTTACATTGTATAATTATTATGTTTATATTGATTTTCACTGTTCTATGTTACTGTTTTACTGGTACTATATGATTTAGGCCTACATATGTAAGTTAGCATAAGTCATGTCAAGTTTCCATTTTGTTTGTCAAGTCTCCATACTGTCCCCAGGCCCAGTTGTGTAACCCATGACTCACACCTACTCCTTCTATGCAACTTGGCTCCTGAATGAATGGGGATGAATGAGGGTGCTTGAGAGACAATGGCAGTAGGTCTAAAAATAGCTCCCTCTGAATGACCAAACCATCCCTTGGACCCAGCCCTTGGAACCACCCTCAGCATTCAAGAAACAAAAGATGAGGCAACCCACCTTTGGGCCAAGCTACACATGCTCAGTAAGAACACCTGGAGCCCTCTGGAACAGGACCGACCTTGCCTGGACAGGCCCTCCCCCTAGGAGATCAGAAGTAGTCTGTCCCATAAAAGAGGTAGTGAAGACTGACTCCTTGGGATGCCATCTCCATCTGGACCAGCACCACACCACACCACCTATCCACTCAAAGGCCCTGCTGGCGACCCCCCTCTGGACAACACCTACTGGACAAGGACCCCTTTCCAGCCTTTTAGCTTGTAAAGTGTTTTGGATAAGGAAAACATAGCTAAGTTTGCCCAGAAAGGATCTAGAACACAGTGGATCTTATACATACAGCAATATAAAGGGTTACAGAGGAAATAAAATGTGAGCATGAAAAGCATCAAAATATTTTACAAGGACTCACATTTCTTGAGTGATTTTGTGTTTAAAAATAATTTTTATTAACAGTTCTTCCAAGATATACAATGATCTAAATTCTAAATATTCTTCTATAAAACTCATATTTGCACTTGCTAATCAAAAATGTTCATATTAATAGGCATTTGCAGGCTACCCTGTGTCAGCACTGAATTTATGGGAAACAGAACTTTTCCTTCTTGTCAGAAAGAAAAATATTGCTTCATAAGCATGACACCAATGATATTACCCTCCAAAAAGTTGAGACATTTCCACGCTATCCTTTGCACTACTTACCACTGGCAATCTGTTCATTCAAAGATGATCTCTACCATGGCTCATTGATGAGTCTTGAGCAGACTTAAGAGTCCAATCCTTGAGCCACAAATCTGTCTGCAAAAGTTGAAGGTCTTTCCTCAGGGAAGAGAAGGCTGGATGCTAGGATTCTTCTTCTTTTCCTTTCTCCACTCTCTATGCTCTGCTTCAAGGGCAAGATGCTTTACCTCAAAATGGACTGCCACTTGGTTGAGGTTGTGGTGCCATTGGAGTTGGTTGACAGCCATCTCCTCCCAGCTCTTGATGTCAGTATCCTTTTTATTGAGGTACTAGCAAATTGCCCATCAAGAGTGATCAGAGAGGCAGGCAGGGGGGACAGAGCACCACCACCCACAACCCCACACCATCACTGCCTCCCAGGAGTGGGGTGGGGGGGAGCTTGCCCCACCATCCCCCTCTGCCAGCACCCCACACCACTGCCACCTCCAAGTGGTGGCCTCGCCCCACCCTCTCCACCCTTTGGAGGTGGCAACAACATGGTGCTGGCCTTGCCCCCCCCTTCCATCCCCACTGTCATAGCAGTGCTGTCCCTGCCATCATTCTTGATAGGTAATTTTCTAGATGACGGCAGGGACAGAGCGGATGGGGGGGTGAGGTCAGTGCCACACCATGAGCACCCTGCTCCACTGTCACCTCCAAGGACACGGGAAGGTGAAGCAAGAACCTCTGGCCTCACCTCCCTCACTCTATCCCCTCCATCCTCACTGTCATGGCAGCACTCCGCCATGTGTGTCTGTCTGTGTGGAGCACTCTGATTGGTTGTTTCAGTAAGCATTGTGATTGGCTGCTGAGACAACCAATCAGAACTCTCCAAGAGTGTTATGGACAGACACACACACAGACAGATGGACTAAGCCTTTTATACACATAGAATGCCTTTAATGTGTCTTTGTAGTATTTATTTTGGCTGCCTTGAGACCTCAGGCTTTTACTAAGCTGAGAGTAGAACACTTGTTTTTGGGAGTTGAGGATCACTGACTCAATGCTAGTAGTGCTGGCTTCAGCAAGGATGCTGGCATTCAGGTGGCATTCTTCCCATTTGATGTGGAGGATTTTCCAGAGGCATTGTTGGTGATACCTGTCCAGGATATTGAGATGATGATAGTAGGTCACCTATGTTTCACGTCTGTAGAGGAAAGTGGGGGTGATGGCAGCATTGTAGGCCTGGATCTTGCTGTCTTTTAGGCCTGTGTGAGTAAGCAGCTATTCAATACGGCTTCAGATCTGGCCACTTTAGATGCCAGGGATCAGATCCAGAGCTCCAGACCGGGTTTCTGCTTCGATCCGGCCAAAGCGGTTCCAAAGCTTTGGAGCCGCTTTGGAGATCAGGCCATAGGGTATAATGGGGAATCAGTGAAGTATCTATAACTTTGTTGGTTTTTGTCTGATTTGGATGATACTTGAAGATATGGTATCTGCTTCAGAAAGCATGAAGTCTGAAACATTTCAAGAAGACTGGTGCAGGCGTTTGGGGGAAACTGTACTCCAAATTTCTGAAAGCAAAACTCATGTCACGTGTAGGTGTTACAACACAGAGGGGTGAAAACTGCAGGAGTGGTAGCTCCTAGTAAGGCCACAAAGTCTGCCAAGTTTAAATAAGATAGATGCATAGGTTTGGGGGGAGCTGCACCCCAAATTCTTGAAAGCAAAACTCCTATCACTTGTATGTGTTAAGCCACAGTGGGGTAAAAACTGCAGGGATGGTAGCCCCTGGTGAGGCCACAAAGCATGCCAAGTTTCAGGTTGGAAGCTAGCCATATCTTATATTTGTTTAAGCTTCCATGTAATCCCCACATCAAATACATTGTAGAAATTAAACTGGAAGTATTAAAGGTTGGAAAATTGTGTTGGGGCCTCACCTCTTAAAAGTAGGGTGCATGTTTCTTCTCAAGCAAAGATGGAAAAAAACACAATACCACTTGTGGTCACAGAATAGGAGACACTCAATCCACTAAGGTTTTAATAACCATACCTTCCAGGCAAACAGCAAGCAATGGGAGGAACACAGGTTTCTTCAATAGAAATGGAAGATATTGCTTCCAACACTTCTTAAAACACTTTCCCCTACACTGACAGCTTTACCAGTGTCTTTTCTAGGTTCGGCTTCGGCATTCCTCATTATTTCTTCTTACCAAGATTCATTTTCGATTGGACATTGGGAAAAGACTACCTTTGATACTGTGCATCACTGCATCTGGTCAAATAAACTGGTAAGGTTCTCATACTGAAGGCCTTACTTTATCCTACCAGTCCCTACACTCATTTTATACCTGGTCTCCTTGATGAGAATGAAAATAAAGCCACTATTATGTTATTTGTGAGAGATGACCACTAGGAATGCTTTATCCTTTAAGCACTGAGCTAAAACCATTGTTTTGTTTCAGAAGGCTCCAAGTGTTGTGATACATTTTTAGTTACGTTATATGAATAACTTTGAATACAACAGAAAGATTCTTTAGACTAAGCTATGATTGCTTCTAGATTGCACAACCCCACCTGACATTTAGACTGTGCAGATATTGAGTAATGTTTTTAGAATCCATAGGACAATTTCCAGTTTATTTGGGGTATGATTTTCAAAAGCATTTAGGAAGAATGATACCCAAGTCCTATAGGATTTGGAAGTCAATGTCCTTTGCGCACTTCTGAAAATTCCCATTTTAATATTTACTATATTCACTGGATCATTGAAAATTTGCGTTAGAAGGGACCTCCAGAAGTCATCAAGTCCTACCCCCTGCTCAGAATAGAATCATCTCCAACTAGATCAGGGGTGGGCAAATGTGGCCCATGGGCTGAATGCGGCCCACCAGGCCATTCTATCTGGCCCACAGGGCCCCTAAAAATGTAGAAAATTAATATTTATCTGCTTCTGGCTGCCTGTCATGTGGCCCTCGATCACTTGCCAAAACTCGGCAAGCAGCCTTCCACCCGAAATAATTGCCTGCCCCTGAACTAGATAATCCCAGCCAAAGCTTTGTCTATCCAGGTCTTAAAAACCTCCAAGGATGGAGATTCCACCACCTCTCTGAGTAACCTGTTCCAGTGTTTTACTACCCTTCTAGTGAGAAAATTCTTCCTGATATCAAACCTGAACTTCCTTTGCTGCAACTTGAGATCATTGCTCCTTTTTCAGTCATATGCCACCACTGAGAATAGCCTAGCTCCACCCTCTTTCAAACCCCGCTTCAGGTAGTTAAAGGCTGCTGTTAAGTCCCCTGTCAGTCTCCTCTTCTCTAGACTAAATAAGCCCAGTTCCCTCAGTCTTTCCTCATAAGTCATGTCCCCCAGACCCCTCATCATTTTTGTCAGCCTCTCCTGGACTTTCTCCACTTTGCCCACATACTTTCTGCAGTGGGGAGCCCAAAACTGAACACTGCAGTGAGATGTAGCCTCACCAGTACTGAATAGAGAGAAATAATCACTTCACTTGCCCAGCTGGCAACACTCCTACTGATTCAGCCCAGTATGCCTTTGCAACAAAGGCGTAATGTTGGATCATATTCAGCTCATTGTCCACTGTAAACCCCAGGTCCTTTTTTGCAGAGCTGTTGCCCAGCCAGTCAGCCCCCAGCCTGTACTGGTGCATGGGACTGGTCTGAGCTAAGTGCAGGACTTTGCACTTGTCCTTGTTGAACCTCATGATGTTCCTTTTAGCTAAATCCTCCAATTTGTCTAAGTCACTCTGAATCCCAGCCCTACCCTCCAGCATACTACTGCCCCTAACAATACAATACTATACAATACAATACAATGTTTGGGAATTATATTATATTACATTACATTATATTATAATCACTTATTGCCTGGGCAAAGGAGCAGTCTTTGTTCCTAGGTGGTAATGAATGTTGCTATAAGGGGTCCCAGGAACAGTCCCAGGGAATGATTTTTGTGCAATGAATTTGACTACTGAATAGCTATTGCCTGACCTTTGCAGGTACCTTACCATCATAAAACAAAGCTAATAGCTCAGAGCTTAAACTTCTACTTCTTGACAAAGCTGTAAACACCATCATAGTAGAAAAAAGCAATAAAGCAAATGCACATGGAAGAAATAATCCAAATGATATTACTCACAGAAGTGGAAATAATAATGAATCTCTACTGGGGGACTATATTTGGGGAACACTTAAATGATGAAGGATGTGAGCTGGCAAATTCTGAGGCTTATGGAAAAGATGCACTCAATTGAACAGGGGACAGAGCCAGCTACCATGGATAAAAGCCTCTCCAGCCTAAGAGAAGCAATAACATCAGCTGCAGTGACAGCTGTTTGCCCGCCTTCCCAACTGCAAGAAACCTGCTTATAAGTGGTCTAATAAATTATTAGCATGCCTATAAGAGGCTAAGAAGCTAGACATGCAAACTCAGCAACAAGTTATACTTCCAATCTAGCTTTCATTCTATTAGGTGCCTGAATAAAAAAAATCCTTCATAGCTTTCATTTCATACTTTCCATTCATAGCTTTCATTTCATATTTTTCATGGAAGCAGGAAAAAAAGAAGTACAGGGTGTTCTTGTTATCTATGCAGTAGTGAGCAAGCTTTAAAATGTTTTCCCCCTTTCTGACAGTTCCTACACTTTTCACTGGAGTTCCCACTTACATAGATAGACTATTTCTTACAGTACAATAGTACATCAAAACAGGAAAAAAATAATTTGCTTACTTGCCATGCTTTCTAGATTAACAAAGTACTCATTATTCCTTGTAACTGGAGACTCCTATTCTGGGTCTTCAAAAACATAAAGCTGTATATCTGTTGCCTTCTATCTATCCTGGCTTCTGACTTCAGACTAACATAGAAATAGGTGGATCTAGAATTTTGAAAAGGGATGCAGATGGTGTAGCACATCATTGTATATAACACAATACATATTTTTCTCCAGGTAAGATGAAACTAGACGTTTTACTGATATGCTAAGGGCCTGCGGCTGTGTTATTCAATTTAAGATTAGAGCAAAAATAGATATAACTTCTTTGGAATGTGCATTAATTTGCTATATCATACACTTTGAATTAAAAGACTAGGCAAAATAATGAAAACGTTGTTTCTTTAGTGCTGTAGTCATTAAATATATACATCACTTTCAGATTCATAAAACATCTCTTTCAGATTCATAAAACAAAATCAAGCCTTCTTTAGAGTCTTGACAGTGTATCCAATAATTCACTAAAAGTTATTTGCACAACTGAGTTAATTTACCTGGGTTAATTTTTCTGTGCTTGAGTTAATGTTTTTACTGTTGTATAAAACTACTGAATATGGAGGGGCAGCCCACAGTTGATTCCTACAAAAAGGCAGAGCTCCTAAATATTTACTCCACATCAATATTCTTGACATCAGATGGGACCTTGTCACCTGTCCAGAGGCCCAGAGAATATGGGGAAGATGGCAGTCCACATAAAATCAGTCCTGAACAAGTGAAAGTACTCTTAGAACATTTGGACATTTTCAAGTCTGCTGGACCAGACAACCTGCATCTGAGTGTCCTGAAAGAACTGGCCAATCTCATAGCAGTGCCTTTGGCAAGGCTGTTCAAAGAGTCATGGAACTCAGGAGTGGTACTGAATGACTGGAAGAGGCCTAACATGGTATCCATCTTTAAGAAAGGGAAGAGGCATGACCCTGCCAACTATAGACAGGTCAGTCTGACTTTGGTCCTGGGAAAAATCTTCAAAAAAATTGTCAAGGAGGCCATCAACCACATTGTAACTGGGCCATCAACAACATCATAAGAAACAAGCAGCATGGCTTTGTCAAGGGGAGGTCATGCCTAACAAACCTGGTGTCCTTCTATGACCAGCTAACTAACCAGCTGGATATGGGACATGTGGATGACATCATCTACCTAGACTTCACAAGGCCTTTGATACTGTTTACCATGACATTCTCTCAATTAAGTTGGAGGGTACAGGCCTAGACCAGTCTACAGTGAGGTGGGTTGGCAACTGGCTCAGAGGCTGATCCCAGCAGGTTGTAATTGATGAGATGGCCTCATCCTAGAGGTCCATGTCCAATGGTGTCCCCCAGGGATCAGTGCTTGGACACATGCTCTTTAACATTGTTATCAATGACTTGGGTGAGGGAGTGGAAAGCATAATGATTAAGCATGCAGACAACACTAAGCTGTGGGGAAATGTGGGCACATCTGAGGACAGGGTAAGGGTCCAAAATGACCTTGACAGGCTGGTCCTATGGGCTCAATGCAATAGGATGAGGCTTAATAGGGAAAAGTGCCAGGTCCTTTATCTAGGTAGGAAGAACCTTCATTATAACTATACAATGAGTGGTGGTCCACTGGCTAACATTGCGTCTGAAAGGGATCTGGGGGTGACAATTGACCAGAGGATGAATATGAGCCATCAGTGTGATGAAGTTGCTAGCAAGGCAAATAGAAATCTGGCATGTATCAGGCGATGCATTGCTAACAGATCCAGAGAGGTGCTCCTTCCCCTCTAATCAGCATTGGTGAGGCCAGAGTTGGAGTACTGTGTCCAGTTCTGGGCACCACAGTTCAAGAAAGATATGGATAATCTTGAAAGAGTACAGAAAAGGGCCACCTGTATGATCAGGGGCCTGGAGGATAGGCCCTATGAGGAAAGACTCTGGGAACTGGGTTTCTTCAGTCTGAGTAAGAGAAGACTGAGAAGTGATAGCTGCCTACAAGTATGTCAGGGTCAAACACCAAGATCTAGAGGCAACTCTATAGAAAGGCACCCCCAGGGAGGACAAGATTCAATAGACACAAACTAGTTGAGGAAAAATTTAGGCTGGTCATAAGGAAAAACTTCTTTTCCACAGGGGTATCTAGAATCTGGAACACACTCCAGCAGAGAGAGTGCAGTCACCTCTGGAGGTGTTCAAGAAGAGGCTGGACAAGCACCTTGTTCAGCTTGTTTGAGTCCAACTACCTCCTGCCCATGGCAGGGGATTGGACTTGGTGATCTTACAGATCCCTTCCAATCATACTATTCTATGATTCTATGAAAAAAGTCTGCAGGACTGTGAAATAGGAGTTACATTACCTAGGAGCACCTAAGAAACAGCAAAATTGCAGAAGAAAAAATAGCTGAATTAGGGGAATATTAATACCATTTAAAAAAGTGAAAGGGCCATTAAAACTGTGGCCGTGGTAGTATTGATCAATGACTTCTCCCCCTCAGGGACTCTCCTGCCATGCCTTTGTTGTTGGAAGCCTGAAAAAAAGTTGTTAAGCCCAGAGAGATCACATAGTCAATCACTCAGTTTTTAAGCAAAATGAAAAGTGGTTTTATTAGGGGAGGTTTCTTACATTACAGCCTGCAGCCATGTCTCTCACAGACCGCAGTTTTACTTTCCCCTTCCTCATTGTTGCCTCCAGGGAGGTTACATCCTAACGGCTCATCTTCTTCTCCCTTTGTAGGTCCCCATTGGCTACCTCAGTCTCAAGGAGCTTCCTCCATTGGACCCATCAGGTAGGTAATCACTGTTCGGTATCCTTTCTGTTGTTGAGATCTTGCCGCAGTTTGCTTCACCTGGTGTGTGAGGCTCTGTAGCTTCAGCTCCTCATCCTGATCCATCTCTGATCATGCTGGCCTCGCTCCCTCTCTTCTCTTCATGTGCCCTCAGGGGCAGTCTGCTGCCCCTGATGTCTACTCTTTTGTAGCCCCTGAACCCTCATCTACCATGTCTCACTCCCATGTGTGTAAAGACATGCAGCTGTTTCTTGTGCTGGGTTCTTTTCCTTTTCCATGATCTAGTCCTCCTCCCTCCTGCCCTCCCCCCCCAGGAGAGGAACCCGATCAAGGAACAAGGTTGACTATCACCCTGTTACAAAAACCTGTGGAATAAAGAGTTCAGCAGGAATGAGGTAGATTACAATGAGCCATGAAGTCAAGTGATACTCACGCTGCTGCTTGAATAGAAATGCCACTGCCACTGCCAATACCACTGCTAGGTAGTTTGTTTTAAACTTTGGATGGACCAGGAATCAAAATGGGAGGAGGAAGAAGGGTGAAACTGAACCCCTGGATTCCCCCCCCTGGATCCACCCCTACACACAGCTATCTACCTCTCTCGCTTCACAAATAGCAGAGTCATATAAAAAGGCTTTTTCTATATATTCCCTAAAAATTGGGCCCAAACTCCAGATTAGGTCCTATCATGATGCTAACAGTAAATAATAACAATTTGACACATTTTATATATGCTACATGAAAATTGTATGATGGATTACAGCCATTATAGTACATGAAATGTTGCAAGGTATTTTGCTACAAAGTGACTATCAGTGATTTCACGTTATGAATAATCATATAGTCTTGTGATGAGAGTTAGGTTTGTTTTAAAGTGATGCTGCCAACAATGAGCGAGAGAGAAGCATTCATTCCCCAATATTAATTTTCTTTCAAAAAGCTGAGCAATAGGTATATTAATTTTAAGGAAAATTTCCTACTTTGGAAGTAGAGATCAGGAGACCTGTGTTATTTTCTTTTTTTTTTTTTCTGCATATCATAGGGAACCCAGTTTATCTCTTGATATTATTCATCTTAACATATGATTAACTCAAAATAAGTTGTTAGGGACAGTGAGCAGTAGTTAATTATCAGAAATAAGACAACTTGGAATAAACAAATGTAAGCCTTCTGCCACGTACCCATCAGCAGCAAAAAGGGCCAGGTTCACAGTTCAGGCTATCTTATAAATTTTACCAATGGCTTGAGCCCCCACCCAGAAATCTGGGAACAGAATCACAGAAGTTTAAGAGCTGAGAGGGACCTCATGAAATCATCAGGTCTAGCCATCCTGGTCTAGGCAGGAAAGACTGCTGGGCTCAAATAACCCCAGCAACATGTGAATTCAGTCTCTTTTTGAAGATCTCCAGGGTAGGTTCCTGCACTACCCCTTCTGGAAGTCTATTCCAGAGTCTGGTAACATGAACTGTGAAGAAAATTTTCCTCATATCCAGTCTGAAATCTTCTAGGAGTTTATGACCATTGCTCCTGGTTTTCCGCTGGGGTACTTTGGTGAATAGTTGCTTGCCTAACTCCTGATGCTCACCTGTGATATATTTGTAAATTGACATCAAATTCCCACAAAGTCTTCTCTTTTCTAGGCTGAACAGTCCCTTATCTGTCAGTCTTTCTTTGTACGGCTTGCTCTTTTGGCCTCTAATCATACGAGTGACTCTTCTCTGAACTCTCTCAAGCTTCTCCACATCCTTCTTGAAGAGTGCTGCCCAGAACTGGATGAAGTACTCCAGCTGCAGCCTCACCAGTGCTGAGTGGAGTGGGAGAATCACTTCCTTGGTTTTTCTTGAGATGCATCGGTTGATGCATGTCAGCATATTGTTTGCTCTGCTAATTATAGCATCACACTAGTGGCTCATATTCATTTTATGGTCAATTATGACTCCCAGGTCCCTTTCATAGCACCACCCAGCCTGTTAGTTTGTTGCAGATTTTTCCTCCCCAGATGGAACACCTTACACTTCTTAGTGTTGAACAGCATCTTGTTCCAGTCCACCCATCTAACTAATCTGTCTAGGTCCGCCTGGATCATCAGTCTACCCTGAGGCATGCCTGCACTTCTACACAGCTTAGTGTCATTGGCAAACTTTGCCAGTGTGCTTTTCTCCCCCACATCCAAATCATTGATGAAGTCGTTGAAAAGCGCTGGTCCAAGTACCGAACCCTGAGGGGCCCTACAGGCTACCTTCCACCAGGTCAACACAGATCTGTCTATTAATACTCTCTGGGTCTGACCCTGCAGGGTTAGTGCCCATAGAGCAAAAAAGATCATTAACAGTTAAAACCTTCTGGTAGGTTTTGAATTGTTTTAGGAGTTGAGTTGTTGAAAGAAAGAGAGAGAGAGAATGCAACACCACCAATGTGACTCCTGGCCCAGAGGTGGGAATATTTGGGTGGAATCTTGCTACAGATGTAAAAGAAGGGCATAATATAGGCAAGACCAGATAGTTTTTTTAATTAACCCTTTCCTTTGCTCGATGTATAACACTGGATGAAACGGTAATATCTCTGTTTGGAAGGCACTGCTCTGAGTCACTGTAATGAGCAGCTAGTTATAGTTTACTGGAAAGAATTTTCTTGCGGGTATCAAATGCAGTTGGCATACTATGGTTGGAAATAAGGAGGTGGCCACCCTTGCTCAAAATTCCAGAGTGATCCACCTAGATAGAGGTGAAGATTGAGGGAATGCATACATATTCAAAGCATTGTGACTGACATAGGGATGTAGAGATAGAGGGGACTGTAGCTGGGTGGTGCAGTATAAGTTGGTGTAACCACAGAGTTCCACTTTGGCAAAAGTGGAAGGTCATTAAGAAAGAGTGACCAGAGAAACTGAGGGAGAGCCCACAGAAGCAACTGACTGCTGAACTTGAACACAAACATAACCCCATTATTTAAAAAGGATCAACAATGAAACAAATGACTTGGACATATTATTTTTGTAGCATTATTTATGCCCATGTAGTGCCACAAAAGCAAGCATCTACACATCCAGGCTGTTTTGAGTGCTACAAAGAACTGTCACAAAGTTCAGCTGTTCCTAACACCAGCTGCTGATCTGCCACAAAATGGCAGATCCACTACAAAAAAGGTTCCAGCATCCCAGACTGCTCTCTCTACACTCCTCCCACCTCTAATAGGGAAGGCAGGTGAATAGGTGGCTTCCTGGTGCCCAATGGCAAACACATTTGCAGCTTTGCTCACCAGAGCAGCTGTGTGGTTGCCTTGCTCCATGAAACAGCTGACCATTTGTTGATTTTCTATTTGGGAGAACAGCTCTGTAACATCAAATGCTTTTATCTGTGCTCTCAGGGCACTGGCACATCAGCCATCAGTAGTTGTGAGGGGGAGCTGTCTTTGATAGCTGCTGTTCCTAGTGGTATCTGCCCAATTGTCAGTGATCTGACACAGACAGCAGGTCCTCACCCCTAGCTGGAAATCGCACCTTTGAATCAATTTGTAACACTCCAGCAAGGGTGCTGGGCTTGTGTGAATACCCCATGGTACTTTATTTCTGTAGCACTACAAAGTACTTAAGGTAATCTGTAGCACTAAAAATAAACATTTGTCTAAGGCCTGACAAACTATAGCTTTGTGAATGTCATCTAGAACAGTGGTGGCCAACCTTTTTGTCAGGCGTGTTCCAACTTAAGTTCTGCACCCTCCATAAGTACCACATCAATCCTTTTTCCCTGCCCAATCTTTTGCTCTGCTTGCTTCTCCCTACCCAGTCTGCTTCTCTGTTTTCTGCTTCCTACCCCATCTTCTACTGAGTTTTATACTTCCTCCCCAGTCAGCTATGTACCATACACTGAGGCTGCCTGTGCTATTTGTGGCATGTGTTGAGGATTGGTTGTCCTTGATGTAGAAAATTAATCTATGGGACATGGGATGCCTCTACAGAGGTTCACCATTTTCAGGGCAAATCAATATCTATAAAAGCATCTTGAAAGAAAGAGGAATTGTCAGTCTAGTTGTCCAACTGCTGTTACTTTAGTGGAGAAGGAGTTGATTCTGGCAATACCTCAGAGATGGAGTCACTTGCAGCACAGTTACAAACTAATACTTAAATACTTTATTAAAAATCTTATTTCGCTATAACATTCCGTAATTGCCTAACTGAGGGTGCTCACAAACAGAAGTGAAAATGATTACACCAACACAAGCTTTAGGAGAGTTTGGTCCACAAGCTTTTCTTTGTACACAGTTTATGCCCATGCTCTCAAAGTTTGAGGCATTTGATCTAACACATACCCCTTAAGAAATATGAAGATTCATGGCTAAAGAGTCATGAAAGGGAAGGAATAAAAAAAAGTTCCAGGTTTGAAAACTGGCTTTAGAACAGCAGGCGAAGATAAGCAACTGGTAAAGCTTATCTTGTTGGAAAGTTATTGAGAGACATTTTAGTCAGTAGGATTTCTAGGAACTGTGGCAATACAAATATATAGTAAATATAATATTTCCACAGTAGTTTTTAGAGTCTGTTATAAATTTAAAAATGAATTATAATATTTATTATGTATTATTATAAAATAAATAAGGGAATTGAAAATAGGCATTTCAGATTTACAGAAGACTCACACTGAAAGCAGATCGTATAGAGACCAACAATGCAACCTGATTTAAAAGGAAGTGGAACAGTGGGTGACTGCAATCTGAAACAAACTAGGAAGCATGTTACATGTATTGAAGAGAAATAATCATCCAGCATACTAATTGAAAAGTGCTTGAGGGTTGTTGTAGAAATATCTGCGAAACCTCAGTCTCATGCAGTAGATTTCAAACTATATGCCCTGAAAAGCAATCATGAAAATCCAGCGCCAGTGATGCTACAAGAATATTGGGAACAGAAGGTGGTTTTTTTTATGAAAATCATTCATAGAATAAAGGGATCTAAGAATTCTTGTGGGATTTCCAAAAACATTCTTGTTGGGACTAATTCTGTTCCAAACAATGAAAGGGAAAAATTGTCTGCCTTCCCTATAGACAGGTGGGTCATTGCTGAATGCTTTTGAAAATCCCACCCTTTTTAAATTAGGGGAACAGGTTTTAGATTATTAGCAGAAAGAGGTAGGGTAGATAAAAATATATTGATCTTTTCTGGACTATTACATGCAGTGTTGTTATCATTACCTTGAGGAGTGATAGAATGCCATAGGATAACACAATCTTAGTAGGTTTTAATCAGCACATACATACAGTTCAGAATGGATGACCTTTTCCCAGTCCCAAAATGTCTCTTGTTTTTATTTCATGCTCTGCACTTTGATGAGAGAGAGATTTAACTGGAAGTAAGCAAGTGAAATTGCTTCCTTATTTGCTTCCTGGTTTTATTTTTAGCATGCATTCTCTCTTCAAAATGCCATCTTTTAAATGCATGTTTAGAAAGCAAAAAGAACAGGTTCTTGGCATTGCTCTGGAGTAGCGTGGCAGGTTCTACAGATCTTGTCTAGAGATTATCAGGTAAAGAGTTAAAATACTCCATCTCCGGCAAGAGAAAAAACAATGATAGCTTGCCCTGTATGACACACTAAAACAATAAAAAGTGCATAAGCTGTAGGGAACAGATTAATTCTCTACACCACCCTGTGGTCCTTTACAGAGTAGTATTGTTATTCAGGAAAGCATTGAAGCATATGTTGAGGTAATCCCCTTAATAGAGGTGGGGTACTTAGCTTTGCCATAAAGGTCAACAAGGAAGGATTCATTGGAAGCAAACTGAGGAGTTGCTTTCCTTTAGAACAGGGCAAACCAATACTTAGGGGTTAGAAGCAGTATAAAACAAATCAATGATTGTTTAAAATATGTATGTATATTCAGCCATTGCTTATAAAACACTGTGATCTTTATCTCTACTTGATGCTTTACTCTTTTACTTAGTCATCTGTAAGTGCCAAAAACCTGTGCTGATCTATGTGATTGTACAACATCTAGCATGAAAATGTTGTGACCATGAATTCAGCCTCTGGAAGCAAATATAATAAGGAATAAACTAAAATTGTACAGCATTTGGCTGGACTGAATCATGATCTAGACAGCCAATGTAAAAATCTGTAGATGTGGCTGAATGTCATCATGGCTTTTTGTAAGTGGTTAAGCATGCTGTACTTTAAAGATGCCTGAACACCAGCTTAACCCCCAAAACTAGCAACTTACTTGCACTGGGTTTTTTTCCTATAATTATATAAAAATAGACCAGTGAAGGCAAACCTTTTCAGCAGGCTTGCCACAAGGTAAGTCCCACATGCCCTGAGTGCCACTTGATCCCCTTTTCATGGCAAATCTGCTGCTCTGGTTTCTGCTCCCTGCCTGATCTGTTGCTCCACTTTCTATATCTGTCACTGTGCTCCCTTCTCCTTCCCCGATCTGCTATGTGCCACAAACAGAGGCTGCCATCTGCTTACCATCTGTCAGGGAGTCAACTACTCTCCTTCCTTGAGGCATGTATGCCATGTGTTGGTTGCCCCTGTACTAGACAATACTCAGGTATATATTGAATTGATGTTTTTACTGTAGGCAAAAGCAGTCAAGATTTAAGCCTATGCTCATTAGAAAATGAAAACTTCTTTAATCTTCCTTGATTACTATATGTCTCCATGACTTCTCATTTGCCCCCCACCTCTGCCCCTTTCTCCAATAATCTTTATGGCTTTCCGAGTGTGTAGTTTACCCTGAAATTGTGAGAGTGTTTGGGCCATTATTACAAGTCTACTTGCCCTGCAGCAACAACAGGGCTGTACCTCTGTGCTTTGATTGATGTTTCAGAACCTTAAGAAGCAGGACTATTACTAGTGTCTGTAGCCATTATCTCTTCTGTTGTCTTTATAACCTCTGAGAGCAGGACTTGAAAAATATACCTACACCTAAAGGACTCTGCTTACCAGCCAAGGTGAAAAATATATGTGCTGCCAAGGCAACACCCCCCTAAAGCCAAACTCCCTGCATTTTAAAGGAATAAAATGTTACTGTTCTGTGTCATGTCAGAGTAAATTGTCTTCTTTCTTATTTTCAGTGCCTGCTTCCTCTTATTTTCTCTCTGTCCACTGCCTTCATTTTTCCTCAGTAGTGAATTCTCTGTCTGTCCTTTTTCTCTTGTTCTATCTCCCCGGTTCTTTTGCCTAATTTACTCACAAACTTACCTTCCCTTGTTCACACTGAACACTGAACTCCTTTGAACAGTTTGAAAGTGGAGGGAACAGTCTCCAGGCTGCCTATGGCTAGTAGCTGTCTGAAAAGTTTGAGACTGCTTTCCATTCCAGACTTGGCTGTAAGGGCACTTCTCTTTCTTTCTGCTCCTCCTAATCCTCTTGGCTGAGCCTAAAATCCATTTTAGGGTTTTTTATCTTAATGAAAAGCTCTTGTACCACTTTTTGTTGGTGCTGTATGATTTTCCGAGCCACTGGAGAACAATGTATTCAATTCTTACTATGTTGACAAACGCAACCCTTCAAAATTTTGAGTCAAATTTCCCAAAATCAAAATCATCTTAAAAAGAATGAGCTATTTTCGTATAATTTGTGGATCCCTTTTATTTGCCTAGCTTTTAAGAATTAATTGCCTAACTCATCATTTGGGTTTTAAGGGAAAATACCAAATACTATGGGACTTTTGATTTAATTGCAAAAGTAGCTAACACTGCCAGTTCACAGGTACGTTCTCAATAGGTTTAGTTTATTGTGAAGGTGGAGAGAGAAATAGCCATATTGTGAGTTGTAATCTGGCTTCTTACCAGGAGATGCCCAATCGTTATAATTGGCCCCCATCTAGTCCTGTCTAGTGAGTGTGGAAGACTTGACTCTATAGTCATTCCCCACAACAATGCCAGGTTTACAGCAACTCAATAGGTCCTGAATCCTGACCATGGGTGAGTAAAATGTTGAAGCCTTGCTTGTTTGGGCAGTATCATTCCCTTGTTAGAGATGCAGGGGATCTATCATTTAAGGTGAACAGAAAATCTGACAGATTTTTAAATTAAGGATTCCTACCACCCTAAACATAAGTTAAACATTATATTTTAAGAAAAAAAAAACTGTTTTAGATATGTTTGAAACAATGAGTTCTCCTACTGAGAATCCTTGTTTACTAGCTTTCATTGCAGCGTTTTGTAAAAGCTCACAAATTCTCAAGCTGAAGTGCTGGAAGACTATTTCTAATTAAAAAGACATTTCCATTCATCTGAATGTGTATTGGCTCTATAACTCATGCTTATTTATCTTAAACCATCAGTCTTCAACCAGTTGCCATTTCTCAGTGCTTCATGCAGATTTTACTGGACATAAGAGATGCACAATAAGGTTAAATTGATGGCAACTTAGAAGTGATTAAGAAAAGTAAAGAGTAAAAAAGTGCACAGTGAAATCTCCAAGTCTGCAGCTGATATCAAATTTTTCTATGTAGTCAAGTCTCAAGCTGATAGAAAAGAGCTGCAGAAAGATCTCACCAAGCTAAATGAGCAGGCAAGAAAAATGGCAGATGAACTTCAATGTTGACAGGTGCAAGGTAATGCACTTGGGGAAAAATACCCTCAACTATACGTACATAATGCTGGGTTCTGAACTAGCTGTTACAACTCAGGAAAGAGACCTTCGAGTCATTGTAGATAGTTCTCTAAAAACAGCATATCAACATGCAGCAGAGACAAAAAAGCCAATAAAATGTTGAGCATCATTAAGAAGGTAATTGAAAATAAAGTGTAGAATGTCATCATGCCACTATACAAATCCATAGCGTGCCCATAACTTGAATGCTGTGTACAGTTCTGGTCCCCACATCCCAAAAAGGATGTATTAACATTATAAAAGGTAAAGAGAAGGACAACTAAAATGATCAGGGGCACGGAGCAGTTGCCATACCAGGAAAGACTAAACGGGCTAGAACTCTTCAGTTTGAAAAGGAGAAGGCTGTGTGGGGATATGATAGAGGTCTATAAAATCATGAAGGGTATGGACCAACTGGGCAGGGAACTGTTGTTCACTAAGTGCCAAAATGCTAGAACTACAGGGCACCTGTTAAAATTGGTGGCTGATAGGTTTTCAACTAACAAGAGAAAGTACTGTATGCCACACAGGGTGTATCTACACATGAAATTAGTGTGACACAGTAAACTCCAGCACAGTTTACAATGGAGTGTATTGCTCCTGGGCACAGATTTTACATGTGCTTCCAGGACTGCAGCACATTGAGCCTGGGTGGTGCAGCCCTGGCTGGCAAGAGGCCTGGTAGGGGCAGCCTGCCAGCCTGAAGCCGCTCTGCCCCAGCTCAGCATGCTACTGAGGGGCTGGCTGAGGTACAAGGGACAAGGATGCTACAGTGTGAGACTAGTTGGCAGGCAACCTCTCACTGTAGCATCTTCATGCCCAAGCCAGCCCTGGTCAGCATCTACATGTGTGCTGCAGCACAGCAAATAACTCTGCTGTAGGATACTATTTCTGTCAAGCAATATTTACCTATAGCAGAGTTAATTAGTTTACTCTGGCCTAATAGCTCCATGCATGTAGAAGGTGACGCTTTACTGCAGAGGTAATTAGGAAACTCCACAATAAGCATCTCATGTAGATGCTCCAACATAGTTCACTTGTGGAATTCATTGCCACAGGAATTTGTGGAGGCACATAGCATACCAGGTTCCGAAGGGAATGGATGAAGACATGGATAATAGATTTGTTAATGGTTATTGAACTGAATGGCAGGATATGTTTCCTTTAGCATCTCTAAATCTGTAACAGTTGGTGCCAGGGAGGAAAATAAATAGAGGATAGATCACTCTAGAGATATCCAGTTCAATACTCTCTCTCTACAGCACCCATTTCTGCCTCTGCCAGTGACTGTCCCTCTATAGCATCATTGTCACCAATGGACCACTGGACCTGGCCTAGTAGGGCACTTCTTGGCTATGGACAGACATTCACTTTTGAATCAGGAAATGCAGCCACATGCCTGCAGTGGTTCAAGCCAAAAGCCAGGGGTGCTAGAGCATGCCTTCTAGCCACTGCCAAAGGGGAGGGGAGGAAGCCCTCCAAAAGGATCTCACCTGTCCCAACTTCAGCAGAGGGGGAATGGCTAGGCACCAGCCCAGGGCTAGCCTGCTGGAGAATGGAGGTTTAAATTCCCACCCTGGTTCACACAGGACACCAGCCAGTGTCTGCAGGAAGGGGTGGGGCAGTCGCTGCCAGACTGAGGAATAGGGGTGGGGGAAAAATCCTCTCTCTGAAGCAACCATGTATTGAACACAGCAATTTGCAACCTCAAGCATACAACAAAGAACAACCAAACATCTTCACCTAAGCTAAGATACAGCCCAGTAAAACACAGCGAGAGCACACACAACTTAGTCTAACTTAAAATGTAAAGCAAGAAGACAAGAGAAGGCCTTGCATAAATCTTACTCAATCCTGAGGGTAGAGTGTCTTCTTACAGCCAGGTATTCAGAAAGGCTTTGTTTATGTATCTCCGGCTTTTACAGGTTCTGCTTTATAATATAAATACAGTTCTCTGCATTCTTGGTCAAGCTGTCTGTGACCCTCTCCTGTTCCCTTAGCTCCATCTTGAGCACATACATGTGATGATTGTGCCAGATCTTTGCCAACACCTCCAACCTCACAGTCTGTTCCTGCAGGGCTTGACTCTGTGCTTACAGGTGGCAGGGGACCAGCCCGGTCCCCCAGCCTTTTCCCCCTCCTCCATGGCCTGGGGGAGCTAAGAGCAATCATGCCCCTCCCCCCCACACACACACACTTATCAACTGCTTAATTTAGTCTCTGCCAGAGATGGAAGAAGGTGGGGTCTTCTCTGTAAGAAAGGTCCCATCTTGTCCCTTCCTCCAATAAGTCTCTGGATAGGAAAACACTTTCTCTTGGTATGTGGGTCAATAATTGGAAAACAATCAAAGTTATTAGCTCAATACTGCAGTCTTGATGACTCTTGGATTAACATTTTAACAAGGTTAGTTACCTTTGCTGTGCAGCCATTGGTTTGATAAGCAGTTCTTAAAGAACCGGCAGAGGCAGACAGGGGTGAAATAAACCCCCTCCCTGCCCACTTTGCTATGCTGGCCAGCATCTGGATATGCCCCCACTCCTGCTGCTGGAGCTTGACAGGAATGGCTGTGCCCGGGACAGGCAGACCCTGGGTGGGGTCCTGAGGGGAGAGGAGAGGGAGAGAGGAATAAGCCTTCTCCCTGCCCACTTTGCCTCAGGGGACCATGCTTGGCTGTCGCCTGGCTATGCCGTGCCCCTGCTCCAGCTAGAGAGCTGGGCAGACAGCCCAGCCCAGCCTAGGGCTGAAAAGCATGCTGGGATGCTGTGGGACTCTGTTTTTATTTAAACCAGGAAGGGGTCTGGGGCAGAAGTTGCATAAACTGGTTTGATCCTAATCAGTTAAGCCTGATACTACCTTCAATGAGGTTTATCTTAAACCTGTTTTGGCCATTTTGAAACTGGCTTATGTGCACTGAGATTCTGTTCTGTTACAGGTTTCAACCAATTTCCAATCACTTAACCTCGTTTATGTGTAACTTCTGTCCCTAGCCCTTACGTTCTAAAGTCTCTCTCCTTAACCTCTAAGACAAGAGGCAACAATACAGAGAAAGCTATTCTATGAAAATCTCTCCAGACCCATATAGAGAAATGAAAATAAGAATTAGTCAGCAATTCCCTTGTTCCCAGTGAAAATAAAAGGCTGTGACAATGGAGGGTGGGAAATTGACTCACTCAACCTTAAACTTATGTAAGTCACATCTGCTTCAGTGACACTCAAGCATGAAAATAAAATCAAGCAAATACTGTACTTGCATCCTTTGCTAAATCAGGGCCAAAAGAGAGAATATTTGTCTTACTCCCAACTTAATTAGGGAGTTTATTTGTATTAACTGCTTACATTTAAAAATAGCCACATTCTGCTCTTTTATCATGAAGAATGGGTTTTGTATTATTCAAAAGAGGTCCCAATAAAATATTACTCAAACTCAACTAAAGCAGGGCAATGTTTGTTTAGCTATGTAAAGGTTAAGTCCAATAGGATGCAAATAAGTTTTATATTACAAAAACAAATTTCTTATCATATATCATGAATCTGCTGAAATATTTATTCAACATTATTGAAAATTGTATTCTTCTGTTCACTGTAAATTTGTGTTGTTAGCAACATTTTTCTTCTTTTGCCTAACTGAATAAAACGTAAAAATGCTGAGCTTGTTAGGGAATTTTATTTGCTTTGAAACCATTCTGTTAATAATTTATTAAAATGAATCAGTCGATGAATCACTGACACATTAAAATCAAGTAAGGATCTACCACCACATAGCTTTTCAGCAGAATAATTAGCAAATAAATCAAATGGAGAAATTAAAATAGCACCTATATTTTATGAATATGAATTTCACACAACCCTAAGGAAACTTACACTTTGGTCTAAATATTAATGGTTTGCAGATTAAGTAATGTCAGTGTCAGTATATATACTAGTAGGCCTGTGCGAGTCGGCAGTGATCTGATCCAGCTTTGGATCCAGCTGCTTTGGATGCCAAGGATCCAATCTGGAGCTCCGGACTGGGTTTCTGCTTCGATCCGACTGAAGCAACTCTGAAGCTTTGGAGCCGCCTCGGAGATCCAGCCATAGGGTATAATGGGGAATCAATGAAATATCTATAACTTTTTGTTTTTGTCTTATTTGGATGACACTTGCATAAGGGGTAGCCCCTGCTGAGAGCATGAAGTCTTCCAAGTTTCAAGAAGATCGGTGCAGGAGTTTGGGGGCAACTGTACCCCAAATTCTTGAAAGCAAAATTCATGTCACATCTATGTGTTACAACACAGGGGGCTGAAAATTTCAGGAATGCTAGCTCCTGGTGAGGTCACAAAGCCTGCCAAGTTTCAAGAAGATCGGTGTAGGGGTTTGGGGGAAACTGCACCTCAAGCTGCAGACAAGCAAAACTCGTGACATGGGTGACACAGTGTGTTAAGGCGCAGCAGGGTGAAAGCTGCAGGGATGGTGGCCCCTGCTTTGGCCACAATGCCTGCCAGCTGTAGAGGAGATAGGTGCAGGGCTTCTGGGTTCTGGGACCCTGCACCTCTAGCTGCTGACAGACAAAACTCGTGACATGAGTGCTTTTGCAACTGACTGTCTCTGTCTTGGAGCAGTTGATTGTCTGTATTGATTATTTCCTCTCCTTAGTCTCTGCTTTTGTAGGTGTTAATTGATGGTAATGAACTGGCTACATTAGCTAGGTACTGCGTATTGAGCTGGTCCCTGAGGGAATCATGATTGATTGGTATTACAGCCAGGCCTGCAGTAGCTGGCCCCCATGACCCAAGACAGAGATATCAGTTGCACAAGCACTCATGTCATGAGTTTTGTCTGTCAGCAGCTAGAGGTGCAGGGTCCCAGAACCCAGAAGCCCTGTACCTATCTCCTCTACAGCTGGCAGGCATTGTGGCCAAAGCAGGGGCCACCATCCCTGCAGCTTTCACCCTGCTGCGCCTTAACACACTGTCACCCATGTCATGAGTTTTGCTTGTCCGCAGCTTGAGGTACAGTTCCCCCCAAACCCCTATACCGATCCTCTTGAAACTTGGCAGGCTTTGTGGCCTCACTAGGAGCCACTACCCCTGCAGTTTTCACCTCCCTGTGATTTAACACAAAGACGTGACATGAGTTTCATTTTCAAGAATTTGGGGTGCAGTTCCCCCCAACCCCTGCACCTATCTTCTTGAAACTTGGCAGTCTTTGTGGCCTCAGCCAGGGCCAGCACCCCTGCAGTTTTCATTCCCCTGTGGTATAACATATACACATGACAAAAGTTTTGCTTTCAGGAATTTGGGGTACAATTCCCCCCAAACCACTGCACCAATTGTCTTGAAGCTTGGCAGACTCCGTGCCTTCAGCAGAAACTACAATCTCTGCAACTTTCATCCAAATAAGACAAAAACCAACAGTGTTATAGATATTTCATTGTTTCCTCATTATACCCTATGGCTGGATCTCTGAAGCAGCTCTGAAGTTTTCTGAAGCGCTTCGGAAGCTCCGAACCACTTTGGAAAGCTTAACAAAGCCAGCGTTTCAATCTGGACATGCTGCTTCAGACACCGAAGCGTCTGAAGCTTCTCCGGATCTGAAGCTCTGTCCAAAGCCTTGCACAGCCCTATATACTAAACCTTTGCTATTGCAAAAAATGAATAATAAATACAGTTTGGGAAATACAACTTTGGGGACATATTACACCCTCACATCTTAGGCACCTAAGTGCAATTCCATTGCAGCCTGTTCAAATGTTTGACAATCCATGAATGCATCTACTTCTGTAATGCACCATCATCTTATACTTCGGACTAAGTCACAAAAAATCAGTGAGGAGGAGGATAAAGGTATGAAGTATTTTTCACAAACTCCAGCAGGGTTTAATAGTCGCACTTAGGTGCCTAATTCCATGTATGCACCTAACAGGCACAATAGGATCTAGTTCTTACTCTTCTTGCTTCTTGTGAGAGCCTTAAAATCTGAACCTCAGGTTATCACTTACTACAAGAGAGATTGGAAGGGTCTTTATTTTGGTTTGGCCTTGAAACTAATCATAATATAGCAAAATCCCCAGGTTTCTTTTTTTTTCTTTTAAAATGCATTCCCTCCCTTTCCCCATGGATTTCTGACTTTTTCTTTCCCTCTCTATTCCCTATAGATAAGTATAAGTGGGCTAAGATATAGGATAAACTTCAGCATTTTATTTTGGTAGCAAGTTGTATTTGTTTTGTTTTTTCTCCTTCTTTACATTGTATAATTATTATGTTTATATTGATTTTTACTGTTCTTTGTTACTGTTTTACTGGTACTATATGATTTAGGCCTACATATGTAAGTTAGCATAAATCATGTCAACTTTCCATTTTGTTTGTCAAGTCTCCATACTGTCCCCAGGCCCAGTTGTGTAAGCCATGACTGACACCTACCCCTCCTATGTATCTTGGTTCCTGAATGAATGGGGATGAATGAGGGTGCTTGAGAGACAATGGCAGTAGGTCTAAAAATAGCTCCCTCTGAATGACCAAAACATCAACACCAATACCTGGACCAAGGACCCAGCCCTTGGAACCACCCTCAGCATTCAAGAAACAAAAGATTAGGCAACCCACCATTGGGCCAAGCTGCACATGCTTAGTAAGAATACCTCAAACCCTCTGGAACAGGATTGACCTTGCCTGGACAGGTCCTCCCCCTAGGAGATCAGATGTAGTCTGCCCCATTAGAGGGGTAGTGAAGACTGACTCCTTGGGATGCCCTCTCCATCTGAACCAGCACCATGCCACACCACCTATCCACCCAAAGGCCCTGCTGGCGATCCCCCTCTGGACAACACCTACTGGACAAAGACCCCTTTCCAGCCTGGATAGGTAGCTATCACCCCCCACCTTCTCTTCAACCAAGGACTTGAACTCTGTTTCTCTTCCGTACCTGGACTCAAGCCCTTCCACTAAGTCTCTTCCTCCTGCTGCCACTGTGAGTGCTTGTGTGTATGTGAACCAATAACTTCATGGGGCAGTGTAGTGTGTTGTATGTTTAATAAACCTGTTATTTGGACCCCTGAGTTGGGTTTTGCTTTACTATGGTTTGGCCCTGCTCCAATCTCTGCTCCTTGCCCCTCTAACTTCTGTCTCATTTCTCCCTTTCCTGCTTCTGGCTCACTGCCACCTCCAGTACCTGTCCTGAGCTCCTCTCTGCCTCCAACGCCCCTGTTTCTTTGCCATTGTCTTATCCCCACTGCCTTTTCCCCTGAACAACCAGGTTTCTGCCTCAGTTTCTTTCCTGGCTGTCTCCTCCTTGTCACCAGGCTTTTTTTTTCCTCCTCCCATGCACCAGTGACCTTGGGTAACCCTGGGAACACTTGATCTTAAGTAAACCCAAGCCTCAGTTCCTCAGTCAGCTTCTCTCTAGTCCACCATTTCTAATCCTGGTTCTGGCAACTTTACCTCCCTATGCTTTAACTCTCTCTCTCTCACCTGAACCTTCCCCCAAGTATCCTAGGTACCCCAAGCACACACATACACACTGTACCATCCAAGTTAGGAACTTACCTGGGTGTATGTGTAGGTGGGTTGTATGTGTGTGAACTTGTGAGTGTGTGTGTGTATATATGTCTCTGTGTGCATGATATATGAATTAGTGATCTTTGTCTAACTTTGGGGGTGTATAGTGTATGTGCTTGAATTGGTGATACATATGCATGTGCCTAGGCTGGCTTGGATGTGTATGTGCCTGAGTTGATAGAGTGTGTGTGTATGCACCTAATTGATTTGTGTGTTTGTACATGTGCAATTGTGTCACACCCTCCTGCCTAACAGCACAATATTGAGATCTTGAGAGTTGGCCTGACTCCACAGGGCTACAATAACTGCTCAAAATGAAAGATAACACCTACAACTAAATATAGTTACCCTCACAGACCTGACCTGCTTTTCAAGGCTGTCAAGCAGCAGCAACTCTAACAGGATCCAGTATTCCCTAGTACCTATGAGAATGAGCCAACCAGATTCTAAACACATGGGTAAAATACACTCCTTCTCTTCCCCACTCCTCTGCCCTCCATTAGGCACTTGGTTTAGAAAACTTTGGCCAGAACCTTCATTCATATAAAATAATTGAAAGTTACGAGGATGAAGCTAGATATAGCAATCACAGTCATTCATACTTCAGAATCTCTCTCTGTATTACCAACTTACTATGAGAATATATTTCATAGGCCCAACAATCTCAGTCAAAACTGTGTTACATGCAGTTCAGTCATTTCCTTGATCATTCATTAGAAAGTTAACTGGAGCAAATCCAGAATTCTTCCTGTAAGTTCCCTCTGCTGTTCCTCTCTATTAGACAGCCTTCATTACCAGTACATACCTGCCAGCACTCCGTTAATGATGGAATAATAATTTGAAAAGCTTTTATCCAGAATGTTCTCAAACTCCAAACATGCATTTGTCATGGGAAAGAAAATTATAAATGAATTTGTTATGCAAAAGGAGACTTAACTTAGTCACAATTACTATTATGCCTTAAACAATCTTGAACCATAGTGCCACTCACTTTTTTGGCAGTTACAAAAAGATTGTATGGCTCCCCTGAGTACTGTAGTTTTATGTGAAAGGATGACGTTCTTATCTATTTTGCTGCTACCAAAAGGAAGTAGAGAAGTCTGATTCAATAATTCTAGTGTCACACCATCTTCACATCAGTGACCCTGGCCATGTCTATACGATCTAGTTTTTACTGAGTAGTCATTTAGTGCTTCCATAACCATGAGCGACTGGTGCCACCTCAGTCAGGGGGGGCATGTGCCCCCCCCAAGCGACCAGTCAGTGACTGGGGGGAGGGGGGTTCCTCCCCCCATGGCCAAATCTCAGTGACCAGGGGGTGGTTCCCCCAAGCCAAAATTCACTGACTGGGAAGCGGTCATAGCACTCCCAGAAGCAGCCGTGGTGTTCCCAGAAGCAGCCGCAGGGCTACATCCAGTGCTGCCATTCTCTGATCAGTGCTCACAGGGGAGCCACTGGCACTCCCACCTGCCCCCCTGCCCATTACCTAACTGGGGAGCACAGCTGGTCAGGGAGTGCACCATGCACCCCCGTGCAGCCTCTACATGTCACCACTGTGCACAACTGTGTAGTACCATCCCTGCACATTTTTTCTCCAACACTACTTTTCTTGTGCTGTAGCATCATGTCACAGTTAATGCCTGGCAACACTACTGCATGATAGCAATGATTTACAGTGCAGTAGCTCATTGCTACTGCACAGTAGTGTCTCATGTAAATGTGCCCACTGTTATTATTTCTGTTTTATAAGTACAAGAGTCCTAACCAACTCTCACTGCCACCAATGGAAACACCCTTCCTCCTCTCTTCCCTCCATTCGTCATTTACCTCCATAAGATTTGTTGTGCATCATAAGAGAAGGCAGTATCAGGCTCATTCTCTTTATATTTATCTGGTCTTCAATTCTCACTTCCTTTTTCAGACAAATGGGATGTTTTGTATTTTATTATGTAGCTTATGGGCTGACTTCACTCTCATGCTCAACAATGGAGAACATGTTACTGCTTAGTGGAAAGCATATTATATCCCAGTGACAAATCCTGCCATTATTTACTTGGAAATAGGGTTGGGTATTTGATAGGTCAAAAAAAGTACATGGTTAATTGACTGGTCAAATATTGTCAAATAAAGATCAAATATTTTAAGCATTAGTGTATTAAAACAGTAAGAGTCTAATCTTCAGTAGGTTACATCCTTGTGCCAATTCCAAAAACTAAGTTAACCATTATTAAAAACAATTAAATTAAATTCTAAACAAATATAATTATTTTTCATAACTATCAATGTCAGGCAAGTGTAAATGTGAATGATATTCAAGACTGAACTGTTTTTCTTTTCCTTAGCTGTAATCCTGAAATCCCAGGGTCAATCTGAACAGTTTCCATATAATAATGAAATTAAACAGAAATCAAATACACATAGGAACTTTAAAGACAAAAGTCCATTTTTTAAATTAAATGCAGTGATGTTAAGTAGACAGCAGGCCAACTCTTCAAGCATTTTGCTGTTTGCATTTGGAGATGCCTGCAGTCACAGCAGATGGCCAGTAGGAGAACCCTTTTCTATACTGTCAGTTTTGTTTTTTTCAGCAAACGGCAAGGTAGATTTACACCTAATAGACTAACTAAATCAGACATGTATAAGCTTTCAGATGCTATAGCATCTGATCAAGTAAGCTGTTGCTTATGAAAGTTAGCCTACAAGATGCAAATCTATCCTGCCTTTTACCTGACTTCAGACTAACATGGCTAACTGCCTTTTTGTTTTTTTTCACTCATCACAAAGTAGCTCTTGTAGCCCCACGTGGCTTAATGTGGGGAAGGGAAACAAGGTTAGAAGAGTTCAGGAGAGAGGAGCAGAGGCAGGGAGCACATGTTCCTAAATGTTGGGAGCTGAGGGGCAGGAGAGGAAGAGAGAGTGAGAGAAAGAGAAGAGAGAAACAATGTACACGTGCATGTATTGTGCTGAGAAGAGAACTTTTCAAAATGTGTCCATCGTAGGAAGCTCAGAGCTTGAACAACTCAGTGGGTAAATAGCAGTGGCTGGCACCCATGTGGGGTTTACCTAAAGGGCCTTGAGACAGGTGTTTGGCAGGAGCTGTGTGAACAGGGGCAGGGTATGGTGGACTGCAATGGAAAGTTTTATTGACACACTAACCAAGCTCTGGCTCTATTGATAAAGAGGCTTGTGTCTTGGTTTGGGTGCTGGCTGTCAGGAAGAACTGACATAAAGATACTGGATCTATCTAGAGATTAATTTGATTTCCTGCTCACCTGACTCAAAATAAAAGAAATATTAGGGATGGGGAAGCTCTTAACCGATTTTTCTGCTACCAGTGAGCTATAAAATATATATACTCATATATTTTTATTTTAATGGGGGGCAGGTGGAAGGTTATCAGTTGTAGTCTGTTGTTCATTTATATTCTATTCATTGTTATATTAAAAAAGATAAATTCTGTTTTTTTATTATTACTGTATTTCACAGTGTACAAGTTGATGCAGTGTATAACTCAACCTCATATTTCCAATAAAAAATGTTAGGATTTTCATAGATCCAGTCAGTTTATAAGTCAACCCCACCACTGCAGCTGGAGCCCGTGAGTGGTAGCTGCAGCCAGGCAGCAGCAGCGGAGCTCAGCATGGGGAGCTGCAAATGGCTTCTGCCCAGCAAGTGCCACTCACTGCTGCCACTCTGTGCCCTGGTGCTGCTGGTGGTGGGCAGTGGTGCTGTGGCTCTGACACCATTGGGCACTGTCCCCACCCTGCTGGCCAAGATCTACTCATGGGATAGCCACTGGGCTGTGGATGTGTTCCCAGGCCAGCCTCGATGGTTGCAATGTTTGGGCACCCAGCCTAGCTCCAAAGTGTTGGGAAGGAGGAACGGGGGGAGGCAGGCGCCTGGCCTGGCCTCAGTCAGCACCATGGGATCCCCTAGATGCCAGCATGCCACCTCCCTGTTTGGCAGGGTGCTGGCACCGGGCCCAGCTGAAGTATTGATACAGTGTATAAGTTGGGGTGGAAATGTAAGGGTAACTATTTTGGCTTCAAACCTTGACTTATATACCATGAAATATGGTATTATTCACTGAAGAAAATTTAATGTCTGATATCTCACATTAGGTGCTCATGGGGATTTTTTAAATATATATGTGAAGTGAACCTGGAGTGGTTGGGCATTAGGTATAGCATAGCTTTCTATATGGCCTCATCCATACAAGCCTGGACATTTGTTTCCCCAGGGAGAAGAAGCAGTGGCATAAGGTGTCCCCAGGGAAACAAACTTGTCCCTGGGGAACGCCTGTGCCACACACCCTCTGGCATGCAGCAAGTTACCCCAGGTGGGGTAGGAGAGGCTGGGGCCAGAAGTGAGATGACCCCAGTAGCCTTTCCTGGGGTCTCAGGGGCTTCCTGAGACTGCAGCTCTGGCAATCTGGTCACTCGGAGCCTGGCCAGCAGCTGAAGTATGGCTCTGACCAGCCAGGCTCTGGTTTGGGAGACATGCATTCCCCCCGCTTGCGCCACTCTACTTTTTCTTTCCCAGTTTTTTGACCCCTGGATCTCCAGGGGTCTTCCCCTGCACTACCTTGCAGCACAGAGAACACCTGAATGTGACTGGACACGGCCTATGTGTGCATCCTAACAGATGGCTATATGAAGCAAGGAAAAGATAAACCACCGCTTGCACAAGGGCATTCTTGGCTTTGTGAAACATTTGACAAGATTTTGACTGTGGTCAAATAATAGGTGATCAATCGATGGTTTTAGCCAGTCAGTTGACAGGCTTCATAAACTTACTTGCAAAAGTAACATTGAGAAGGTGCTTAATCTATCTTTAGTTCCTTTAAATACAATATACAGGTGGAAAACAGGGGGCTGTCTGCTTTATGTGATCAGTCACTATTGCATAGACCACATGCAATGACTTGTGGGTCTCTTTTGGTGTAAGCCATCCCAGACAGAACCATCCATTCTCTTTCTTTTTTCACCATGTATTTTGAACAATATTTAAGTCTTCCAGTGTACAGTAATAGCACAAGAGAGAGTCTGGGCAACTCATGCAATAACTGGTTCTGTAATAAATATGTGGCTAAACCTAAAACTTAAAAGCAACAAAAGTTCCTTTTGGGGAAAAGAATGACTATTTATCTAAGGGCATATATGCTGCTAAGGAACTCTCTGTGAAGGCAATTTCTGCTCATTTTTGAAATCTTAAATCCTCTTATCATTTAAGTGACAACCATTTCTACAAATACATGCACATATGTGACTGCACTCTTAAATCTTGCATAACACTAGAGCCCTGTGAATACACTATAAATATTAAATCCTTTATCACCACAGTAAATTTGTCTACTTCTGCATTGTCAGAGGTGTATAAAAACATTGTCCAAAATTGTTTTACCTGCAACCCTCACAAGGGTTTAAACTTAATGGGGAACTGATTAAGGAGAAATGACAACTGAAATGACCTCAGACTCATTTGACACTACATTTTTAGACTTATTTCACCTTTGATGATGTTTGCATATTATTGTTTTCCAGAGCCATAGCCATAACAAAATTATGGAAAGTAACTGCTCTGATCCTCCAAACACTTTTTGACATGTTTACCTCTAAACAATAAGAGTACTTCCACATGAAAATTTTATGCATAAATGTTTATGAGATCAGGCCCTAAGGGTACACTACATAAACAGGTTCCCAGGGAGTAACAAAGGATATGAATTTACAGCACATCAGTAACCCTGTGGTAACTCATGTTCTTTCCCCTTAGTAATTTAAGGTAGATGATCCCACTTTCATTATGGGATAAGCTATCTCACTTACCTCACACTTAGCACACTTGTCTCCACAGGTGGGCATGCATATTGACATTTGCTGCAGAGTGGCTAACACCTAGTGTGTTCAGACCCTGTAATGCAGCAACTTTTTTCTGCAGCAACATCCTAATGCCCATCTATAGTACTATAACCTAATTTATATTTACTGTCTGAAATAGGATAGATTTTGCTTCTGAGGTTGTTCCAAAGCTTATTTTGAGTCCATGAGAGAGGTTTTAGTGACTTGGTTGGGCTGCAGTTCAGACTGAATTACATTACAGTTATGCCACTGAATGGAATAACTACAATTATGCTACAGTCATCATAATTGCTCTGTAGTTACATTGTTGTAAACTATGGCCTGATTTCACCTCATGTTCCTTTAAAATAGAACTGTTTAGCTAGATTTAAAGTCTTATTCACTTCCATGTATTTTTAGAATCCATGGGTACATCTGCACAAGACTTGTACAATCAAATACTAAGTAAATGTTCAGTAACCAGAGTTACTGAACATTCATGCCGGCGAATGCCTTTTTGGTGATGGTATTGTGCATTAGCCTGATAATACTGTGCAGTAGCATATTAGCACTGTTGGTGCTGGACGTGCTACTGTATAGTATTATTTGGCTACTGTGCAGCTGGTGTTTTATGTAGATGCACCCTGTATGATGTTTCTCTTACTGTTAGAACCCTTTCTATTCCATCCAGGAAGGACACAGACCAATTGCAGATGCTTCCTCAGCCTGAGGGAGGGTGTTTGTACCCAAAAGTTTACAAAGAAGAATTTTTCCAACTATTTTAGTTGATCTAATAAAAGATATCAGATTTACGCAAAGAAATTTGTCTGCCTCTGTTCTTAAACCAACCCAACTACAACCTATTCCCCTTGCCAGCGTGTTTTCTGAATTGAGACCTTAGATTGCTTATCTAAACCAAACAAAACCAGTATTAATGAGTTCATGAACTCCTTCTTATCTATTTCACCTTTCACCTACAATATAAAAGAGCACATACAGAAAGACATTTTCAAAGTACCATTCAACAAGCCTTCATTTTAATACCATTGCTTCCAACTAAGTAAATGAAAATATGCGTGTTGTTATGTGCCTTGACTAATATCTTCCCTCTTTCCTCTTTCCTATAGTATCCTCCTTCAGTTTTGCTTGTGAAGTAACATGCCATATGTTATAGCCTGTTTGCAAGATCTACCTGAAAAATATTTCATGATAAAACTGGAAGTAGGATTCATTGAGAGATTTACTTCTGTAGCCATCTTTACTTATGTTTTGAACCTCTGTTTGGTTTTTTTGTTGGTTTAGAGGGGGTTTTTTGCATTACATATTCTTTTTGACGTTCTTTATGCTACTGTTTCAATTTTTTTTTCTTCTTTAGATGAAAGTTCTAGAAAATGTATTTTAGGTATGATTTTTATTTTGGTACGTTAATTCACACAATTTTGGCTATACAGACAGAAACAAACTAGAAAAACATGGTTTCTGGATGTAAATAAAATACAAATGCCAAAAGGATAAACATTTCTGAAGTCAGTAAACATTTAATGTGGATGGTACCAACTGGAAAGATTTTGTGGAAATCATCATATTAAAGTGTTTACACTCAGGAGACCATGGCGATTTTACAAAGAGGAATAGATTTGGGTAGCTATCAGGCTGTCCAAAGTACATGATATAATTAAACCAAGAAACTAGTTCCCAGGGAAATTTACAAGGGCCCTTGAATAATTTTAATTAATTTTTAATTCCTTTATATCTGAATCCTTTTGCATCTGGTACATTAAATCTAATTCTTTTACGGGCTATAGGCCTATAAAGGCAGTACTCTGGTAACTTTTAAGGATGAAAGACTTCATAGTTAGTAAAAAAAAGTGGACTTTGAAAACTGCTCTTTTATCTCCATGAAGCAGCAGCAGCAGAACATCTATGTCATTTTCATGTAAGTGTCAAAGAGAAATTTTGATGTTAGCAACCTATTTCATGCCAAACCTGTTCCACAACCCTTTTGAACACCTTGATTTCCACAAAAAGACTTCATGCACTATAATATTGTTCTTTTCCAATTCTCAAAAATAGGGCTAAATTAATCAGGGACAGTATAATTGTTGCAACTAATAGTTTATTAATTAGCATCAGTAGGTAGCCAGAATAGTAGCCATGTCTGCAAGTATTTCCTACTGTTGAAACATATTGATGCACTATTTGCTATGCTATTTTCATTCTTTTTCTCAAAATAACCTATTTTAACAAGTGATTTGATAGGGACATTTCCATTGCAAATCTGACTAGACCTTGTTCATCATAATTAATCCTGCATATCGCATTGAATTATAATAATGGATGTTTTTCACCTAGAGAAAAGAAAACACAGTGATCTCATGTGGAACTTACATTTTTTGTACTACAGTGCTGGTGACATGCAAAGAAACCACTGATGGTTTCTTTCTTAGCAAAATACATGGTATTTTATATTGTATGTTGCTGTATTGAGATTAGTTCAGTGTAAGGATAATATAACTGGTCCCTCAGATTATGTATTATATATCTAATATTTATTTTATCATCTATGGCTGAAATGTACTATACGGACATAATTTTGAAAGTAATTAAAGGATCAATCTCTGTAACAGCTATGTCATCATATGAATAATACTATCATTATAAGTATTAGCATTATATGTTTTAACATTAATATTATTAACAACAGTATTCTGTGTACACTAATGGTGATACATTAAATAATTGTCTACTGTAATACAAGAGCAGAAAAAATGAAACAGTTTCTGCCAGCAGTATTTCTTCTTTGAGACATAAGTAATTAAATGCCAAAATAAAGCCAGACAACACACTATACCCAGTCTGAATTATTACTGCTTTTCAAACCAGTTTTAGACCAACATTGTGATATCTAGATATTGCAGAGGGCAATATAAGCTGCCATTTTGTGATACATAGTAGTACAGTATAAGGAAAATGATAACACATTACTTCTCAGAATGGTTGACTGTGGGGTATGTTGTTGCACAGTGGGGAAAAGAGATCAGTATAACTACAAAACAGGATGCCTGTTTTTAAGAATAACCTTCATTGGCTACAGTATTTTCTCTTTGTCTAATGCCAGAGCATCTAATGAGTTATATTCTTCAGAGTCTAAATCCCATTTTTCAATAATCACCTAGGTTCCCATAATGCAACTTTGAGCCTATCTCATTGGCAAGGGGAGGAAGACTGTGCACTGCCTTTGTGCTGTCTCATACTGTGGCTGAAAAACATACCCTGCCCTCTAATTCCTGCTCTTTATGTGCCAAACCTCCAAATGAAACATTATAGCTTTCTGAGAGTGGCCCCCAGGTTGTGCTGCAACATCAAATTTAGGGTCTTCATTTTAGGATTGGTTTTTTGGCACATACTCAAGGCCTTTCTAAGGTGACTATATTTCTGGGATTTAGCATGTAACTTCAGGGTGTGTTTCTTGACCAAAGTCCTAGAAACAGAACAGAGCCAGCCATGTTCCCAGGCTTCTAGGGTGCCTGTACATGAGTGGAGAGGCTGCTCTGATGTGATTAACTAAGTCTGCTGGAGCCTGGTAATTACTGCACTACAGCAGCCTCCTGCGTCTCATGTATCAGCATCCCTGCATTTAGAAATAGGAGTGGGGGCACTTGAACTAAAACTCATTGAACAAGCTCTAGTTCAAAAACTCCCGCCACCATTTTTAAGTGCAGGGACTCTGATGCACAAAATGCTTTGCACTTTAATTAAAGCATCTCTCAGAGCCACTCTAATTAAAGTGCCTCTCTCCTGCCGCCGCCACCCCACCCCACTCCCTGATCATGTGTAAAAGTGCCCATAGAGGCTAGATTGTCAGAGCGGCAGAAGTACCCAAGTAGCACTTAGTCTCCTAAATCTGTGCTTTGATCCCAGCTCAAGTCTAGCCTAACCTTGAAGACACCTTGAATTTCTCTCATCCAAGTCCTAACACTGCCACATTTTTGGAGCTGTAGCTTCTATATTAAGACAACCACATTTTCAAAGTAGGTATCTCCCCCACCCTTTCTGTCTCCTGCATTTCTTAATTTTATAGGTGTTTCAGGTCTGGCTACCAGATCAGGATTCATACTAATTACAGTTGGGAAGAAGACTTTTTTTGTTGAGGTGTCATTTTATGCAAGAATCCAGTGCTTACGAGCCATTCCTCAGAGGTAGGAATCCTCCCTCCCCCTGATTTGGACTAGGGACTTAAAATTGAGAGTTCTCAACTTCCAGGAGCACATATGGCCACCAGTACTTTAGGTGTTCTAGAGAAAAATGTTTTCAATCTCTCTTGTTGAAGCTGTTCCACGTTGAGAGGCAAGACTTCCTTTTTTTCTGATAATATCTTTTGTTGGAACAACTGCATAGTTGGGATAAAATTCGACAAGCTTTTGAATGCAAAGTGTTCTTCTTCATGTCTCAGGAGGAAAGCAGGCACAGAGATTTTTAAGAACACTGGGTAGAGCTGTGAAATGTAGCACGGGGGAGAAATTCCCAGGAGTAGCAATCAAACAACTAGAAGAAGAAAGGAAGCTTGATTAGTGGGAGATCAAGGTCTATCAAGAGGGAGAAGAGTCATTATCACCTGCAGTGTAAAGGAAGAATTTGAAGAATCAGGTAAATTATAGTGTGTCATTAAATCAATATCAATGTCTATCTCTGGCTCCTAGTACCCAGACAGCTTATGATTTTTTGTTCTTAAGCTTCCCTTTTGAAGGTGTTTCATAGATTTCCCCTGAGAACAATGATAGTGAGGTCAGAAAAGGAGTGGATGTTCTGTGAAAAACGTGATCCTATTTACGGATGTGTGTCTCTGTCCTTTATATTTTTTCTGTGAGAGTCCATTCTGGTATGTAGTTGCTGTTTAGTTTCACTCGTATAGTTTCTATGAGGAATCAGATATAGCAAATTCTGGGAAAGGTCTGCATATGATTCGTACATTCTGATTGGTCTGCTGTGTGGGGTGTTGATTGTTGTTAGGGAAAGGCTTTATTCCATTTGATACCTGTTGATCAATGGGGAGTTTGCTTTCAATACTGAGTTGTGCAAGTTTAGAGGTTGTTTGAAAACCGGGGCTGGGAATTTTTTTTTCTCAAGGTCTGATCTTTGTTGAATATAAGCTGTAGCTGTTTGATCAGTTCCAGTGTGGGGTGATAGGTGACCACCATGGGTGAGTGTTTGTGGGGTGGAGGGAAGTGAGTTCTTTTTGTATACAGTAGGTTATCATGGAGTATTTGGGTGGCTCTTTCAAAGATATGGTCTATTTCTCTACTGGACTGTCCTTGTTGTATTAAAGGCAGATTTTAGATTAGCCAGGTGGGCATCACAAGTGTTATCTTCAGAAAATATGTGAAGATATCATACGTGGTATCTGAAGGCCTAACTATAGATTACACCTTTTTCTGGTGGGCTTGAGATGATTATTGGTCTTGTGGATGTATGTATTGTGGTGTGTGTTCTTTTGCTTTCTTTTTTATGTGGGACATGGTGTCAAATTGATTTTAGTGTATGAGTATTCCAGAAAAAGTTTGATTGAAGGAGTAATAGTTATTAAATCTGTGGTGGAAGTCAATAAGTGAGATCAGGTGTCCAGTCCAAGTGATGAGACTATCATCTATGTAAAGCAAGTATAGTGCAGGTGTGATGAAGATATAGTGCAGGTTTCATGATGCAGTTTTCTAGAAATTCCTCCTCCAAGTGGCTCATGAAGAGGTTGGCATATTGAGGGTTCATCTTTGTGCCTACAGCTGTACTCATGGTTTGGAGGAAGTGCTGATTGTTGAAGATGATGTTGTGGTGAGTGAGGATAAAGTGAATCATTTTTCCAAGATGTTGTTGCAAGTGAGTGTACTCCAAGCTCTTGAAGTTAGGTTAGGCAGGAAGCTGTGTCTACATGATGTTGGATGTTAGTGCCCAGGTTGGTGACGTGGTTGCAAGTATGGCTTTTTCACCAGGAGGTGGTTGACAGTCCAGGTTCTTTTGAGAGAGTCAATTATGTCTTGTAGAAAACTCTATCTTTGAGTGAGAAGTCGTTTCACGATAGTTTCTATTAATTGTGATAGCTCTTCAGAGAGGGTACTACTGCTGCATATGTGGTGTCTTCCAGGATTACCTTGTATGTGAATCTTCAGGAGCATGTAAAAAGTTCTTGGGGCAACAGAGATCGGGATAAGTGGAAGTAAGTTGTTTTTTTTTTCCCTGAAGCTGGTCAGTATTTAATGTCAGAAAGTGGTCTCTTGGTAGTCTTGATGGTTGAGGATGACCTTTGACTACTATTTTGTTGTCAGGTCTGAGACAGTATAGCCAGACTGTTTCTGAAAGAAACAGTTGTTGTGGTACTGGCTTTTGTTGAAAATGTTGCTGCTAGCTTTCTTCCTGAAATAGTTATCGTAAGTCCAATGTGTGGTTATATCCATCGGAAGGTGTCCAGTCCAATGTTTTACTATTCTTTTCTTAGTTATGGCACAATAAGATTATGTTAAAATAGGAAGATGAAGATGAAGGAAGAACAAGATGAAGGAAAAAGGAACAGCTGTTAAATCTAATGCAGTGGACTTTGCAGTATAATGGCAAACAGAATTAGCCTGCTAGGGTTGGAATAGAAGAGACATATTATCCGAGAGAGGTGGTTAACCATGTTAGTCTGAAGTCAAGTAGTAGCAGGGTAGATTTGCACTTTAAAAACTAACCAAAGTGTGTGTATTTGTTTGCATATGTAATAACATATATACACACATTATTTATCCAAGTAAATCAAGCAAAAGGTTTTATGTCCGGGTCCATGTTTGCACTGCCTTTTATTGCCAATTTGCAAAGCAGCTTCCTCTACCTTTAATATGTTGCATGCACCTCTCTTACTGTTGGCTATTTCTATTTCCCTGCTCATTTATATTGGATTTAAAAAGAAAGAAGAAACACCTCACTATATTTATTGCTAGATGGCATGCATAATCTCTGGGCATACAGAAAGTTATCTTTAAACACTTTGAATTTCTCTCCATTACTCAAACTCATTCAATTTCACCCATCATTTCCCGCATACCTCCAAATTTGTTCTGCTGAAATTCAGTATCCTTAGGTCTCACTTCAGTCCCAGTTATAAAGCAAAGGAGATTGCATTACACTCTTTTTAGCTGACTTTTTCACATTATAGTCCTTTAAACTTATCTGCAAAATTCAAATTAATTTATTTCTTCAAGTTATTGGGTCACATTATATTTAGGTAGCTCATTTTTCTCATTGTTTACTATTAGTCTCCTTTTTTTAGAGTATTTTTATTTCCTCCTCTTCTGGGTCATGAGAAATACATAATATTTCTGCTTTATTTATTTTTGAACTATAATGATTTTACACAATCCATAATGCTTCTAATATGTGTAGTCCTGATGCCAAATTACACTAACTGTCTGTGTGCTGAGTGAAGCATTCAGGTCAAGTTTAGATGTCTATTTGGGTCTTTGTTCCAACAAAGACAATTTAAACATTGATTCTCTCACTGTTTTGTGATAGCTTCTAGCCCATACACTTTACTCATTGGATGAAAAGGGAAGTAGTGCCATAGGGCAACCTTAGCAGTTTCTGAAACCTTTCAAAATCTGTCACAGGATCCAAAGTGAAAAATTGTATTTTTGGTGCAATGTTGTACTCATTCACACTTAAAAAAAATAAGAATATATCAAAAGTTTAAATGTTCACATGTCATTATGCAAATAACTTCAGCTATTACATATTTATGTTGCTTAACAGTTGCCTAGCAGCTGCTGGTACATAGCAATAGAAATGTCAGACAGGATGTAGTGTACTTATAAATATGTGACACAACAGGGGAAATAAATTTGGTTTGATAATAAATATCTTGGAACTATCCTAATTATAAAAATAAGGTGCTAAATACTTTCTCTCTCTCTCTCTCTCTCTCTCTCTCTCTCTCTCTCTCTCTCTCTCTCTCACACACACACACACACACACACACACACACACACACACGCGGTTTTCACTTTGCATATTTTTCATTTTTTACTATCACTCCCCCCTTCCCCCCCCCCTAGATTCTTGGAGGATAATTTCTTTCTACAACAAACTTGATTCATGAACTGAAGCAATATATTTTATTAGACCAACTTGAGCTTATATAGATGTAAGGCCAGATTTGATGAAAGGAACTCTGATATCTACTTCTGGATCATCACAGCACTGACAACAATGATACTACAAACATCTGTCCTCTGTTATACCACATTGTAGAGAAAGGGCAAAAAAACACACACAAAAATCTCTCAAACTGGAAAATCTAAAATGGCTGTTCAGTCTCTTGTTCTACCTTGTAAATAAGAGCTATAGTCTAACCCAGTTGTTCCCAACCTTTTGAGACTCATGGCATCTCCGGAGAGATGTGAGGCACCCCATGGAAAATGCCAGGTCTTAATTTTCCCTTTTCTTTTCTTTTTTTTAACTACATAAAAATAGAGCAGTTTTCCACTGTGAAGAACTTAGAAAGACCATAACTATGAATTTCTATCTGAAATCTCTGGCTGCTTGCAGACTTTTAAAATAAAAAAGTGTGCTTCACTGAAAGAAATGCATTACTCAGACCCAGCTCCGCAGTAGGCCTGTGCGAAGCAGCAAGTATTCACTTCGGATTCGGATTCAGCCAATATGGAGGGACAATGATTCGAGTTGGTGTATCGAATCACTGTCCTGATTCGATTCAGCCAAATTGGATCTGTCAATTCAGCCATAGACTAAACAGGCAGCAGTGCTCACCATGCTGGACACAGCTGCCCAGCCAGGGCAGGGGAGGATGGGACTCAGGGAGGGGAGCTCCCACCACTGCATGCTACCATGGTACCACTGCCGATCAGGGAGGACATGGGAGCAGGCATGTGCCCTTGGGGCAGGCTGGGCCAGGCTAGGCCCGGCTGCCCACTGCCAGGCTGCACTCCAGGGGGCTGGTGGAGCCAGAGCTACACTCCAAGCAACTAGCCCTAGCCGCAGCCCACTGCGCAGCCCAGAGTGCGGCCCAGAGCACAGCCCTGGCTCTGCCCACCCCGCAGAGCACAGTGGAGTCAGGGGCTGTGGGGGGGCTAAAGCCACCCTAAAATTCCCCATAGCTCCTGCTGGCAGCCCCTCCCTGATCTAGGTGCGCACACCCACCACCATGCTCTGCTACTGCTCACCCACCACGAGCAAAGCTGCAACTTGTTCGGGAGGTGCAGGGAGCCTGGGCAAGCAACGAGAGGGCATAGCTCCTGGCTCCCAGTACCTTCCACTGCTCATCTGGAGTGCAGCCTGGCCCAGCCTGCCCCACACAGATCTGGGGGTACACGCCCACTCCCATGCCCTCCCAGTCTGGTGGCACACTGTGGCAGGCGCCCCCCTTCCCAAGTCTCACACCCACCCACCCTGGCTGGGCAGCTTGTCCCAGCTCCAGCCCCAATCCCTCCCTTACTGTGGGGGCATTGATCTTCCTCCCACAATGCCCCTTCCCTACCCCCTCTACCCACCACAACAGGCTTAACAGCTGTGTCCAGTGTGGTGAGAACTGCTGCCTGTTTAGTCTATGGCCGAATCTCCGAAGCGGAGCCAAATCTTTTCCAAATCGATTTGGAGGCTTCCGATTCATTTCAGACCTTTTAACTGGTCTCCCAATTCAATTCAGATTTGGAGATTCGGCTGTCAAATCAGGTCGAATCTCCTACAAATTGAATCAGATACCGAAGCTTCGCACAGCCCTACTCTGTCTGTATAGATTGGACACTTCAGCACGGCTTTTTGGTGTTTTTACTTAATAGCTGATTCAATCACCTAGTGGATAGAGGTGCCAAAAAAGCCCCACTAAAGCACCTAATCTATATAGCTATTGGGCAAGCCAGGTCCAACTAATACAACCCCTCTACTGGACAAATGCTGGGCTCAGTGTGGGAGCATGCCAAATTTAAAGTAAAACACCGCTTTATCTAGTTTTTTTTTTAATGTCTGCAAGCAACCTCTGTGTTTATCTTGTAAATCATGTTTGTAAACTTACCAGTGCTAACATTGTGTGGCACCCTTGAAATGATTTCAAGGCATCCCAGGGCACTGTGGCTCCCTGATTGAGAATCCCTGGTCTAATCTTAAGGATGTAAATGGCAAAATTCCCACTGACTTCTCTAGAATCAATACATGGCACAGAGAATAAACATTCTTAGGAATGATTTTGGTTAGTTAACTATTTGCTACAGATGAGCAAAAAAGTTTTTATGTACCATTTTGTACATTGCTTCAAAACTGTAAGTTTTAGTTTTTTGTAATTACCCAATAGTATTAGGAAAAAGAATATCAGAAAGTAAACAAACTATTAGGTCACATAAGTTGGTTTCTTCCTGAGCCACTAAAACTAGCAAATGTGTCCACAGTATCTTTGGAATTATAAGTGGATAATAAGTATGAAAGAACTGAGGGCTTAACTTTGATCCTATTGGAATCGGTGCCAAAATTCTCAAGGCACATTGCTAGATCATCTTCAGCCTCAAAGACAATATATCCTAGAATGACCTGGACTAACACATTTATTGTGTTAGCTTCTGTTTAAACAGTAAGTTCACTTTTATTTCCACAGCTTTTGCTTTCTTTCAGTATTAGGGGAAATTGGAATGAAGAGAATATCACACTGTGTGTCATGTTCTTGACATTTTTTGTTTAACACATTACAGCTTTAATTCCAGATCAACCAGTTTTACAATTTCCTGGGTTCAGTAGAGCGTGCATGTTAGTACCTCATGTTCAGTCATTGGCCCATGTTTAACAGCTATCAAGGAAACATAACCCTCACAAGACTCCAGCCAGCCTTGTGGCACAGTGCAGCTCATTTGGTGTGAATATCTGTGTGATTTGTCAAAAGGCCTGCTTTTACTCATTATCTATGTCACTTATTTCCTTTCTTTCCTGGGAACACAGAACTTCATCTGCAAATAACCGTTGCATAAGAGATTTGTATAGTCCACAAGTAAAGTCATATTTTGCACAGGATGTTATTATTATAGTTGCTCACTTTACTGTCTCAGTTAACCATTTGTAATAATAAATACACTCTTTTTGTACCTACCTAAAATGTTATTCTGTTGTTTCTAATGATGCTCACAAAAGGGGTAATTTAATCTAAATGAAACTATTAAAAATTATTTCTGCAAATGCACAGGTTCTAAATATAGAAGTATGTGAATGCCACATAAAGACAAATGAATACTTTTATTAATACTCAGGTTTTTTTCTAACTGGCTATGGAATTATACTTATAGGTACATAAAGCAAAGTGAGGATTCAGAAAGACTAAATGGATCTACAGAGGGGTACATTCATTTTACTGTGGCCATAGATCTATTTTTCTGCATCTCTGCATCACTGTCATGAAGACTTTAGGGAGGAAAAATTAAAGGCAAAGGATGGAATTGCAAGAGATAATTTTGACCTCTGCCCTGCAGTAGCTTTCTACAACCCAGTGAGTTGGAGAGTAGGATTAAAGCTGAAGTTGGGTACTTAGAGCAACTCTAACAACTCCATGGTCCAGTGCAAAGGGTGCCCTGTGCCTCTTCACTGACCTAGAAAACTTACTTGGCTTTGTTGCTGAGACACAAATATGAGCATGAATGAATATGTTGTCTAATATATATATTGATTTAACTGCACAACAAAGGATATTATGCTACTGTATCTCAACCTCCAGCTTAACAGCAAGATCTGTCCTGTAGACCCACATCATCCAGCCCCCATGGGTCCAGAAATTTGACAGGGGGAGAGCGATAGCACCACTCCCCGACCACCAAATGTCTGGACCCATAGGAAATACCAAAATTTCCAGCCCCTGGGTCCTGCATACTAAATTGGACACCCTATCCCAGTGCAGAGGACTGGGTGGGGGTAGAACCAGCCCCCTCTGGACCCAATCACAGCACATTTGGGTGGGAAGGAACAGTTCTGGGGCCCCAGGAACCAATCTTAGTGTGCAAGGGTCGGAGAGGGCATTGCCAGGCCCCCAGGTCCAATCCTGGGGGGAGGCCTTTAGAGTGCAATTCTGGGCACAGAGGCAGTGATGAGCCCCAGGGAGTGCTCCTGGCACTTAGGGCAGGGAGAAAACAGCTTGACCCAGCCCATGGACTGGCCCCACTCCACTCATCTGGCCTGCAGGGCCAAAATGTTGAGTGCCAGTGGACTAAATAATATGGCTTTTGCCAGTATCACTTGACATAAAGTATGTCCTGGGGAATGGGTAATCTTGCCTAGAGGTTAGACACCTGAAGCGTGGATGCAATCCAGATCAGTTCCCAGGGAGCTAGGGTCTGGAGAGGTTTGGCATCCAAACTAGATTCAGAAGCTGTAGCCAAAGATAGGCCAGGCCAGGATCAGAAGCTGAAGCGGGAGACTGGGTAAGCTGAGGGTTAACTGGGGTCAGAAGCCAAAAGCCAGTGCCAAAGATTTAGCCAGAATCAAGACCAGAGAACAGGAATCAGGGGAGAGTCCTACTAGCATTGAAAGCCAGAGTCGGAGCCAGGAGTCAAACCCAGAAAACCAGCAAGGAAGTACACAGAAGGTCAAGAGCAAAAACTATTGCCTTTGCCCAGACAAGGAAACTGCAGGCTGGGCCTGGGTTTTAATGGTCAGAGCTGATCAGGCTTGTTGCGGCTTCAGGTGATTGGCTGTCCTGATTCCTTCAGCCCAGCTGGGACCAGAGTGCTGCTCTGGGCTTGCTGCAACTGATGCTTGCTCAGGAGATCAGAATTGCTCTGATCTCTTGATTGGGACTGGCTATGTCCAGGGCTACAGCCTCATTACAGTCTAGTACACAGTGTCACAAATAACATGTAGTCCAGTGTTTCCTAAACTTTTGATGCCCGGAGCACACTTTTCTCCTGGTTTAAATTTGGTGCCCACTTCACTCTTGCACCCAAAAAGCTGTGCATATGTATATATATGCCTTAATCATGTATGTGTACGTGTACGTGTATGTATGACTTACACAATGGTGACCATCCTTTTGGTCCTGTGGCCCAGATGAAAGGTACTGGGTTGGTCTGTGGACTAGATCTGGTCCATGGTCCTGATCCCATTTCACAAAAAAGGAACAGCTGGGGCCTGATCTTGCCATGTGGAGCTTGGAAATTTGGCAGCAGGGAAGCAGTGGTAGTGTTAACTTGGCTTCATGGACCATATATCATACTGATAAAGTATAATTTTTTGTGGCAGCCTTCTGCCACTCCTACAGCACACCCTTTGGAAATCACTAATGTAGACAGTCCACAGCAGTGGTCAGAGTCCAGTTGCCATCAGGGGCCTGGGCCAGATCAAATTCCAAAAAGCTGAAGGTAATGGTTGAAAATCCACATCAGAATCAGGGAACAGGGGACTAATCTGGGCCAGAACCAGAACAGGAATTAAGGCAAAGTTTGTCCTCAGTGGGCTTTCTAAAGGTCTAAGGGAAACATTGAGCAGACTCTTTTCAGGGGCCTACTTAATCATTCAATGGTTGACCATGAATAAAGGATATGGTTGGTTAAAGTTAGAGTTACCTGCAGGGTATTCCTAAACTTATGGTGTAGTTATGCAGGTATCTTCACATCCTACAAAAATACTGTGTAAACTGCATGTCTATCAATGTTTCTCTTCTTTTCAGACCAAATATTTGCTCCTATTATTTTTCTGGAAGACTTAGTCTATAGACAGACATGATATTTGTAGCACTAGTTGTGTTTTATGTATTCCAAAGTGGTCTGGTGCCTCCCCCAACACTCCAGGGAGGGAAAGAGAGGTTCATGACATCACTCCAGAAAGCAGACCTACACCCCAGCCAGGACTGGGACTACAGCCCAGATCATTATGATAGCAAAGACCATTACTGCCTTGGCAACAAATTCCAGAGCCATTGGCTATCCTCCCTAAGAACTCATGGAGATTATGTGAACTCCTGGATAAGTGGGAAAGAACAAATATGACATCCATCTTTAAAAAAGGGAAGAAGGAGGATCTGGGGAATTACATACCAGTAAGCCTGACCCTGATACCTAGAAAGATCATAGAGCAGGTCCCTCAAGGAATCATTGTGAAGCACCTGGACAAAAACATGGTGATCAGGAACAGCCATCATGGATTCACCAAGAGCAAATCATGCCTGACCAATCTGATTTCCCTCTATGATACAGTGTCCAGCTCTGTGGATCTGGGGAAAGCAATGTATGTGATATACCTCGGCTTTAGCAAGCCCTTGATGCTCTCTAATGACTTTCTCATAAACAAGCTAAAGAAATGCAGGCTAGACAAAAGTATTAGACAAAACGAATACATAACTGGTTTGAGCATTGTATCAATACGTGGCTCAATGTCCAACTGAGAAGATTATCAAGTGGGGTTCCTTAGGGGTATGTCCTTGGTCCAGTACTGTTTAGCATGATTTGGATGATGGGATTGAGTGCATGCTTAGCAAATTTGCAAATGACCTCAGGTTGGGTGCAGTTGTAGATACTACAGAGGGTAGGGCTAAATTCCAGAATGAGCTTGATAAACTGGAAAAATGGTTCTCAATCAAGGAGAAGAGATTCAGCAAAGATAAATTCCAATTCTTACACTTGGGGTGGATTAATTACATACACGAATACAGTCTGGCTACACTGCAGTACTGCAAAGAAGGACTTGGGGGTTACAGTGACTATGTGCCAACAGTGTGCTCTGGTTGCAAAAGAATCCAACAGTGTACTGGGTTGTATTAACAGGAGCATTACTGGAAAATCAAAAGAAGTGATTCCTCCATTTTATTCAGTATTAGTAAGGCCTCACCTGGAGAGCTGTGTCCAGTTTTGGGTCCCACGCATACTTCTTGAAGTGAACAGATTGGGAAGAATCTGGCTCAGAGCAACAAAAATTATCAGAGACCTGAGAAGTATGACTTATAAGAAAATACCTGAAGAACTAGGGTTATTTAGTTTCAGGGAAGAGAATACTGAGGAGGGATTTGCTAACAATCTTCAAATACCTGATTACAGAGAAGACAGAGTTGAGTTTTTCTTGGTGACCGTAGGGGATAGGACTAGGAGCAATGGCTTCAAGCTGCATCAGGGAAAATTTAGGTTAGAGATTAGGAGGAACTTTCTGCCCTAGATATATTCAAGAGTATGTTGGGCAATTGGCTGGGATGGTTTAGATGAGTTGATCCTGCCTGGATCAGGAGGCTGAAGCAGGTGACCTTGTGAGGTCCCTTTCAGCCCTACTTCCCTATGATCCTACTGACCACAGCAGAGTGCCTAACTCACAGGGAGTATGGTGCTCAGTGCCTGGGGTACCTTCCCTGATGCCCTAGCTCACTACACCCCATCGGGATGGACAGAATATCGGTGATCAAGGTCTGACAGATTCCCCTGCCCCAATAGGGATAAGGGTATGGCAGAGCCATAAGGCATAGTAACCACCTATTGCACCCTGCCTGGAAAACATGCCCATACATGTTTTCATGGTAGCATGCTACATCTGTCCCTGCTTGCTACTGCTACATTTTTATAGTGCTTCAAAGTGGCATGCAGCCCACACAGCTGCAATGGGGGATGGGCTGAGGTTGTGCTCTATGCTTCAGGCTAGAACGGGGACAGAGTCTGCTGGTTGGAAGCAAGGGTAAGTGTGGGGGGGTGGAAGTAGAGAGCAGAAGCTATGGGGGGAAGGGAGAGGAGGGGAAGGGGAGGCCAAAGGCTGTAGAGGAGGGCAAGCAATGGGCAAAGGTAGCAAGAGGGCAGGCACAATCAGGAGGCAAGCTGCTTGACCTCCACACCCCATCTGTCCCCCACCTACACCCCACTGCTCCTCTACAGCAGGAATCAGGGGTGAATTAAAGATGACCCTCCAGTAATTTAATTGTTTCTGTGGAAAAAAATAACAAATGTACACATTTTCCATGTATAGAATCTAATTAATATGGAGTTGTCTTAAATTCAGGGTCATCTTGGATTCGGATAAATATGGTAGCCCTTGTCCCCAACTCAAGTCCCACTCTATTCCTCCCTGTCACCTCTTTTTTTTGGTCCCATCATCATCAAAGATAGATAGGTTCCCCACCATCCCTCCTAGTTGTCTGTTGAGGAGTGTATTAGAATTATAAAAAAGATAAACTTCCTAACCTCAAAATCTTACGGCACACCCCATATAGCCCTAGATTGGGTGGTCAACCTTTCTGAACGTCAAGTGCTCAGGATCTAGATACAGGAACACCAAAACTAAGGCAATAAAAACTAGCTACCCTTTTAAAAAGGTATGAATGAATACGGACACAGTTATATTATAGTGCTTATCTTTATAAAAGACTGTGATCCTGTAATAAGCTCTATATTGGTAGATCTGTGCTAGCAGTGTCCCAGGGGAGCCAGTAAGGCATATGATAACTAAGGACCCTTATGACCCTTTGAGGGCTAAGGACTCCAGTAAGGCTCTTTGAGGGCCAAATGTATCTTATACCATGATCAAGGCCTTTTATACTGTAAGCTTTTATGAACAAGGAATGTGTCTTCTATATATTCTGTATAAAAGACTTCTGGGCATTGTAAACAAAATAAATAATTAATATCAATGCTCTTTAAATCATCATTGCCGATTTTATTTTCAATTAGTGCTTTCTCTGGCATAGTTTATGTTTCAGTTTATTGGAGTTTTGGCAGGATTTCCATTTTTAAAGGATATTTTTTAAGCTCTAATAACCTCGAGCACTTCTCTGCTTCACCGAGCAGCTTTTATTCCCTATTTCCCTGTTAAACAGCCTCCAGGTTGATTCAATTTTGTCAGTGCAATCTTTTATAACAGACCTTCTAAGGCTAATGTCCCAGTCCAAGACAACAGCAAAAGATGTCTTTTTTTTTCCCTAATAGTCACTTTTGTCAAGGATCAAGTTGGAATCTTTTCCAAGCCAACTTCAAAGTCAGTTGTAGACTGCCAGTAAACTAAATGATTGGTGTAACATTGAAGTCTTTCTTCAGCTTTTGCATAAGTTAGTATTTACAACTGGCAAAAATGGGAAATATTTTACCTCAGATTTATAAAAGGAGCACAGCCCATTTACCCAGCATCCACTCTAACCTCTACTGAACACTTTTAACATACAAGCTTAAGGTTAGATTGGCTCAGCCCTTACTTGTATATGGATAAGGACAAGGAGACTTTCCCATTCTTAGAACCTGACCCCAGCCACTAGTCTCTACATCTCACTCTGAAAAAGGACTATCAGTGAGTGAAAAGAGGGTCTACTCTAATCCTTGTATGAGCTGACCAACCAGAGAGAAGTAAGATACTCTGTGGAGAGGGATCAGGTAAATCCTCACTCATGGCAGAAAAAGCAGGGTGCAATGGAAAGACTGTGTCTGACAATGTGCTCTCTGATGTGCTCAAAGGGTGACAGATCTGGATGCTACCTTTTATTAAATAAAGTTTACACTGTAAGCCTTTGTGTTAATGAGGAGACAATACTCAAACTCTTCAATAAATTCTGCCTTTTTCTTCCTCTGCTTCTCTACTTTAGTTACCAGTCTGATCTGGTTGTTGCATTCTTATACTGTTGAAAGTACTATTCACTGCAATTTTCCTTAATGCTGGCACTTATCTGCATTACTCTGCCAGCATCATTCACTAGGAAAAGATGATTGTTAGTGTGCTCAGCATGCAGCTGTGATGGCTTTTTTCCTAGCCTTGGTGGCTAAGCACAAACAGTCAGAAAGCCTGAGGCTGAATCGATTTCATCTTCACAGGTTAGTCTAAGCTCCATAGATTGAGCCAATAAGCAAGTGATGATGATGAGATGACTGACTGGCTCTGTGGATGCAGGGAGGCCAGGAAGTGGTGGTATACCGTGATTTTAGCAACACTTTCGATCTGGTCTCCCACAACACTTGCAGCAAGCTAAGGGCATATGGGCTGGATGAATGGACTGTAAGTTGGAAAGAAAACTGGCTGGGTCACTGGGCTCAAAGAGTAGTAATCAATGGCTCAATATCTATTTGGCAGCCAATATCAAGTGGAGTACCTCAGGAGTCATTCTGGAGACAGTTTTGTTCAGTATATTCATCAACGACCTGGAAGATAGCATAAAGTGCACCCTCAGCAAGTTTGCAAATTACACCAAGCTGCGGAGAGTAGTAGATATGCTGGAGGGTAGGGCTAGGATTCAGAGAGATTTAGACAAATTGGAGGATTGGGCCAAAAAGAATCTCATGAGGTTCAACAAGTACTAGTACAAAGTCCTGCACTTAGGACAGAACAATCCCAGGCACGAGTACAGGCTGGGGGCTGACGGACTGGGCAGCAGCTCTTCAGAAAAGGATCTGGGGGTTACAGTGGACAATAAGCTGAATATAAGCTAACAGTGTGCCCTTGTTGCCAAGAAGGTTAATGGCAAACCAAGTTGCACTGGTATGAGTGTTGCCAATAGGTCAAAGGAAGTGATTATTCCCTTCTATTCAGCACTGGTGATGCCACATCTGGAGTACTGTGTTCAGTTTTGGGGCCCCCACTACAGAAAGGATGTGGGGAGAGTACAGGGGAGAGCAACAAAATGGTGAGGGGACTGGGACACATGTCTTTTCAGGAGAGGCTGAGGGAACTGGGCTTATTTAGCTTAGACTGAGAAGGGGTTTAATAGCATCCTTCAACTACCTGAAGCATGGTTCAAAAAGGATGGTGCTAGACTGTTCTCAGTGGTGGCAGATGACAGAACAAGGAGCAATAGTCTCAAGTTGCAGCAAAGGAAGTTTAGCTTAGATATTACAAAGAATGATCTCCCTAGGAAGGTAGTAAAACACTGGAACAGGTTACCCAAAGAGGTTGTGGACTCTCCATCCTTGGAGGTTTTTAAGGCCCAGCCAGACAAAGCTTTGGCTGGGATGATCTAGTTGGGGATGATGCTTTTTGAGCAGGGGGTTGGACTAGATGACCTCCCGAGGTCCCTTCCCACCCTAATTTTGTATGATTCTATTAATATATATTCACTTTTGATTCCAGAAATGCAGCCACATGCCTGTAGTGGCCCAGGGAAGAAGCCAGGAGGGGTGGAGGAGGGAGCATGCCTCCTGGCTGGGCTGGAGAAGACAGCTTGGGCCAAAGCTAGCCTGCCTACCATGTGTGGAAGGGGGGCAGGGGAAGAGGGGGTTGCAGGAGGAAGACAAAACATTTGTGGATGCTGCAGGACTGTGAGTTAACTTGAATGTGGAGGCATTCTGGGACAGAAGTTCCATCAACCAATTTAAACAGTTAAGTCTGATACTACATCCATCCAGGTTTTTCTTAAACCAGTTTCAGGCATTTTGAAAGTGGCTTCTGTGCATTGAGCTTGTGTTGTGTTACAGAATTGAACCGGTTTCTGGTCACTTATTCCAATTTATGTATAACTTCTGTCCATAGCTTGTATGTTTCACTGGGACTTCCTGAGCATCACAGGAGAAATATTCAAGAAACGGTGTTTTTCAATGGGCTACTATATGAATACAATCAAAAAATACCAAAGTATTTCATAAAGTGCAAAATGTCATGAATGACATCAATTTTGAATAACAATTAACTCAGTGAGCAATGCTACCAGTACATCTAGAGCATGTAGTTAAATATTTGGCAAATAATAGCCAAATAGCATTTGTGATGCTTGCCTAATTCATGCACAGGAAACTTCTACTACCTTCCATATTATTAAAGAAAATGGGTTAAAGTGCTAATAAAGATGAGGTGCAAACAGCACGGTGGAAAACCAGTCTATTAAAGTAATAAAAGTTTGTAAAATGTCACCCATCACAGACTGCAGGAGGGATATAGTTCTTTCCTTTCCCCTCTGTGATCTAGGCTGGGAGAGGTTAGGGTTAGTGATAGAGATATCATTAGAGTTCCTGCCAGTGGGGAGGGTTGGAGGAAAATACTGTGCTATGCAATCCCATACAGGCGTACCCTCTCCTCATTCTCTTTCTACATTATTCTAGAGATCATACAACCCTCTTTTCTCCTCCTAGTTAAACAAGAAGCTTTGTTTCCAGCATAAAAGGAGGCTCATCCATGGTTTCTAAGTAAAAGCAATCAGGAAGAAAAAGGAAAAAAAGCCTCATATCTACATATCTTCTTGATTCTTTCACCCACCTCCAGCTGTTTTTCTCTTTATCAAGAATTTCATGGCAGTGAAATGAAAAAAGTATCTCAAATGTACTTTTATTTTCCTACAGTTAACAAAAAGAGATGTCAAACTATCCCAGCTATATTATAGGAGATATGGAGGATTGTACCCACTCTGGTTCTCAGGTCCAAACTCCCACCTGTCATGTTAAACTGCAGAGTCTGACCTATATCTTTGGGGATACAGGAATTCACATTAATACAATCATCTTGGGCAGCAATATTCACCTTTTCCAGCTTACAGTGAATCCCTCCTTTTCCTACCATCAGTCCTTCAGTCACTGGACAGTTGCCTCTTCCCTTTTATCCTCTAATGGAGTACTACACAGGGGTCATATTCCCACAATGCTTCCTAACCCTGTCCTCCAAACCTAGAGTTCAAATTGTTTCAAACTGTTGACCCTTGCAATAGCCACATATGACCCCTCTAGTCTCCATTTTCTAATCACAAGCAAGCTGGTAGGAGAATACAAGGGTGGGATTTCCTGCCATCTTTCTAACCAGCCAAAGATCTGTGAATATAGAGAATCTGGCTTCTCATTTATTTTTCCCCACTGCCAAGCAGAATTCATATAGCACATAAGGAACACACAATAACAACCTGACTAAAAGGAGACTGTCCCTCATTTGGGGTCTGTATCAGCCATGCAAAGGTGAGAAGGAGAGCAAAGATCAATCTGCTGATGCTCTTGGACATTGGGGAGTTAAGTTAAATCAGTCTTAAGACCACTGTACCTGTAGCTTCATGGGGAGGCATTACAGCAACCAGAGCTGCACATCCTAGTTCTCCTCTTGGTGTCCCCAACAAACTCATTGTTTCAAAACTTTAAGGGCTTTTGTCGCATTTGTGATGCTGGCTCTGGACTGTCTGCAGGCCTCTCTATGCCAGGGGACAAAGTAGCCTTATCCTAGCAAAGAATTTTAGTTTTAAAAATTGAAATATATCTATGCCTAGTTACAAGACTAACTTTAAGGTGACAGAATGTAACAACATGATTCACTAGGTTCTCCCTTTCTCATTAAATTCAGGTATAGATTTGCTTTTTGAATGTGCAAAAGTTTAACAAGTGAGGTTATGACTTGTCAGCATGACAATTAGTGAACAACCTCAATCTGCCTTGCCTTTCAATATAAATAATCACGATTCAGCAAGCAGCATAAGTGGGGGGAGGGGAGGAGAGGATACATTTAAAGAATCTGTTTTAGTATAGTTTAGGTAGCATATGCAGTTAGCTTTCTAAACCAGCTAATTAAAGGTCAGATGGGACCAGGAAACCAAAGGAGAGATATCAATAGGAAACGGGCACCAGGTAAATTTTTGGAAATGGGGCTCCTGCTAGATTTTGTTTTGCTGATGTAGTGAAATAAAAGAACAATAGATACAAGAGAAAGATAACATCAATAAAAAAGTAAAGAATGATGTAAGAGAGCCTTTATAGACAATTGAGTAAAAACCTTATTTTGAACATTGTTGGGATGATTTTTTTACAGGATTATTTGTCTTTTACATTTGTGGAAGTGCATGCTGTATTACACACAAAATAACATACTTATGGAGCATTTTTGTTAGAAGGATAGCCCTATGAGTATATTGAACTAGAAAAAGGAATTTGCCATTCATGGGAAATTTCAAGTTGTCAATATTTTGGTTTGTTCCTCAGCATGAAATTGAAGTTGACCATGAAATTTCCTATAAAAAAGAACCTTCCATTTGAGCTCCTGGACAGTTAAAAATAAGCTGGTTTAGTATCCCTCTCAGCCAGCTGACCAAGAAGAATAGAAAGCTGGCTTGGCCAGGTGAGCAGCTGGGGAACAGGATAACTAGCATATTGGGCAACTGGGTAGATTATCACATGAGCAGTTGTCAAGTCAAGTATTCTATCAGCTAGGGAGATGGTGCATGAGCAGGCAGGGGTTTAGCAAACTAGGTAGTCTAAAAGGATGGACACCCCCACAGCTTACTCATCATCTGTCAAACAGACAATCTGAAGAACTAGCCAGAAGAAGTAGCTCCTCCCCTGCCAAATGGGAAGATGGTGAGCCAACTGGTCTATCCACTTGCCTGCCTGCCAGAAATACCAGGGAGCTATATCTCAGTTCCTTTAAAAAAGGGGCGGGGAGGGATACAACCCCCACCCCCCCAAAAAAAAACAAACAAAAAACCCCACAACCCTGTTCTGATGGGAAATGTTAGATCAGCTGTACTTGTTGGGAAGCAATAGCCATGTAGTATGCCTATGTTGCTGTCCCAGTCTAGCCAGTCATACCTTTCCCAATCTATGCTACACTACACTGGACTTTAGACAAAAAGCCACGAAGTGATCCTAATCATGGCAGCACAGAACTCAGTACAGGTTTCAGTGACTGTGGTGCAGACATAAAGGATAAGAAATCAGGATATTTTAAACCTGGTCTGCACCTTGATATGGACTACCCGTACAGACTTAGGTGACTTATCTCATACTTTGCAAGCCTCACTGTTCTCTTTAAGAAGAGAAAACAATGTTGTTATCTCAGTGGTTATTGTGAGGATGAAATTGTTAAAGTTTGTGAGATGTTTGAATACCATGGTAAAGACCACATGCAGAAAAAGTAAATAAAAAATATAAAAATTGCTTTGAAATCTATATCAAATGTTGGTCCTCCATAAAAGGTGAAAGAGAGATGTTGATGTAAAAGTAAGTTTAACCCCCAGGCTTTTAACACCTTCCAAAATATATGTGAAAAAGGAACATTGATCAGTTTTTTTTTTAAAGACTTTAACAAAAATTATCTATAATTTTGAGCAACTTTTAAAATAATAATAAAATTTATCCATAACTTAGATATAAAGAAAAAAAGAATGCTTAAGGAAACTGGCATAGTGCAAGGATTTTGTAATTAAACCAGCAGACAAAAAGAGAGTGATTGCAATTATGGATACTCAAGTTTTCTGAAAAGAAAATTTAAGGGAATTAAATAAAGAAATATCTTATCAGGCACTTGCTAGTGATCTGACTAAAATCTAAAGAGAGATTTAGGCAATTTTGGAAATGGGATTAAGGATTGTTAAAGAGGATTGGAAAAATGTCTCACTGAAGAATAGCCAATAATGTTCCCTGATTTTCTGTGCATTTAATTTTAATGAATGCATTTAATACTTCCTTTTCAATAGGTTAGTCATTATTTATAGTTTCATACCACATTTATACTCTTTACATATTTATACAGATATATTTTAGAGAAGAGATATTAGGAATAGTTGCATATGTGGCCATTCCTGTTTGTCCTCATCATGGAGCTACTAGTTGCTTTCAAAGACAGAGAAAAAGAAACAAAATAAGAAAATCAGAACAAAGTAAACAACATAGAGGGTACTGTTGATGAGAGAACTTCATGCAGCCATAGCAGGAAAGTGCTAGAGAAATTAGGATGATTTCAGAAGAACATATCTCGTATAAAATCCAAATGAGATTTGGCAAATTATCTTCAAGAATGTTCACTGATTTCAAAACAAATGTATACTGGCTAAGTATATACTACACCAATGGGCAGATTCTCATACCAATAAATGCAACAAGTTTAAAGTAGACAAAAGCATGATCAGTTTTGAAGTGTTTGAACAAATAAGCAATCCATGTCAATCTTCTGCTGAAGTGATTAGGGTTTACAACAAATTACCTAACTTAATCCCAGTAGATGATCTCCAAGACACTGCTCAATTCAAAACTAAAGGATCCAAAAATGGAGCATGGCAGAAATAATACCCCAAATCCCTTGTAATTGTCAGGGGATATTATCAGCTGTAATAACTGTAGTTGAAGCGTTCCCATGTAAGACAACCTAGAGCATGAAAATCCCATGAATACTGCACAACACTGGGATTTTTCATCATATATAAGTAATAGATGTCTTCAAAGCCTGTCTGTTCTCATAGTAGTCCATTGGTAACCTACAAGAAGAATCAAACTTTAAAATGTGTCTCATCCAACTATAGTAATTAGGGTGGGGATCTTGGGGTGTATCTGAGTTGTAGTAGTATCCCTTTAAATAATTTGTGAGCCCTTTAGTGGCACTGATTGTGTTTTAACTTTATGCATAACTAGGTCTTATTTTCTGTGTCCAGTTTATAAACATGGTTATTTTAATCCCTCTGGCCTCATGTGATTTCTTCATAAAATATTACTTGTGTAAAGAGCAAAAGACACAATAGACCTCATATTGAAGACCTATACACAGAGAATGTGGTCTTGCCAAAATAGCAGAGGTTAGTACAAAAGGAAGCATACATAAAGGACTTTTGGAAAATTAGCTCCTATACACATGCGTGGAGCCTTCTCTGACATGCAAGGAGTCCAGTGCATCGGAGCAGACTCAATTAATTGAGCCAGTTGGAGCACAGAAATTGATGTGGTCCAGGAGCTTTCTACATCACATGTATCAGCATCCTAGAGTGTCTCTGTACTGAACAAATGGCAGTAGGGTGCTTTGAAATAACACATTTGATGAGTTTTAGTTCAAAGCACCCTACTGCCATTTTTTTCAGCACAGGGATGTTGATGCATGTGACTCACAGGCGCTTTTAATTAGCAGAGCTCACTAATTAAAATGTCCGGTGCCACATCCCACAACATATGTAAAAATGCCCTTCATATCCTGGAAGGTGATCTATAGTTTAGGCCATTCAGGCTGTTTTCTTTTAAATGAAGGAGGAAAAGTCATAAGGTTTCTCACCCTGTGTAATAAAGTCCTGTGGAAGTGGGAGTTAGATACTGGATGCAAAGAAAAGACTGGGATGCTATTCAGTCAATTACGTTATTATTTTAACATTTGCATTTCTGTAGTAACCTATTTAGCTAGGCACTCTCCAAACACATAATAACACTTCCAACCTAAAAAGACAAAACATAATTGGTAAGTGGAGATAGATGATTAGCCATGTTAATCTAAAGGGAGGCAGAAGAAACTTAGAAACTAACTAGTTCAGAGAGGCATGAGCTTTGCTGGGCAAAATCTATTTTGTCAGAAGCTCTCAAATGATATTGGATGACAGTATCTGATGGAAATAGGACATTGCTTATTAAAGCTTATGCTTTTGAAAGCTAGTCTGTAAGATGCCACCCTGCCCTACCTTCTATCTGGTAGGGAAGAGTATGTTATGGTATTACAATAAGAAGGTTTAAGACAGGGTAGCTGTACATGTGTATGCAATTCTTAGCCTATTGGTTATCACAGCTTAACATTTGGAATGAGAAACAGTGACCATGATTCCAGAAATATTGAATGCATGTACTTTGCAAATAATTACCGGTTCAAGAATTGGGATACCAAATGTTTTTACAGAATGAAACCTGAACAAAAATCTATTGGTCTGTAAAAATAATGTGTTATCAAGAAATTCTGTCACAAGGAAAGAAAGCTGGAAAGTTGAGGAGAGTTTTAGGTTTGGAAGTGCTACTTAGATCTTCAGTTCCAATTCAGAACTCTGATGGGCCTAACTTTAGTCCTATAGCAGATTGATAACCTAGCCCCCGATCATCACTCAAAGGATGCTTTCTGATGAACATGCATGTGCAGGGGTGCACATTTCCCATGGGACAAATAGCAGCAGTACATATTTGTGCCACTATTTGAGCCTGGGCACACCTGTGCACATGCAATTCAGTACATGGCAAAGTGACCTCGGTGGGGTAGGGGAGGCTGGGGCCAGCACCTGTGCTGACCCCAGCAGCCTTACCTTGGGTCTTGGGGCCCCTTGAGGCAGCGGTGGCACCAAACCAGTTGCTTGGATCCTGGCCTGTAGCAAGAGCATGACTCTGGCCAGCCAGGCTCCCTTTCTGGTAGTGCATGCTGCTGCATGTTCCTCATCACTTTTTTCAGTGGAATTTTTTTTTACACCAGGATCTCCAGTGAAAAAAAAATCCCCACCGTGCTGCAAATTAGTAATGTGGTAAACACTTGTATGTGTACCACGTGCCATTTGTGGTGCCTTAAACTGCCTTGAGGTGCTGCAAACCACACATGCACACTTGTTGGGACATGCCCAAATAGGACATCTTCCTTGACTCCAAAAGGTATGGAAATACAGATTTTCAAAAGCCCTCAGGAATCAGGAGATTTGGATCAAGTCTTAGAAAAAAATTTCAAAAGCATGTAGATGCTTCTCTCATTGATTTTCAAAGTTCAAAAATGTCATTAGGAATTCCTGTTGCTACTAAATGTTCTTACAAATGTCAAGGTCTCTGAGCCTTAATAGTAAGGAGGAAGTGGGATTTCTGAACACATAGCTCCTATCTCCTTTATATTTGGTAGCCATTAACCAAGAAGAATTACAATGCCAAATAGAAAAGACAGGAAGCTCATTTAAGCAAAAACACTTTACTTGCCCCACATAAAACATTCTTGACCATTTTATTCCAAGTTTAAAATTAGCTCATAAATTTGGCATCTATTAGCTTATCATGAATGAATGAAGCCGGATCTCTGAAGCCCCTTCTTATTGGTCTCATGTGAAACTTTGCAGTTTTTTACTGTTGAAAAGACCTCTCCCATATCATGTAAGTAATAGGAAAAGTTTCTGGATTTTTTTGAATGATGTAGTTTCTTCAAGGCATTTCCACACACCCCTCCCTCACCATGACAAATTATTATACTTGATGATCATGTCCTTAGATCAGAGAGAAAGACACAGACAGAAAAACAGACAGAAACTTGTATCAGAGCATGAGGAAGTAGAAATGGGACTCTCTTCTTGAGGCCAGATACAGTACAGTAAATCTTAATACATTTGTAGTACAGCCACTCTGTAGCTTCTTCTTTACCTATAAACATAATGATACATTCTCTGATGCTGTTGATAATGTAGCTTTCTCTTTAAGAAATTCATCAGAAAATAAAAGGTATAGATAGGGCCAATGAGCTGATGGTGATATGCAGCATGTTAGACATAGCCCTCTTGGTAACAGTAGTTAGTGAATTGCTTCCAAACCTATAACAGACTTTCAAAAAGGGTTTTATTCTGTTTTAAACGGAGCCAAGAACTAGATAAAGGCTTTAAATGTATGTAAATGTGTGAAGAATGTTTTCACAGTAGTAAGGTCATGCTTTATTTTGAATATAACAGTTTTCAAAGAAACTCAACACCAGCTAGAAAGTCATAGCATAGGCCTACTTATTAATCATGTAATGTGTCTTGTGACTTTTTACCCAATAATAATAAATATAATAGGAATACACATTCTATACTCTCACCTATTATTTATGGAAGGTAGAATGTACTTGCACATATACAAATTATGAATGCATAAAGTAGTTCAGGCAAAATAAGAAGCTGTCTAATTTTTACCCATCTCCAAAACTCTAATACCTCTGGAATACTTTTTTGTCTCAGCAGCTTTAAAAATTGTTACTCTCTCTCACACAAGACCCATTAAGAGGTGGCAGAGAAAGGTTTGTAGTGATTTCCCTTTGGTTGTGGCACAGGATAGGCCTCTGTAGAACCTAAGGACATATTGCTCAGTTCTCATAAAAATAGGAAGACGGACTTGGAATACTTTTGGGGTTTCTTCAGGGATACTACCTGTAGAGCACATTTTGCAAAATAAAGTGGGATAGTGCCAGAGCAGCACAAATTAAAGAAAAGAGGAGAAAAATCTGATAAGCATTGCTACCTGGTCAGCTAAATCGAGATAGACATTTCATTTAGCCATACCCTAACTGGTCTACAATTAGCATATCATTTGTACAGTAGTTTTAGTACATATTCATGATATAGGGAATGATTGTTAGATTTGCTGAAACAACTGGATGCATTTCAGTAAATTAATGAGGCCAGTTTTGGGTCACACAGAGAAGAATTACTTACCTGAATCTAAATCTAAAATGAGTTATTTGAATTTGGTTTGGGATCAGAATTGAACTGAACTTCAGCCAAGTTCTCACAGTTGTATTTTCTGAACATAAGTAAGACTGAATTATTAGCAAAACTTCTGTTCAAATATTTGAACGCAAAGATCAAAGTTACTGTATTCCTTTTTTCCATTATGTTGTAGATACTTTTCCCTGATAATTTCCAAGGATGTGAAAAGTCAGAATGCTGTTTTATATGAGAAGGTTTATTATTATTCTTAATTTATTTAGATTATCATGGTGCCTGGGGAGCCCAGTCATGAATTGAGACCAAACTGGGTAGGCTGGCAGTCAATCAGGTCACTATCAATTCAAACATAATTTAAAAAGATCTAATGTTTTATTATTTATATAGCTCCATAGATGTGCATGGTGCTTCATATAACAAATAAAAGATAGATTCCCTGCCCCCTAAGAGCTTACAATCTATGCAAATACAAGAACAACAGGAGGAGATAACACAGGCAGGGGACAGGAAAGGGTTGCAGAGCAAAGAGAATGACAGTAAGATTACACTCACATGAAAAGCTACTGTATGCATCTTAGTGGTTACAAACAGGGGAAATGGGGTGTTCTGAGTAACTTAGTTTTGTTTTAATTAGAGGTATGGTTTATAGAAGTGGCTTGAAATAGTTTTGGAAAGAAATTTCAGAAAGGAGAGGGAGAGTTAGGTAGATGGCATCACAAAAGGAGCTCCAGGTGTAGAGAACAGCATGAAAATAAGCATAGAAGTAGGCCTTGGAGAGAGGACACAAAGAAGTTACTAAGTGGAATTTTATCATGTTAGACTGGAGCTCAACCTAGATGACCATGGTTATCCCTACTGGCTTTCTAAATCTATGAAAGTATGACCCAAAGCACACTTTCTCCTGTAAACCTGAAGGCAGCTTTGAAGGTGAAACTGCAGTTATCGTACTTCACCCTCAATATTTCTGTCATTGTATATTTAACTGGGTAAATTTACCAATTTTTCTTTTTTTCCCTTTTTTTAAGAGATGTTGGATGAAATCTAAGTCACGTGAAGTTGATGGGAGTTTAACCACTGTCTTCAAAGTAGCCAGCATTTCACATATTTTAATGATGTTATGAATTTGGGGATGAAATAAATAATTGTGTTTGATACATTTTAACCACACTTAAGTATTCTTAAAAATATATGACCTATATGGCATTTTCCTGCTATTTCTATGTGAGCTATTATGTGATTGCAGCCTATTAGTCCTAGTAACTCTGGCTTTATAGGATACCATGTTATTTTCCCCATTTGAAATATTTTTAGTTAGTTTGTCTTTTTAGCTCATCATTAAATTTCCTTCTCATTCTACACTTCATTAGTCAGTTAATTTCTTAATTTTGATTAAAGATATTATTCTGGGCTTTGGTTTTTTTGGAATAAGTAATGGATGATCCACAGAAGGGCTGGGTTAGAAATGCTTCCCCCCCACCCCACCCCCACCAGATTTACATTTACAGATTGACCATATTTTTATTAAGCTCATCCTTAAGAAACTATGCAAGAAGTTAATGGATAAATTGCAAAACTGCAACTAGTTCCTCACTACCTCTGACAAGGGAATACTACAAGAACAGTCTCTCTCACAGAAATGTATTTGGTACAATGAGCAAAATCCTTTATTAAGGGAAATCAGTTATTTTCATTCATTTCAACTGAGGATCTGGTCCAGTATTTCCATTGCCAGTCCTCTCCAAGAGGAGGGGCTTCAGAAACAGATTAAGTTACATGTATCTTTTTTGTTTCTTTTTTCATTGAAATCATTGTCTATCATTAGCCAACAGTGCTATAAAAATGTAATAAGAGGTAAATCTGAGGATTTAGGATCTGCATCTTCAGAATCCCTAAAAATTACTGACCAATAAGTTATTTAAAGTAAAAAGAAAGGGAAATTCCACTGAAGATTTTATGACTTACCTCTATTATTATAATCAGCCAGGTAGAGTCCCATAACTGAGTTATAGCTGCTTTAAAATCCTTCTCTAGAGTGGCATTAAGGCTGGGGACAGAAGTTACACATAAACTAGTTGAAGTGTTCAGAAACTGATTTAAACCTGTAGCAGAATAGAAGTTCAGTGCTCATAAACCAGTTTCAAAATGGCTTAAAACTGATTTAAGATAAACCCAGTTGAATGTAGCATCAGACTTAACTGATTTAGGTCAAACTGGTTTATGAAACTTCTGTCCCAGACTCCTTCCTGGTTCAAGTTAAACCAGAGCCTCCCAGCATCTTACTGGGCTGGGCTGTCTACTCCAGAAAGCAGAGCTAGCTCTGCCTCAATACTCCCTAGCTGGAGCAGTGAGAGCTGGCTCACTGGCCAGCTCAGGGTCCTGCCTCCCCTCTCCCCCCCAAATCCCAGCTGGGTTCTGGGGTGAGGGAGGGTGATTAAACTTCCCTTTCCCCAAGTACAGAGCTGTGCTGCACTGCGCTGCCCTGCTTACTTAATGCTGGCTGTACCTGTACACTATAAATCCCAGAGGCACCTGAAAGCAGGAAAAGGAAGTGATGAGCAACACTACAGAGTTCTGCTGCTGTGATTCTGGACTGCAAATCCCAGAGATGTCTAGGGCAGCAGGAAGAGGAAGTGAACACACAGCCCATGATGGCTACATAGCAGTGAGCCATGCTCTAGTGCCCCCCACCGGCTTCTTGCTTGAGCCGCTGCAGACATGTGGCTGCATTTCCTGAATCAAAAGTGAATGTCTGTTCATTTGCTTATTGGTTCAATCTCTGCAGCCCTGACTAGCCTGCAAAGACTGAATCAATTCTGGCTCAGGTTTTTTGGCTGTCTGTACTTAGCCTAAACATGAGCCAGAAAAAAGCCACAACCTTGTTACTGGAAAGCAATGGACTAACTGAGCTATTGTGGAAAACCACACAAAACAGCTGAACTGAGTAAAGACCAATTTGCATCTTCATAGGCCAGATGCTTAGCTGGCGTAAATTGGTGTAGCTCCACTGATTTTAATAGCGCTAGGAACATTATTGCCATTGCCCTTTGCAGTCATTAGAAATGGGTAAATTCTCCTCATAACAGGGAATTGTCTCCACAATTAGAAAAGGGGAAATGATCTACTGACATTCTGAGGACAAATAACCATTGGCAACATTTTTCTGTTGCTTTGGGGACACAGTGTATGTTAGTAATTATTGTTTAATTGCTTTAATTCTTTAAAAAGCAACAAGAATCATTGCCAGATATAACATATGGAGTTAGTGTATACATTCAAAAAGTGCCATTATCCCATTATAAATCTGTTGAGCCAATAATTTCTATTCTTGAATTTAAATACAAATCTCCAATTACCAATTACTTTGCATGTTTCTCTTACCATTGAAGGCTGTATATTCTCATTGAGATGCCAGTTAATCCACATTGCATTCAATCTTAGGATCCCCATTCCTTAGAGTTGTTTTCCCCAAATGATATATGGGGAATTTTCACCAAGATCCATACTTACTGTAGCTCACATTTATGCTATTAAAAATTAACCATTTGCATCAAGGGGAGAATGGAACTCCTGGTTATTTCAACACCCTTGATGGAGGGGAAAAAAAGGTTAGTTTGAATATAATACAGCATTAAACTTCATGACTTTACAAATTTTATTGTAAATCATCAGTCAATGCAATAGCCAATGTTTATTTTTTTCATTCCAAACCATCGTAATTAGGAGTTTCAATTACCCTTTATGACGGTTAAGATTTCCCTATATACTTAAAAATTGAACTTACGTTCAAAAGTTCATTACATTACTATGATTTTCTTTTTCTCAGCACCTTTGCTGAACATGTGGGGATTTTATCATCATTTTTTTTTCCTGCCAAAGATAATCTGTTCATTATATCACATAAATGAGATGAAATTCTCACAAACAGCAAAAACTTTACTTTCTTAATCCCTATTCACAATGAAAATGGCCAGCTCAGTGTCTATGAAAATTTATGGGAACTGGGTATTAGACACAAACCCCCAAGTTGCATAATATAGTCTCTACAGTTTTGGTGATATATATTCTACTTTTTTGTTGGAAATGTGAACTTTTTATAAATTAATAGCTTTGGATGACAACATTACATTGTGCCTTGACTATATAGATTCATTGCTCATTAATGACTGATTTCTTATCCCTATAATTTTAAATTTCTGTTCCAAAAAAGGAAGCCAAATAAAATATTGTCTGGATTAAAAAATAACTGGCTGTGGACATAATGTTACTTCATAACCCATCACTACAAATTTCACCTCATTTTCTGATTACAAATAATTAAACTAGGGTGCAAGATTTAACATCCATGGGGAGGTATTTTGATGTTATGTCCTGAAACCCTTTAGAAGCAGGATGGGTAAATTAGATAAGTAGCAACCTGATCCTGCAAACACTTAGTATGCAGTGTAGTGCTAGTTATTGTGAGCAGCTTCAGTGAAATAACTGGCATAGGCTTAGTACCAAGTGTTTGCGGGAGCAGGCATTATGGTGTTATTATCATCAGTACCAGTGCTAACACAAAGTACTGTACATATATTGTTCAATTCATACAGCAAAAACAAAACAACAACTAAAACTGTCATAATTTTAATGCTTTTTTTTTAATTTTGTGCATTGGAGTCAAACAGAAAACTGTGTGCACTTCAACTGTTATCACAATGTGGTCAAGAGGTCTGTGTCTTTTACCATTTACACACAATTGTTCATTACAGCATGTTATCAGCCTAGTGGAAACTAGGGGTGTAGCATGGTAAGCAGTGGTGGTAGTGCACCTAGCTTTTATATTATCTAACTTGAAAATATTTCTCTTCTAAGATTCCTTTTTCTTGATAAAAATAGTTTTCACCAAACGTTGGTGGTGCACACGCACTACCATTCATGCTTGGCATCACACCCCCCAACAGGAACACATGTTCTTATTTTGTTGATAAAAAGTATTACAAAAATTTCCATACAAAAACTATTTTCATAGAAATCTTGCATTTCCACAAATAAACCTGAACATTTTTCTGAAAAAACTGCTCAAGAATTTTGCTCATTTAACACTGTGACTGTATTGATAAATGCAGTCCTCTTTTAAAGTTCTCCACATTTAGGTGACCAATCCCATTTCCACTAGTAGCGAGAATTGCACAGGCCCCATTGAGTTCAATTAGTAGCAGGGATAAAGCCTTTCTGGCTAAAATGCAAGCCTTCTATGTGCCAAATACACTCGTTTCCCCCCTTCCTTCATTCCACAGTTAGAGAAAAATGTAATTCCTTACATCTAAAGGTTGTAAAATACATTCCTTTGTACACAGGAAAACTTTTATGTCATCTAAATTTGGGTCAACCTTATGATTTTCTCAGATCAAAGTTCCAACCCAGGTAAATTTAAGAAAACTACTACTGCCTTATTAACTGTCATGTATTATTATTTCTTTCAGTGGCACAGGCAGTCCCAAAAGCAAGTGAGTCTCCCCATATTCATCTTTCTGTTCACAAGATCCTTATTTTCTTTTCTTTAAAACTTCTCCCATCCATTACGCTCATATCGCCTGTCCAACTGGCAGTTACAGTCTCTAGATATGGACCAACAGTTACCAACTCTTTGATGCTTGGAAGTTCTGACGAACATACTGTTTCTTGCTCCACTAAATTTCCCAGACATTATTTTTAAAAGACTCCTTCAGTGGTTAATTACTGTGTTAGCCTTATTCTCCACCTCCTGGCAACCGTTGAACTTCAAAAGGAACCTGTAATTTCTCACTGAGACTGCATTTGAAACCAGCCACAAAACTCACATGTAACATTCATTCATTCAGAATGGTGGAACCCATGACAAACAGTGTAACCCCCGCATAACTTGGTTGATCCATGATGCTTGTGATTCGAGTCTGGCCATTGCAACTGCTTAGATCAGAGTCTCTAGTTCATAGACACAGCGGCATGAGGTAACTCATTTTATTTTGCACAGGTTGCATATTTCCACAGGAAACATTCTCGCAAAGTTGTTTGGAAAAAAGACGACAGTTTGTGCTTGGGGTATCTGGCCACCCAGCTCTATGCCATGGTTTCTTTACCTGGCAACCTTCTGTCGTTAAACGTGTGCATGTTGATGACTTCTTCTGTTTTCACAATAACAGGGGCCTGTGGTTTGTGTTTTAACCGACGCTGACACTTCAGAGACATCCTCAGCTCCTCTACCATGGCACTACAGAAGGACCTCTACAGGGGAAATTTAAGAAGAAGAAGGGAAAAAAAAAAGCTGTAAGAAAGATCAAGCTGCAATGCCTAGAAGCAGATTCACTGTTTTGGCACAGCCTTGTCAGCCCTATAAGTTTGCCACATTTCAGCCTGGAGCTCATAACAAATTGCTGTCTTTTAAATATGCATCACATAATAATTAAAATGACTTATCAAGCTGTGATGGCTCATTGGAAATTTCACCTTGTCTCTACAATTATTTATCTGCCAACTACTGTCTGCTGATGCACGTTATATGTAAAGAGATTTCAGACAGATGCTCTGTTAGTAAAGTTTAGCCTTACAGGTTAAAGTTTGAATTTACATGCACTTGCAAACCCTGAATATCTCCACAGTGTATACTTTACATATATTTTACTTCTATAAATTCTGTGTTGCTGTGTTCAAGCTCTTAGATGGATTTACCTAGTACAAAGTTAGCTTAAATTATTTTAAAATAATATAAAAAAGGAAATGCAATGGTAATGCAATGTGCCTTAGGTCAACAGCTATTCATGAAGTTAAGTGGAAAACAAATATCCAATATATTATTTTGCATCTCTTTAGCTTCAAATCTTCATCATCATAAAAGCTATTGTCCACAGAAGAATACTTTTCATGAAAGATTATTTACATACAAAATATTAGATTTTATTTCAAACTGAATGGCTTAAACTCCTGAAAGCAAACTATAAGAAAGATATGTCTTAATACAAACTAGTTTTTCAGAGCAGTGTAAACAAAAAAGGACAGATAGAGCATTCATTTCTTTGCTCACCACTATTCAGAGTGTGCCCCCATCTGCAGGGAGTGGAGGAGAGAATGTTTGCCCATTATTCCAAACTGTGGACAAGTGGGGCATGAAAGAGGTGAAGAACATGGCAATAGCATTAGCTTTGCATACTTCATCATTCCAGCCAGGTATCCAGACACATGGTGAGGTGTGAACTGCTCCATTCAAAAAGATAAGGGACAGGAGAGAAAAACTATTATTCTCTGAGCTCAGCTATGTGTTGTCCTTTACTCAAGGCCAGATGTATAGTCCAACTCTTTGGCCACATCCACATGAGTGCAGACATTTGTTCCCCCGGGGAAAAGAAGCAGCAGCACATCTTATGCCACTGCTACTTGTCCCTGGGGAATGCCTGTGCTATGCTCCCTTTGGCGCAAGGCAGGTTACCCCAGGTAGAGTAGGGAAGGCTGGGGCCAGCAACTATGCTGGCCCCAGCAGCCTTACCTGGGGTGCTGGGGGATTTGGGGAGCTGCAGCCATGGCACTCCTGCAGCTGGGAGTCTGGCCAGAAGCTGGAAAGTGGCTCCTGCAGGCCAGGCTCTGTTTTTTCTTTCAAAGAAAGAAAATGAAAAAAAAAAGAGGCTGGGCTCTATTGGAAATGTGACCTTGTATCATTAGAAATATTACTTTTTAACAGCTGAATACTTCCTTCTGAAATATTTCTTAAATATTGTTTGTTACTTTATGAAACATATGAATAGATAAATCCAATTTCCACAAGTAACTTCCTTGGCCTGGTTCCTAATATAAATTCCAAATATCGATTTTTCAATATCATGTAAAATATGCCAAATACATACAAAAACCCAGAATTATTTTTTTAAAAAGCCAAAACATTATTTTCTAGTTTTCACTTAAATCTCAAGATTCCTTGTAATAGATAACATATAAAGAAATGTATTTAAAAGGTGCAGGCTTTTTGACTGGGGGATCTCCTGGGATCAAACCCCACCCATGCTGCAAGGTAGCAGCATGAGGAATGCCTGCATGTGCAGGGCATGGCACCACATACCACACATCCAAGCTCACCTGGGTGCAGCCTTCATGTTTGGCCTCCTTGTACCTTTCCAGTGGCTGCTAATCCCTAAATCCAAGCATGTCATCTATAAATCCAAACACTGGCATCATAAAACCCTTTAAAATAACTCCATGTGTACACTGCACACCTAAGGTAGCCAAATATCATAGAATCATAGAAAAGTAGGGTTGAAAGGGACCTCAGGAGGTCACCTAGTCCAACCCCCTGCTCAAAGCAGGACCAGCAAAATATGCTGCTCCATGTTTTCTACTACGAAGATTGAAATAATTTTAATTGTGTTCCTACTGTGCTGAGGGCAGGCTTATTAGAACTGCTGAAAATCAGTGCCAGTTGGCTTGCCCTCAGCATCATGTGGACTTAGCTGTATTTCTTTCTGTCAAGAAAGGGTTCCACTGGGTGCCACTGCTGGGCATGGTATATTTGCAATCTAAACATGGCCAAAGAATCTGGAATTGCTGTTAATCATTGACTTCTTTTGTGAGATTAACAATATATCAGAAGTAAATTTTCACTTTGTTCATTTTCTCCTTTGCTTCAGGCCCCCTATTTTATTTGTAAATAACTAACTACCCAGTATGTCAACCAAACCTGATGCTTCATTTGGTCTTGGGAATACAGCCACCCAGTCCAACTTAGTGCCTGTTTAAGATGCCTAAGTGAGAAATTGTGATCACAAAAATTCCCACTTAGATGCCAGAATGTACAAGGTTCTGTTCTCTCTTTCGTATGAGAAATTCAAATTCCTACATCCCAGAATGGCCTAACCAGTAGGCTATTCAAGGCTGAAACATTCTCTGCTTCCTTTTGTTGACACTGTTTTACTTTGCATAGAAGGTATAAATAATCCTTAGCCCAGCCACAGTGAGAGGGAAGTAGAAAAAACAAGGTAATGCTTAACTAAGAGTTACAATACTCATCTACCACAGAGGTCCTTGACTTGATTATTTTTAAAATGTTTTATCTAGTAACTTTTTAAATGTAAAAGAGGTTAATAATCACTGATGCAATATCAGAAACTAAATGTCTCTTCTTCCAGTTAGTCAAGACATTCCTTCTCTGTCTTTCTTTCTCTCTCTTCTGTTTGGTTCAATCGTCATAAACCTATGTCTAACACTCATTGGGTGTATCTACACATGCAATTAATTCAAAGCAGTAAACTCTAGAGCAGTTTGAGCTCAAATAAACTACTTCTGGGCACAGCATCTACACATGCACCCAGGACAGCAGTGATTTGAGATGGGGAAGAGCAGTTTATGCCAGGGAAGCTCCTGCCCTGCTCTGCCCCAGGCTCTGGGTGGTGGCATTGGGCGGTAGAGGGGCTGGTTGGGGCACGAGGGTGCTGAAAGTGTGGAGACATGTGGCTAGGCAGCAGGTAGGAGTCTGGCCCCCTGCTGGCTGGACTGACTGGGTGCAATTTACATCTACAGTTGGCATCTGTACATACATTTAATTGCAGTTAATTACTCTGACAGAAGTTAGTACTGTTCCAGATAGTACTCTCTTATGGTGGTGTTAATTAGTTTACTGCAGCCTAATGTTGTCACACATGTAGAAGGTGATGCTTTACTCCACAACTAAGTCTGTTCCACAGTAAAGTGCACATATAGACGCAGCCATCTTGAATGAGTGCTCTAACTATTAAGCTATCATTTGAAAGGAATGCAGTGTATACCATTCCTCTGGTCATGTTTTGAAACAAAGTAATATCCACTGATTTCTCTAATAGGGGTTCGGCAATTATCTTCAGGACAGAGTTCAGATTGTGAGTCCAAAGAGAATCCAATGCATTCTTGTAGAAAACAATAATATATATCTTGGGGAGGGCAGGATATAAGACCCAAACCTGCCCTCAGCATGTCCTGCTGGCTAGTTTAGGTGACTCTGTGTTGTGAATATATTAGGAAGTACATGAGTCCCCATATATTATGCAGGGACCAAATACTGAGTGCCTGGTGCCTAAAGGTTTATAAATACACTGCATTGCCTAAGTCCTGTGGCAGATCTGGCTGTGGTTATTACTGATTTATCTCAGTGCAATAAAATCAGAGTACGCAGAACAGCTGTCAATTAAACATGGTCAAAGCAGGGATGAAATGAGTTTCTCTTTTGGTTTTAAGCCATTTTTATAATATAATATTTGATTCTGTTCATGGTGTTATTCTGCAAAAAAAAAAAGAATTAAACATTCCCAATTACCTGAGTGAATACAAAGATATGCCTCTAAATCCAGGATACAGCTGAGGACTATGAAAATGCTTTCCTTCCCATGTGAAGGAAAACATCTCCTAATAGCCCTGAGTTAGGCCCTTAAATCCCAAAGAAGGTCAGAATTTAAAGGCCATATCTTTCCTTATGGAAAAGAAAAGATATCTCTCTACTCAACTTGCTGGCTTTTTTAGATCTCATTCTTAACCCATACTTTCCCAAGCAACAGATTCCACTAGGTAGCCAGGCACCTTAAAGTTAGGCATTGCAACACTGACTGCTGGAGCATCTGACAGAATCTCTTAGTACAGTTGGCCCCGGGATGCCAATGAAATCCAGATACCTAAATCCTTTTTCAAAGTACAATTTCGGCTTCTATGGCACTTAAAAATTTGAAAAATTTACCACTTAATGTTTCTATCAAGATATCTAACAGGCTTGACACAGAATGAATATCTGTCCCTTTAGAACTGCATTGAAACTCAATCAATTCTTCTGTAAGTTACCAACGTTTCAACTTGCAATCGCTCTCATCATTGAATAGGATTCCAACTTATAGTCAAGAAAAGAAAGGATACACAGCCTATGGCCAATATCCTGAAACCCTATCCCTGCTATATAATGAGCTAATTACTGTTATTTTACATAAATATAGTCTGTAAAAGAGAGAGAGAGAGAGAGAAAGAGAAAGAGAGAAAAAAGGAGAAAAGAAGAAAAAGAAAGAAAAAGAAAAAAAGGGGCTGGACTATATTTAAAAATATGGCCTTGTACCATTGGAAATATTACTTTTAAACAGCTGAATATTTCCTTCTGAAATATTCTTTAAATATTGTTTGTTACTTCATAAAATATATACATAGACAGATCCTATTTCCACAAGTAACTTCATCAGCCTGGTTCTTAACATAAAGTCCATATATCCTTGCTCTTTGCTATCATGTAAAATATGCCAAACATATACAAAAACCCAGATTTTTTTTAAAAGCCCAACCATCATGTTTTAGTTTTCACCTAAATCTCTTGATTCCCTTTAATAGATAACATGCAAATGAAATTTATGTGAAAGCCTGACATTAGTATATATATATTTTTTTTTAAAAGGTAAGTAAAATTTGTCGTGTCAATAATTAAATTCTGTTTAAGTATATAAATATTTTGTAACAGTTTCCCTTGCTCTGTACTTTTAAAATATTTCACATAAATTCAGTCCATTTAAACTTATCTGTATATGCTATATTTGCAAAAAGTTGAAATCACTACACATAACTTCTAATTTTTAAAATCTTAAATAAAGAATAATAATTAATATGCTTTCTAGGAAATAACCTGTCTTTAGTGACCATTCATACAATAAGAAAAAGGAGGACATTCTCTTTGTAAATGACATTCCCTGTTAAGAACATCTTGAGTTTAGTTCTTTGATTGTATCTGCAGAAACTACATAAAGAAATGTACTTGAAAGTCATGTGAAGAAGGTTTATAAAGGATTACTCTGACCTGGACCTTTCTTTAATCAAAATTCTCCCCTCACCTCTTCATTTCTAGATTGCCTCAAATCATCTTTTTCTATCTACAGAAACTTGGTGTCTTTGCATTGTTAGGACCCAACATTTTGAGCAATAACATATGAAATAAAAAGGGAGATTTACAATGTTTTTTGTGATTGGCTGATAACAACACTTTCAGAGAAGTCTCATAAGACATGATCCAATGTTTCATGCAATTTAAATTGGCCATTGAATTTGTTAGAAAAAACTGTGAAAGTCTGACAGATTGCAGGTTGTATTTAAAAAAATGCTTCTCTCCTGAGGAGTAGCTTTGTGAATGAATATTGTAAAATGTTCCATTTAATTCAGAGAGAATAACCTTTTGCCTTTTACTTATCTCCTGGATCTCAAGCAGGTTACAATAATACTAACCATTACTGAATTGTGGCTAACACTGATACAACCATAAGCTGTCTTTTTAAATGTAACTAAAAGTAAATATTGCCTGGAAGTCAATTTAGACATAATATGGTAGCAGAAGATTTGAAGAAAATTTAAAATTCTATAATATAATTATTAAAGCAAAAATGAGTATATTATAGTGAAATTAAATCAATATATAACATTAAGAAAAATGTACCTCTCATATAGTCATAAGATTAAAATGTTTAAAATAAAATTTTAATCAGCAATAGTGTCTTTTGTCTTGTGACACAAAGGAGCTCTATCAGAGATTAGCTTCTTCTGAAATGTAAAGAACTAAATTATATTACTTTACCCTATGCCACCACTCTCAGCTTGCAAGGTATAGTATAATAAGTGTGTTGGCAGAGTATAATAATTTCTTAACTTATAAGTGTTTAAAATCTCCACAGACAGTGGAAACTTCTAAAGCCTAACATAGTGCAGATTTGTATATATGCACATCCGTACCGAAGTCTGATAATATTTATTCTGTATCCTACTATTGCTATATATCAAATTTAGAGGAAAAGTAATTACAGAGTATATGAATAATCCTCAGATCTAACATTATTAAGTGTATCTCCATAAATTTTGTCTTTACAGACCATAAAAGGAGCAATAATTATTGAAACAATAAATATTAAAGTTTGACAGTGCATTGTGAATGCAGTAGGAGTATGCATTAAGTTAAAATTAAATAAAATGCATAAGAAAGTAAACAATTAGCTCATAAATTGCCTGAATGCAAAATTCTACCAAAAAACAAAAAGGAAATGGTACACCTATAGCCCTCTGAATATCTCAATTTAGCCAGCATTGCCCTTTTTTTTTATGTGTATTAACAAGCAGGGCTCCAATAATTTGTTCTTTCAAACTCTGTCTTCTTTTCTTCTGTGATGGACTTAGTGTAAAATTGACTGTCGAAATTCAACACAAAACTAAAAGATTTACTCATAAGTTCATTACCTCCAGCCTTGCATGTCAGATATTATTTGAAGCCTTGTTAAAATTTCTTAAAGCAGTAATGGCAGTAATCCTACAGCTTATATCAGACGTTATGGGTCAATGTTCTAACATCTACTAGGACATATCAATCAAACTGTTTTTTCATCTTGAAGTTAGCTAAGAGTGGATTCACAGTGCTACCCTGAGCCTCCTTTCTAATCAGTTTCTGCTTCCATATATATGTGACTTCCTTAGGGATTTTGAGTGGTGTATAGTGAGGACCTGTCAATCTAGTCTCATAGATCCATGGGTAAAAACACAAATTCTAGAAAAAATGTTAATATGTGATACATGCAGTCATGGACATTGCAGAAAGTAATGGAAAGCAAGAAACATACTTATGAGAATGGAAGAGATAAAAGAAAATATTTTATTTGAACCATTTCAAATTCAGTTTATATTAAAGAACATACCTGTACTAACCATAATTTTAGAGTGCTTATTACCAAAGTATATTTAGACAACAGTTCACATAATGCCACATGTTCTTGAAAAAAGCTTGCATTCAAAGTGACATATCGTTACAAAGAATTTGCCAGTGCAGTGATTTCTTGATCTAGAGCAAGTGTAACATGCAACTATACTGCAAACTTAATTTCCAAGCAATTAACTACAGTATTCACAGACAGACTCTCTATTTCAGCATTAGCACTTGCTGCTTTTATGTTGGATAATGAAGCAGAATCTGACTTAAGTAGTTAGCTATGGTTTCAAACTAAAGTCAGTAAAAGAGTTGAGAAGAAACTGAAAATAAAACAAAGAAAAACTTAGAGTCCACCAGGCAGCTTCGGAGAATGAAAGCTTTTTCTCTAGTATCATTTCTGTAAAGTCCTGACCAATGGAATTTTTCTGGGTGATAGCTTGGTGAAACTGAGGAGGTTTTCCTTTGAAACAGAGTTGAATGTTGATTGCTCCAAAAAAAGTTTTCTATCTACCTAGTAGAGAAGATCAATCTATATATGACCGGGGGCTTCTCCTTATCAACAAAGCCATGTTTAATGTAGAATTGTATATGGCTGAGAGTAAACCACTCATGCTCACTCAGGTTCCAGAGTTGCTGGATGAGCTTGGCCCATTACCTTCAAGGATCTCCCAAAAAGTCAAACAGCTCGCTACTATTAAATTGCTAATATCTCTCAACAGGAGGGCAAGATGCCAACTTCTCTCAAATGTGAAGATTTTAGGATTGTGTTGAATAAACTTCCAATTGATGGACAAAGACTTAGTCAGCTACTCTCCATTTTCTACCTTTCCTTTTCTAGCAATGATGACTACGAAGCTTATAGCATAGCACCTTTGGCCATCTGAAATCGTCTGACTTCTTTGACCAGATTCAGCCTGTGGGGCTTGGAAACTGCACTAGTTCCACTGGTTTATGAGGTCTCCTAGTGTTTCTCAAAGATGCTTTTGTTTAGCTGTATCAGCAGCACTGACCATGAGGTTTCAGCTGACTCACCTGTGGACCTAGGCTGGGGTGGGTGTGATTGCACTTGTGTAGTTCCATTCTTCCCTCTCAGAGAGTTCCCAGAGGATGGTATAGGGCAATTGCTCATCAGCCCGGAGGGCTGTCTCTCATGCGGGATTCCACAAGGTTTCATTCTGTCATCCCTCCTTTCAACATGTATATGAGGCCACTGGGGGGAGATAATGAGACAATTTGGGCTGTGGTGCCATCAAGATGTAGATGACACACAGCACTACATCTCTGTTTTGTCAGACCAGGAAAGTGCAGTCTCTTTGCACTTCTGGTACCTGGCTGAAATAGGGGTAAGATTGAATTTCAATCCAGAAAAGATATTAAAATGGACAAGTACAGGGAAGAATGTAGAAGGTAGTGTGCGCCATTCTTAGTGTAGGCTCTGCTCAACCCTCGGTCAAGGTGTTTTGTAGTTTCAGGGTTTTTTCAGATTTCAGAGTGCTCCTGCTTGCCCAGGCTGCATTAATGGCTATGTCCCATTTGTATTCAGTTAGATAGTGGCAGGGGCTTCTATCTGGTGTGGATTTTCCTACAATTATCCAGAACATATTAAGTCACCGCAATCCATTTTAAGTGGGGCTTCCATTGCAAAAATCTGCTGAATGCTTATCAAGTGTTTTTAGCAATATGGATTATGTCATAGACTAACTGTGTACAGAATTGTTCCATGCACGTTTTACAGTGCTGTAATTTAGTGCAATTTTTATAGCATTATAAAGTCACAGCACTCTTAAACATGACAGAAGTGTTGTGGTTAGTGGGAAGGTCCTCTAAGCTTCCCTGAACTTTGCAGGCTACAAGGCAGGGCGTGTTCCCCAGGATCCTGGGGCTCTCCACTGGTCAGAAATTTGTGCTCCTGGTTGCCCAGGTTACACCAATAGCTATTTCCCATCTGTATTCAGCTAGCTAGTGACAACAGTTTCTATCTAGTATGGACTTTGCTACAATTATCCAGAACATACTGGGTTGCTGCAATCCATTTTTAGTAGGACTTCCACTGAATGCTTATCAAGTGTTCTTAGCAATATGGAGTATGTCATAGAAAGTCAAGCACATAGCTGGTGTTAAACAAATAATTAGTTTGCAGAGTATTGGCTACCTGTTTTAGGCTGCTTTCAAAGTAATATTTTAATTTATAGCTATATTTGGCAATGTATTCTTAGCTATGGAAGAAATTTCTTTCCTTCCTCCAGTTCTGATCCTACTAACACTAATGCCAGTCAGCTGGGTCCTTTTGCTGTCAGCCCCTAGATTTAAAAGTACGTCTAGTTAAAGTTCAACTTTTTTGATCTTGTTTCTGCCTTCATTTCCCTGCTGGTTGTGTAACACTAAAGTTTTTTTTTGATTTTGCAGAGTGCCATATAAAAGCAATTGTAAGAAACAGGCCAAGCCGCCTTTCAGGGCAAGAATTTATCAGGATCAACATGTACAAGTTAAAATTCCACAATATAGTTAATAAGTAATTGTATAATACAGCACCCTTTGGAACTAAATGTAACTTCTCAAATTTTGAGAAGCTGTATAGTTGTGAATGCTGAATTAAATTTATCTATGAAATATTACTGTAAATATATTTAATAGCTATAGAGCAGTATAATCCAATATTTTACTTTTCATGTAAGGTACTACATGGTCTTGAATTATATCAACCAGAGTATTAATACTAATTTCATTTATAGTTCCTTTCATGTTGGCAGAATTGGTTATTAGCAATTGTCTAGCATAAGACAACTTGAAAATGAACTTTCTTTTACAAGGATTAACATCTCTTTTTCTGTAATTCCATGGCTTAATCCCACAGAGTAGATATATTTTCTTCAACTTCAACTATCGTCAGTTAGAGATGCTCAACACCTTCATGAACTGAATCTCCAGAATTATAGTAAACTAAAAAATATTATTTGACAGTTTCTTTAACTTTAATTTTGATCACCACTTGTTGATCTGACCTCAGTTATGAGCCATCCCTATAAACTAATCAAATGTTTCTATTGCCTTATATTTAATGCAGATGACTTTAAAAAAATTGAGAGGGAGATATTTATGAAGTTGGACATTTTTAAATAAGACTTATTTGATGCAGGAAAAAGGAAATATTAGAAGAACATGCATATTAATAATGTGGTGACAATTTTTTCTTTGAGAACAAGTAAAACAAGGAACCAGGAATGATATTTTTGATTTCTTCTGATGCTAAGATGAAAGTGGATTGTAAATGGTTAGGAAAAAAAAACTGACATGTTTAACAACATTGCATAAGCAACATTTAGATTTTTCTGTGTCAAAAAACCAATAATATCAAAAAGGAGGTCTTGAAATTTTGGCCCTGATCCTGCAATGAGTATATACATAGTCTTTATCCCAGGAACAATCTGGAGCCCTGGTTATGTTACATTCATATTTATGAGCTTGCAGGACTCCGATTTACAATAAGCATCACTTTCAAGGATGACATTATCTGCTGGACAACTTGACATGTGTAAAGCCTCTTAGTATTGCTAGCCTCTTACTATTGCTCCATAATTAATTCAGATTAACAACTACATAACTCAGTGTCATTGTCCATTTTTAATAGATGGTTGTTAAATTGCAATCAAAACTCAAAATAGAGATCATGAGTTTAAATGTTTTATTGTTTGCAAATAGTTTGAAAAAATGTCAGTCAATCAAAATTTTCATTTCCATTGTTTTGTTCTATTTTTACACTTTTATCTTTCTACATCGTTACCAGTATATGGTTATCTCATTACATTTCTGGCTTTTACAAAATATAGTCTAATATATACACATGTAAGTGATTTTTTTCAAGAGGGCATTACACTTGAATTCAGCCCTCACCCTCAAGTATCCCACACATATCTACACACACACACCCACA
>NW_017729026.1:37384746-37407393 GCF_001723915.1 Gavialis gangeticus
ACATACAGCACTGGAGAGAACATGCTGCAAGGCACTTCTGGTATGTGATTGGGAATGGTGTGCACACCCCAGCACACAGGGTAGCTAAACCCTGCACAAATGGAGCTGGATCCTGACAGGAGCCCTAGCCCAGCTTGTCACATGCCAAGGCACTGTCAGGTGTACTAGCTGTTTCTATGTAATGATCCCCCACACACACCCATACACCCATGTGCACACACACACATCAGGACATCTCTTATGGAGCTCAGGGGGTTGGGAGGACAAGGAAGGGCTACTTATTTTTCCACTACATGTCTATATAATGCAGATGTGCCAGTGCTAGAAAAACATTATCTTTATGAACTGTAAGAGATATTGTTCAGCTGCCACAGTTATTCCCAGCCAACTGTAAGAATTCTGGGATTACTTTAATACAAAATGTTACATCATAATTCAGGCTGCACCATTGATAGTAGGTTTTTATAAAATTTATTGGAATACACATCTTAAATCTCTGCTGCTGAAACCATCGACCTCTACATTTTTTATTCATCTGAACTCTGAGTAACCTGGGTTTTAACTTTATTCTTTTTTTAACTTGCAGCCACTGAGGGAAAAAAAATCAGCAGTCTTGTTTGAAAAATAGTATCTAAAACATTTCCCAATATCAAAGTTGTTAAAAATTAAAATATCAGGATATTGTATGAACTGTAATAATGTTTATATAACTCATTTCATTTCTTTTTATGTTTCCTAAAACAACTGTGAGAATTACTTTAATAATTTGGTGTAATTTGAGAAAAAAAAATACTACCAAAAGGCTTGGTAGGAGAGAATTAAAATCTTTAAAAGTTTTAAATTTTGGAATATTAAATGCTTATAGTGTCAATGTGAATTGATTTAAAGATAATGTATTTAAAAAGGGCAAAAAACAGAATTGTACATTTTGCGTTTTACATATCATGTTCAAAGCACTCCAACAATAATAAATGTGTTTCTGTGAGGTTGTTTCATTTACAGAACAACTGACCTAAAGCAAGTACACTTCATGTTTGAATACAAGTGAATCTTTGCACTAGCTTAGTGATTACTAATAGTTTTCTGAGTTTGACTGTAAAATGGAGTATTCTGTATCCTAGTGGATAAAATTTATCCCAGTAAAAATGGCATGTAGAAGGCTCTTGGCAACTATAGCTCATGTCAGCAGTGATGTTAACTTCACCTAAATAAATCCTGAGTCGTCAAGCTTTGTGTGTTGCTAACACATCCAGGACCTAGAGTCCAGGTACACAGCTGTTCTTTCAGCCTATGAACTGGAAAAGCAGTTTTGATTCCTATATTACTTGCATAGTGGCTGGAGCCATTGGATTTACAAAAAAGGCTCTGTGCCCTTTTTGCTAGCCCATGACCATTATAGTTCTCATCAGTGAAGTGCACAGGGTGTAGATGAGTATAAAAGACTCCCGTTCTGCATGTCCTCACACCATAAAACAGGGTTGTATAATATGTTGCAATCTAAAGACTTCAGTAAAAAATAGATGCTTTTTATATTAAGCAAATTGCTTCCCACCACCCCCAAAACATTACCTATACAGCTCTTCCAGTAGTACCCATCCTGTCATCCCTAATAGTCATTAAAGTCTTCAGGGATTATATCAAATGGAAAGAATTATTAGGTATTATTATTTAAATAACTATGATAAGGAAAAAAACCCAACATGTTCAAAGTCAACATTTGTTTTCTAGGGTTACTTAGTGTCACATAATGTTACTTAGGAAAAAACATCTTGAGTTTAATAAAAATAAAGATATGTGATGGGGTAAATCAGGGTGCATGAAATGATTCAGTAAAAGGTATATTGGTAATTGTTTTAAGTGGGTTTAGCTTCCTAAATAGCTTATTCACTGCCCTCTAAGTGCCAACATACGGTTACAATCAAGGAGCAGGTCATTTACCAACAGAAGCAATTATAAAATGCAAATGGATGAGCATTTATTGTCAAGATTGTCTTAGATAAAAAGGTCTGCTTAATAACATGTCTCCAAGTAGATGACATAATTATGTGTTTGTGTTATAAACTATAGGGAAAAAAATACAAACTGTTGGCTTTTACAGCCTGTAATAAAAGTAAATGGGTGAGCATTCTGATGTGTTATTTCTATTAAAATCTGGACATTCAATTCCCTTCTAAAAATTACAAGACACCATCTTGTAGTTTCCTATAGGAATGCAGCTCAAAGAGCCTGGAAACCTCAGTGTCCATTCATCTCAGCCACATGCTTGTACTAAAATTTCAAACTTCTGCTACAAAGAATGGCAGGACATTGCCACAATTTCATTCTAAAATCTTCCATTGAAAAAAGTTACTGAATGATTTGCGAGAGCTGGAGGCAGTCTTTAGTCTATAAGGGGTATGGATAAATGTATAGTTATAGCATCTTTAAAAGATAAAGAAGGAGTTGCTGTTCAAGGACATGGGTAGGCTTTTATTTGTACTGCTGTAAATTCTTGAGAAATCTGCAGAAGTAGAAATGTTCCTGAAAGAGGGAGCGTACAAGTGTTTCAGCCAGCAAACACCCCCCCCTCTCATTCTCTCTACACCTTCCCCAGACCAGTCAGTCCTCTGGTGTTTGGGAGGTGTCCAGCTGCACGGATATGCACCCACACCTTGAAGGCACAAATCAGCTGATATTCAGTTCCTCCTAACCATGAATGAGTTGAGCATGTAGACATTCACTGTGGTATGTATGATAATAGAATCAAGCATATATGCTAATGGTTTTGATTTCTTCAGCTGTGGATGCACTAGTGAATTCTTCATAAATTAGGATATTTTTTGATGTTTCTCAAACAAATCAACAAGGATTGACAGTTTTGCTCTGATCATAGTAGAGTTTTTCTTTGCTTTCCAAAGTCATTAAAACAGAAATGACTCTATAAATGGAGAATGCTGTTATGAAATGAAAGAAATATATTTTCTTGATTGACCTTTGACAGTTATCCAAAAAGTTTTCAGCTAATAGCCTTATATACATTTCAAGAAAATTAGGTGGAAGTAAGATCAGAGCCACTCTGCCATATATTTTCAAAGTATGGTACCAACAATATCATTACAATCTTGCTTGGAAATTTTTTGACTTCAGTTTCATTTCTACAGGTCTCTATCCTGAAACTGTCTCCAGGCAAGCAGACCTTTCCACTTCCACAGGAGTCCATGAGGACACACAGCCATTTCATGGACACATGGCTATTTCAGAAGACAAGCAACTATGCTGCAGAAAACTGCATCTAAATAAGTACAAAATATGCAGTGTCCTACTTAATTAGCAGGTGATATGGCTGTAGTTGTAAGCATATGTTTTAGCACCAAATGGTCACTCTTGTCATCCTGGGATGTTGTTTAGTCACAGGCTAAATCCTGTTTAATTCATTTTGCTTATTTAACCACCAACATAGAGATTTATTCTGTTTTCCTTCAATCCCCAAGTGGAACTATTATGGACTAAAGTAACTGTTCAAAAACAAAAAAGCCAGACTAACCAACCAAACAAAACAAAACAAAAAAAAAACAGAGAAGAGTTGAAGGATCAAATCCACAAAAGGGGTGAGGCTTTTTTTTTAGTTATTTGCTCTTTTGGTGTAGTATCCAAGGACAAGTCAAGCATTGGGTCATACCTAAGAACATCAAGTAAAATGAAATATGCATTCTATCCCTGTAAAGCACTAAACACATAATGTTACAGATTTCTTATGAAAATGGTCACAACTTCTGCAAATTAAGATTTTAAAATATCAAGGCCAGTGGTTCTCAGCCTTTTTAGACCCAAGGCACCTCTTATTAGACCGGTGGCACCCTTTGGAAGATGCAAACTCTTAGTTTTCACTCATTTTTGACTACAGGAAAATAACATGGCAATTTTTATGTTGTAAAGAACTCAGAAAGACCACACCAAGTCAGAATGCTTGTAAAACTATGGATCCATATTTTAAATGAGTAAGTTTATCTTGTGATGTGTGTTTGTGCAGCTAACAGTGCTAATATTGTATGACACCCTGTATACCTTTGACAGTATCTCAAGGCACCCTGCTTGAGAATCACTGATATAGGCCCACTAAAGCCAAATATACTAACATTCATAATATGGATATTATTTCAAGGGCAGAAAAGCCACTGTGATGCACATGAATTAGCTTTGTACCTAATCATATCAAACTGGATGCAATATGCAATTCCTGCAAAGTAGTAAACAGCTAAAGTTACACAAATTCTCATCAAATTGGTCTCATGTCTGTACATGAAGATTTTGAAAGTTTTCAGACTGGCTGAACCAAAATATACGGATGTTCACATTAAGTAAATTCCATAAAGCATGGATAATATCACTGTGATATACACAAATTATTTAAAATAAATAGTATTTTCCATGCAAATTCATCTCAGAGGTCTAAATATGGGTTAACAGAACTGAATTGTCTATTATTATTACTACTAATAATAAAAGAATCAAATAGTCATTTATCCTCTTAATAATTTTTTTAGTACAATTTAATAAAACCTACCCATGTTCAAATCTGTTTAGGAACTTGTGACCTCATTTTGCCTTACTGGTTAATATCAAAACTTGCTTTAGCAACATTTAAAAAAAATAAAGTATTTGCACTCAAAAGGGTGTGTATATATCAGTATAAATTCAGAAGTCACAAAAGAGTTAAAAACAGGCATTTAGATATTTCTGAGTAATATTTCAAGTTAAAAAATCACCAGTAGCACTTGAAAAATATCAATATAAATATGCATTCTGGATTTACCACTGCTTTTAATAAAATAAGGTATTAAAATGGGGATTAATAAAGGACACAAACTCCTCATAAGTGCAACCCACCCCATAAAATAATAATTTTGTCCTGAATTTTACGATGTAAATTCAAAGATCAATAAGAACTATCCTTTAGTTCAACTTTATGTATTATGCATATTTACATAAATATTTGTTAAGCTTTGATGATGATTATGCCTCCTAAGAAATCTGCAAGAAAATATAAGATCTATCAATAATTAGATTATCATGATTGCGTTAGCAGTTGATACAGAACAAATAATATCAGATGTTCAAAACTGGATAAATTTAAATTACAGGAGATCAAATTATAATCAGTAGTGGAACAACATAAAACATATTAACCTAATAATTTCCAGATGCTACTAGGCCAACTCTGAAGGTGTAAATTTTTCCAGGAAAGAACATAGAGGACTTTCTGGACTTCTGACTTTGAACTGATGGATAGTTTTGCCTTTAAAAATCAGAATTATCTGTAGAAGATTATTTTTCCCCATTACAGTTTCAGAATTCTTCTTCATCCGTTAAATTAACTGCAGTGAACTTCCAGGAGTAAAAAGCTGTCTTTTTTCAGGCTTGAATAAGAGGAGAAATAGTCACTTGTCCTGAAAGCTGGCTACAATTAAACATATTAGAAACAAATTAAAAGTTGTAAAATGAAACCTTAGGTGCTCTGCTGTGAAGCATTGTTACATAAGTACTATACTAGGCTCAAAAAAATAAAATAACAGAACAGCCCTCCATTTGGTTTGATAAGTTTAAAAAGTTTAAAAAATGCTTTGAAAAGCCAACAATAAAAAAATTAAGTGGGAAAATATTATATTTACCTTTTCCAACTGGGCATTTTTTTTTGATTTGTACAAAAACTCCCCCACAGCCACAAAGACAGAAAGCACCAATCCTGCTGCCAAAACAATGAAGATGCCACCAATATTTTGAACTCCCAGTGCACTAGCTTCTTTGCTCTCCTCCTCTGGACAACCATTGCCTCTCCACCACTTCTCCTTCATCATGTGAAGCTTGCCTTCTTCTTGAAGCTGAAGAATTGCTATAGTGATCTTGTCTCTATAAGGAGATCCTAAAAGAGATCACAGAGCACATTGTAGCATATCTTATTCATTGTAGCATATCTTAGAGAGAATAAGACTGTTTTAGTGTTGTCCTGTGGGGGATGAAATGAGGGGAACAATGATGAGTCTTGCAATGAGGATTCAAAATTATTTTAGGTAGATATTTCAATCAGAAAGTGAGGATGTTTGTAATCTTTCCATATCACAACACCTAAGTCTGATCGTTAAAGTTAACTGACTACAACCCAAGACACCCATCATATTTTCTCACATGTAAGATGCACCTTTTTTCCAGAAACCTCCTGCTGGAAATTGAGATGTATACTATAAGCAGAGAACTAGAGTAACAGCAGTTTATGCTACTTAAGCTTCTGCCTGGTGAAAGTGAAAGTAACTGCATATAATGCACACTGGGTGCATCTACATGTGACGGTCATGTGAATTAATAAACTGGTGTATAATGACCTGGAGTTTATTGCTCCTGGGCACACTGTTTGAACATGTAGCATGCTGAACCAGACTGGAGCAGCCCTGGCTGGGAAGAAGCCCAGGGAATCAGTCTGCTAGCCCAAGGATGCTCCAACCCAGTCCAACATGCTGAGGAGGTTCTGGCTGGGACACAAGGGTGCTCCAGTGATGGGCTAGCCAGTAGGCAGCCCCACACCGAAGGCCCCTCATGCCCCAACTGGCCCTGTCAGCATCTACACACATGTTGCTGCATGGCGAAGAACTCTGCCACAGGTCAGTACTTGTATATCCCCTTAGCCATCAATACAGAACAAATCATATCAGATGTTCAAAACTGGATGAATTTAAGTTCCAGGAGATCAAATTTATAAGTACTATCCTGAAGCAGAGTTAATTAGTTTCCTATGGCCTAATAGAGCTGCACATGTAGACATTGAGTCATTTAATGCAGAGCGAATTAGGCAGCTCAGCAATAAACGTCTCGTGTAGATGCACCCACAGAGCAGAACGATGAGCAGGTTCTGCTCCCTAGGTGGTTTTACTCAGTTACTTACTACATAGAAATATCTTCTTTTCTTTATTCTGCCTTTCAAAAACAAGAAATATATCTTGCTCTGGGGTGTGCTGTATGCAAGAAAATATAGTATTTGTATTAGTTCAATTTATTCAAGCAAATATCTGAATTGGCCATACACTTGGCTGGTTATGCAATTAATTGGTCACATGAATGAATATAAAAAGTGATATGTCCATGAATATTGGGTATTTAAGTGCATAGGCTGTTGTAAATGTGATTCCTGATATGTCCATGAATATTGGGTATTTAATTTGCGCTGTTGTAAGTGTGATTCCTGCAGGACAAGTTTTACAGACAAAAACATCTGAAACCTAGAAAATCCATCACAGTTAGTCATATAACTACAGACATCTGAAGTCTTATATACCCATTAGTTGCAGGGATAAATAATCACATCCTCTTATACCACAGAGGACTTAGTTTAACAGATCTCAAACTACGGGACCATTACAGAAACAGAGCAACCCAGGAATTATCAGAAATGCCAATTGTTAGGCTACATAACTTCCCAAGACTGTCAAGCCTACCAGAAATCTAAGACTATCTTTATTTTACCAAATTTTAATAGAAAATGCCTTTCTTCAGGAAGTGTTGACTAGAAACAGCACCTTCACTCCTTGACAGCTGCCATCTAGGTTTGCAGGATATTGGTAAGAGGACTTCACTTTGATAAACAGAAAAGGCAATATTTCTCTGTTGCCAACATACATCTGCTGTTGTTTTATATTTCTCTAAGCACACATTATCACTTTCAAAGTTAAATATATGTAGTACTATTTTTATTAGTCTCTAAAACAGAATTTTCAGACCCGATGCTATGCTCTAGTGACAGAAAATGTCCCCAAAATAATTGGTAGGGCTGTGCAAAACTTCGGTCCCTGATTTGATTCTGCAGAGATTTGGCCTGATTTGGTGACTGAATCTCCAAATCTGAATTGAATTAGAAGACCCTTTAATCTCTCTGATTCGAATGGGAACCCTCCAAATTGATTTGGAGAGATTCAGAAAGATTCAGAAATTGGACATAAGAGGCAGCTTTAAATGTTTTTTCTACGTACCACTAGGTAGCAAAGGCTTGTTAATGCTACGATGCTGGGGTGCATGGAGCATCCCACAGGAGTGCGGGGGGCTCCCCAGTGCGCTTGGCAGCAGACCTGGAAGTGGACCAGAAGCACTTCTGGTCCACTTCTGAGTCCATCAGGGAGCGTGCTAGGGTACCCCTCTGCACCCCCCGGCTCAGTGACTGGTGCCTCTTGGGTCGGCTGGGGGCACCCAGGGTCCCCCTGCAGCCGATCGCCAAGCTGGGGAGGCACACAGAGACCCCCCAGCGAGCTCCCCAGCAGACCTGGAAGTGGACCAGAAGTAGTTCCAGTCCACTTCCAGGTTCGCACATGGAGGGCCCCCCGCACTCCTGTGGGATGCTCCATGCACCACAGCAATAATAAGCCATGTATGCTACCTCAGGATATGTAGAAAAAACTTTTAAAGCTGTGTCTGTCTGAATCGCTGATTCTCCAAATCAGCATTGAATCTTCAGATTCAGATTTGGCTGAAGTGAATCAGGGACAGTGATCCAAATCAACGAATCGAATCACTGTCCCTGGTTCAGGCTGAATCTGAATCAAAATCAAATAGGGGCCACTTAGGGGCCACTTTGCACACCCCTAATAATCAGGAAAGCCCTTGGGGGTCTAAGTGACAAATGACATTATGCCTTGGAATTTTTTCAGTGCTATGTACTTCAGCCAGTAGCATAACTAGGAGTTGGTGAGCAAGGCATGTGCCCCAGGCACCAATTTAGGAGGGGCACCAGAATCACCCCCCAGCCCCACAGCATCAATACCTTGGCAGCAAAAGCAGCCAAATGGCATTGCTCTTGAAGCAGCAACCAGGTACATGGACACTGGCTGTAACAGCAACAGCCAGGGAAGGCAGACCACTCTGCAGCTGTGGCAGTGGCAGTAGCAGCAGCAGTAGGAGCTGAGGATGGCTGCCTTCCTCTGATGTCCCTTTATGCTACTAAAGCCCTTTGACCTAGTACAAAGAGGTCAAACTGGAGATGGAAATCTTAAAAGATAAGAGGGAATAGAGACTATGCATAGTCCTTGGCAATGGAATCTGCTTCCCCACCAGTGCCTGATTCCTTTGGGCCTCAGAGCAGGGTAACACCTAAATTTGCAAGGCTGTAACAAAATGATAACTTTTTTTTTCTATGTGTGTCTGCATGTAGGGATACATTTTATTGTAGGCAAGCCTCTTACTCTTTAATGAGATGCTGTTTTTTCATTCTTTGCACAGTGCCCGGGGACTTTGTAGTGAACACTTTACAAATTACACTAATTAATAAATAATGGAAATGGAGAAGGCTTTTACTTTTCAATGGCACAGAGTAAATCACTGACATCATCCCTAAGTGTTTTCTATGTTGCGATTTTGTGCTGTATTTAGGGACAGCAGAGCTATCTTTTTATCATTGTTAGTCTCTTCTGGGTGCTTAACTCGGGTTGTAAACTGAAGATGCTACCAAATGTATCAGGGTATGAGGAAGTCTCTTAGCTGAAAAATAAAATAGTCACACCCCTCCTCCCCCCAGTATGTTGTGTTGGTAAGACGTGTAAGACAACAATGGGACTTCTGCCTCCATGAGCCTTCTCTTTGTAATGCCTCCCACAATTACATAAATACTGCCTGAAATTGTTAGTGTATCCTATTTAGTTAAATAATAAGATGTATTTTTATTCTTTGTGTTCTTTTGTCTCACTAACCTGCTGTGTGAAGGGTGCTGTCTGGCTCACTAGCTGTCTATGCTACTATGAGGTGGTAGATACAAGTGCACGGATGCGTAATTTTCATGCTCATGAAAAACACTATCTCTGCATATAGCACTTGGCATATTACAAAAGAGCTAGATTTTATCATAAGAACAGAGTCCATAGGAAAGGACAGAACAATGCTGAGTGAACAACTGTTGTTCGGAAATGCATAATATCATCTGTTGCCCTAGGGCTTGGCAATTTGCTAATCCCCAGAGAGTAGAGAACAGGAAAGTCAAGGAAGACCTTATTCACCAACTACCTGCTTTAGGGAAGGTGTAAACATGCATGTAACTGTGCTTATTCCTGTGCATCAAATGTAACACCTGTGTAGTTGACTTAGGGCTGTAAGATACATGTGCATGTACCCTAAGTCACAATCTAGTGCTCTGTGATTATGCAGAAACATTTTACAGTCTATCCGTAATAAATTTTTTCACTCAGATGGAAGAAGGAAAGAGGTTATTCCAGACCAGGGCCTAGGGGAAACTAAGTCCATAGCTACAATCTTTTGGGGATATTTTTGGCATTACTTTGCTTATAAATATGTAAAAACAGCAACTTGCATGACTTGAGATTCTAAAAAGTAATTTTTTGTCTCCCAACTCCTGCTTCCATCCATGCATGTGGACCCAGTTTGAAGAATTTCTGATATGACAGAGGCTAGAAAGCAAAATACAAGCAGTTTGTTTGTTTGTTTGTTTGTTTGCAGGGGGGGAGGATCAATCTTTTTTTTTTTTAGTCCAAATGTTTACAGAGTTGAGGAAACTGAGATGATGGTCAAGATGGTGACAGCTAACTCTCTTGTTTATCCATATTTTAGGGGTCAAATTGTAATGGTAAAATTATAATCAATTTGAAGTAGAGAATTTGTAGAAGGAGATTCTAATTCACTGACCCATGAGCTCTCCTGTCAGGATGCACTATAATTACGATCTACATTGACCAGACATTCCATTTTGTTATTTCTATTAGAAATTATGTGTTTACTTGTTTAAATAAATCTGAATAAACAAATCATTTCATCAGAATAAACCATAAGCACTGAATTATGAGGACTATTATTCAAGTCTGAAAAAAAAATCCAAATGAATGTATAGTATGTATAGTACTATATTATAATACTCAATAGAGTATAGCATTATTGTAGTATAGTCTTAACAGAATAGTCTGTAGTATTCTGTAGTAATAACAGAATAGTCTACTAATAGCAGAAACTACAAGCACTGACTAAGCAACACTTTCAAAACACTAAACTGTTATTCATTTCAACAGCATCTGTGCCCCTTTATGTTGCAAATTTGCAAATATCTGCACATAGATTAGGAGAGCAAAAAAGGACTAGTATTAATATATTAACATTTATGTGCACCCAATATTTTTTCCTGATATTACTCATTCTCCTACTTAAAACATTTTTAGTCATCCAAATACAGAGCAGTCAACATGTGATTTGGATGATCAACCTTTGGATACTAATTTTACCAAACTGAACTGTTTGCAGATTACACAAAAGCTGAAATATTGTGCACATTGTTCAAAGAATTATCAATAAAGCTGACATTCCAGGCACAAATGGTTCATAAAGTTCTAAATATGTTGACTATTTTATTTGCAACAAATAACTTGAACAGCTCTAATAATCTGATCTTTGAAAAAGAGTTAGCTCTCCAAACCAATTTGTCCAAGATGATTTCACTGATTTAACTTCTATGATTAAAATAAATGTGAGGGGAAAAAAAGATGCACAAGTACTCAGACACAGCTGCTTTTCAGTCCTAGTTTTTGCTTATGTAGACTGATTGTGGGAACCAAAAGGGTTTGCAGCATGTAGAAGTGCCACATGCCAGTTGTAATGAGGTCTGGAGATGGCTATGCACCCTAGAGGAGAGATAGGTAGTTAGCCATGTTAGTCTGAAGTCAGGCAGAAGGCAGGGTAGATTTGCACTGTATAGGCTAACTAAATCAAAGATGCAAAAGGTAAGCTTTTGTAAGGAGTAACTTACAGTATAAGCAGTATCTAATTATGAAAGCCACTGATTGTAAGCTGCTGTTTATAAAACCTTACGCTATGCATCTCTGATTTAGTCTATATGGTGCAAATCTACCCTTCTAATGATCCTACACAGAGCACAAACGGTTACATTCATTAAAGTTCCCATTCTTCCTGCAGAACTGAAACCCTTGCTTGCCCTCTCCAGATAAGTAAATAACAGTGGGCATTGTTACACCTTATTCTGAAAGCCACGTAAAAGTTAATCATAGAATCATAGAAAACTAGGGTTGGAAGGGTCCTCAGGAGGACATATAGTCCAACCCCTGCTCAAAGCAGGACCGTCCCCAACTAAATCATGCCAGCCAAAGCTTTGTCTAGCTGGGTCTTAAAAACCTCCAAGGATGGGGAGTCCACAACCTCTCTGTTTAACCTGTTCCAGTGTTTTACTACCTTGCTAGTGAGGAAATCCTTCCTAATATCTAACTTAAACTTCTCTTGCTGCAACTTGAGACTGTTGCCCTTTGTTCTGTCATCTGCCACTACTGAGAACAGCCTAGCTCCATCCTATCTGAACCACGATTCAGGCAGTTGAAAGATGCTATTAAATCCCGTCTCAATCTAGACTAAAAAGACCAGTTCCCTCAGCCTCTCCTCAGAAGACATGTGCCCCAGCCACCTCACCACTTTCACTGCTCTCCACTGGACTCTCTCCACATCCCTTCTGTAGTGTGGGGGGAGCAAAACTAGACACAGTACTCCAGATGTAGCCTCACCAGTGATGAATAGAGGGGAATAATCACTTCCCTTAATCTGCTGGCAACTTGCCTACCAATGCAGCCCAGTATGCCATTAGACTTTTTGGCAATGAAGGCACACTGTTGGCTCATATTTGGCTTATTGTCCACTGTACCCCCACATCCTTTTCTACAGAGCTGCTTTACAGCCAGTCAGCCCCCAACCTGTACAAATGCATGGGATTGTTCCCTCCTAAGTGCAGGACTTTGCATTTGTCCTTCTTGAACCTCAGGAGATTTCTTTTGGTCCAAACCTCCACATTGTTGAGGTCTCTCTGAATCCTAGCCCTACCCTCTAGAGTACCTACTACTCCCTCCAGCTTGGTGTCATCTGCAAACTTGCTGAGGGTGCACTCTATCCCATCTTCCAGGTGATGAAGATATTGAACAAAACCAGCCTTGGGACAACCCCTTGCTACTCCACTTGATATCAGCTGCCAACTAGACATTGAGCAATTGGTTACTACCCTCTCAGCCTAATTCTCTAGCCAGTTTTCTGTCTACCTTACAGTCCATTCATCCAGCCCATACTTCCTTAGCTTGCTTGTGACAATGTTGTGGGAGACCCTATCAAAAGCCATGCCAAAATAAAGGTATGCCACATCCACTAGTTCTCTCTGCATCCACAGAGCCAGTCATCTCATCACAGAAGGCATTTCAGTTGGTCAGGCATGACTTGCCCTTGGTGAATCCATGGTAACTGTTCCCAATCACCTTTTTCTTCTCCAAGTGTTTAGAAATGGATTCCTTGAGGATCTGCTCCATGATTTTTCCAAGGACTGAGGTGAGGCTGACCGATCTGTAGTGCCCTAGATCCTCCTTCTTCCCTTTCTTAAATATGGGCACTATATTTGCCCTTTTCCAATCATCCGGGACCTCTTCCAATTGTCATGAGTTTTCAAAGATAATGTTCAGGGGCTCTGCAGTCACATCAGCCAACTCCTTCAGCACCCTTGGGTCTATTCCATTCAGCCCTATGGACTTGTGTACGTCCAACTTTTCTAACTAGTCCCTAATCTGTTCTTTTGTCACTGTTGACTGCTGACTTCCTCTCCAAACTGCCAGGTGCAATAATCTGGGAGCAGATCCTGCCTGTGAAGACTGAGGTGAAAAAGGCATTGAGTACTTCAGCCTTTTCTGCATCCTCTGTCACTAGGTTGCTTCCCCCATTCAGCAAAGGACACACACTTTCCCTGATCTTCCTCTTGTTACTGACATACTTGTAGAAACCCTTCTTGTTACCCTTCATATCCCTTGCTAGGTGCAACTCCAGCTGTGCTTTGGCCTTCCTGACTTCATGCTTGCGTGCCTGAGCAGGGCCAGTTTAACCCTTTAGTGGGCCTTAGGCAAAAAAAAAACTTGTAGGCCCTGGTCCAGTTGAGATTTCCCTTCCCACCCCAGTGCTGCCACTCATGTGGAGTGGGGCTTGGAGCTGCCACTACGAAGCAGCCGTTGCAACAGCGAGGCCGGCAGACAGGAGAGGAAAGAAAGGGAAGGGAGCCACCACTGCAGAGGAAAGGACTGGGCTATCCCACAGCTCAGGCGGGGCCCTAGGCATGTGCCTGGTTTGCCTATGCATTAATCCAGCCCTATGCCCGAGCAATGCTCTTATATTCCTCTCTGGTTGTTTGTACAAGTTTCCATTTCTTATAAGCTTCCTTTTTGTGATTTAGCTTACTGAAGAGTTCCCTGCTAAGTCAAGCTGGTCTTCTGCCATATGTGTTAGTTTTCCTGTAAATCAAGATGATTTCTATCTGCACACTCAGTAAGGCTTCTTTAAAGTACAGCCAACACTCCTGGACTCCTCTCCCCCTCAGACTGGCTTCCCAAGGGATGCTGCCCAAGAGTTCCTTAATCGAGTCAAAGTCTGCTTTTCTGAAGTCTACAGTCCTTACTCTGCTGATCTCCGTCCTTCCTTTCCTCAGGATCCTGAACTCAATCATCTCATGGTCTCTGCTGCCCAAGTTACTATCTGCTAGTACATTCCCCTCCAATTTCTCCCTGTTTGTGAGCAGCAGGTCAAAAAGAGCACTGCCCCTATTTGGCTGCTCCAGCACTTACACCAGGAAGTTGCTCCCAGCACTCTCCAAAAACTTCCTGAACTGCCAGTGCACAGCTGTATAGCCCTCCCAAAAGATGTCAGGGTGACTGAAGACCCCCATGAGAACCAGGGCTTGTGATCTGGAAACTTCTGCTAGCTGTCTGAAGAAAGCCTCATCCACCATTTTCTCCTGGTCCAGTGGTCTATAGCAGACTCCCACAACAATGCCACCCTTGTTTCTCTCTCCTCTGACCCTAACTCAGAGACTTTTGACAGCCTTATTTCCAATTTCATATTGGAGCTCTGAGCAATTATATGCTCTTTTAAATAAAGTGCAACTCCTCCTCCTCTTCTCCCTTGCCTGTTTGCTGCCTTCCTGGTCACCCAGGGAGTCTCCTTTTATACCTTGCTGGGCCTGGGAAAAACACTAACCCTATTGGCTCAGGGTTGTTCAGGTTACTGGGACAGTCACACCATAAAGCAAAAATGTTTCTCATACTATCCCTCCCCTGCACAGCTGTGACTTGTCACTAGAGGCTTGTTGAGCAGGACTAGGAATGGACTAGGGCAGGAGTGGTTCACTGCTCCTACTGGGCAGAGTGGGCTCACAACCAGGTCAGTTTCAGTGAGACCGGAGAAGTAACTTGGTCTCAGAGCTGTGACAGGACCTCCCATTGGCTGCTGCCCATATTGATTTTCCACCTGAGCAAATGAGCAGGGGGCTGGGGAGGAGCTGGAGATGTTCCCCTACTTGTCTCCACCTCCTGCTCATTCCTTTTCTCTCTCCAGCCCCCGGCTCGATCTCCTGCTCATCTCCAGCCTCCCATGGATGGAGACAAGCAGGAGAATGAGCAGGGGGATGGAGACGAGCAAGGGAATATCTCTAGCTCATCTCTAGGGGCTCATCTTCATCATCCTCCTCCAGGGGCTTGTCTCCAGCCCCTCCTCACCCTCATTGCCACCCTGCCAGGCCCCAGCCTCCTGGCACTCAAAAAAACGCAAAAAACCCAACCCCCCGAACCCTCCCCCCATACACACACACTCACTGTAGCAGCAGCCATTGACGCCGCTAGGAACTCATGGCAGAGGGCCCCCCCCCATGGCACAGGGGTCAGCAGGGACTCACCCCAGCCTCCTGGCACCCACACGGCATCTGCCCCATTGCATGGGTGCAGTGCAGCATGGCAGGTTGCCGTGTGCCATCTGGGAGCTGGGGCGACTCCAGCTGTCACCCAGAGCCCAGCACCACTCAGCCCCAGTTGCGCCAGCTCCCAGACAGTGCTGCATCTGCCGTGCTGTATCAGCTTCATGGGGCAGCAGCAGTGTGTGTGCCAGGTGGCTGGGGCTGGTCCCTGCTGCCCACCACTGCCCCACGCCATGTGGGGGTCTCTGCCATTAGTTCCCAGAGGCCCCAATGGCTGCTGCTATAGCCAGTGAGTATGGGGCTTTATTTATTTATTTATTTATTGAGTGCCAGAAGGCTGGGGCCAGGCAGGGCAGCCAGCAAGGAGCTAGGAGCAGGTGAAGCAGTGATTGGGGGGGATGTGGGAACAAGCAAGGGATGGGGCTGGGCGAGGGTGATTGAGGAACACAGCATGGGCTGGGGCCAGGTGGGAGTCCTCCCATGGTCCCTTCCCCCCTTTTCCAACCCCCTCCCCATCTACTTACCTGGCACAGGGCACAGGTCCTAGTCGCTGCAGCCTGCACTACTGCTTGCCCTGCACAGGCAGGCAGTGTGCTACAGCACCAGGGCAAGAGCCAGCCATAGAGACACTCTAGCTGGCTATCAGAATGTCTCTATGGAGGACTCAAGCCTCTGGATGCCTCAGGGCACAGTCTGGAACCATGCCTTGCCCTGCTGTTTTGCAGCACATTTTTTTTTTTTACCCTTGGGGTCTAATTTTGCACACATGCTGCAAATTTGCAGCATGGGGAACCTTTTTTGTTCCCACAGGTGCCTCTTGCAGCATCTCAAAAGGGTCTGAGATGCTGCAAGAGGCACAGGCATGCTCGTCTGGATGCGCTCAATTAGTTTACTCTGTCCTAATAGCACCACACATGGTGAAGTTTTACTGCAAAGCTAATTAGTTAACTCTGCAGTAAACATCTTGTGTAGAGGTGTTCAATATGTAAATATTTATGCATATAAGTTGTACTTAATTTAGACTTAGGCACACACAATCTTTATATTAAAACCAGCTTATGTAGACTTATGTGCAAAAGCACTGCTGAGCTAGCTGGTCTTGGAGATCCTGTCTGTCTAGCAGATAATATTCAGTACAACCTGCTAGGTTCTTATCCCCCATTCTCTGTTATGTTCATTTACGTGATAGAGATTAGAAGATGCTATTAAAAAGCAGTAGGATTTCATTTGGTTCAAGGTAAATGAATTTGACACTATAAGAAAAAATGGCAGGACTCAATCAAACCATGCACTAAGGAAATTCACTCTCTATCACTCAGTCTCTCATATCTTGGTGATTAGGACACTCTCAATAAAGGGAGGATGTAGTTTTGAGTACTCTAAGGCTAAATGTACTCTATGTGGACTCTATGTCCAGCTTCCTTGGAAAATACAGATTATTGAGCCAAAGATAAGCAGTACCACAGCTATCATTGTCATCTTCTAGCAAGCCACACATGTGCTCTTTGCAGTAGTTTCCTGGGTTCCCAAATGTCTTGCCTTGCCTAAGGAACTGGAAAGGAAATATTTATGTATGTCCCAGGCTGCTTTGGTTCACAGTGGGCTTACGCAGGAGGGAGTCACTTTGGTGATTCCTCCTAGGTATGCATAGTAGCCCTATGAATCTTTTCAGATCAAAATGACGACGCCTCTTTATGGTCACAAGCCATTGCTGATGTAAGACAGGGGTAAACATTCTAGGTGGCTAAGCAGGGTTGATTTCTATCACTCTTTGTAACGAAAGTGCTTAAAATATGCCTACATCATTTTTAAGTGTCAATTAGGATATGGCTTTTAGTGTCTTTGTTCCTTATTTTTCCATTTGCTGAATGAGGATTATTAATACTTTACCACTTCCTAGCAGTGTTGTGAGACTAATTTAATACTTGTGCAGTGCTCATCTGTAGTAATATAAGTGCTATTAAATTACTATCAGTGTTCAAGGTCACTGCCCTGTATGTCGTTTGGAGGGATGTGACAATGTATAACTCCCAGGACAGTTTACAAGGACTGTGTGTTAATATCAGGTGCTGATTTAAGGAATTGGCAGTCACTTTATCCATTTTTACCCTTTAAACAAGTGTGCAAGACTGGTTATATCTTCAGCAATCCAATATTAAAGTCTTATATTTACCTTATAAGACTATAAGGTCTTATAAGGCACACTTTACTTGGCCTTAGTGAGGCCGCAGTTGGAGTACTGCATCCTGTTTTGGGCCCCCACTTCAGGAGGGATGTGGATAAGCTTAAGAGAGTCCAAAGGAGAGCCATCCACATGATCAAAGGCTAAGAGAGCCAGCCTTATGAGGAGAGGCTGAGGGACATGGGACTCTTCATCCTGGAGAAGAGAAGGCTCAGGAGGGAGTTGGTGGCAGCCTAAAAGCATATAAGGGATGTTCACCAGGATCTGGGAGAACAGTTGTTCACCAGGGCTCCCCAAGTGATAACAGCCACAAACTGCTGGAAGGTCAATTTAGACTGGACATAAGGAAAATTTTCTTTACAGTCCAAGTGTTCAGGGTCTGGAACAGACTCCCCCAAGAGGTGGTGCAAGTTCAAAAAACATTTGGATGGTTATCTTGCTGGAATCATTTGACCCCCATCATTTGACTTGCTGCCTTGGGTAGCGGGACTGGACTTGATGATCTTGTGAGGTCCCTTCCAGCCCCTAATGTCTATGAAATTTATGAAATCTATACAGAATAATATTATTATTATTCATAACTATTTAATATATATGCACAATATATTAACTTATTTCTTCCCTACATTCTGTTGGTTTGCTTCCTCACCTGTTTCTAGATTAATAAGAGCTCCTCTGGGCAGGGATCAAAATATTTACAGTTTTCAGAGCATTTTTACCATGCCATGGACACCAGAGTAAATAAGAGTAAATGAAGCAAAGTCAAGGGAAGCAAAAAGTTAATGTGAATTTTTAGCTCAAAAATTAGATCTCTGCTCTGTAACGTTGGGTGTGAACAAGCACTCACAAGCTAAACCCTGTGAACATATCACATGTTGGTTATGGGATAAAAAGGTACTGCTTGTATGTACTCTTTATGTATTACATGCAACTCTGTATTATGGCATGTAACTTATGTATTATCTGTCAAAATAAAAAACCCACAAAATATTTAGCCTATAGTGTTGCTTGAGATTAGATTCCTGATGAAGCTTGATGTTTTCTGACCCTGTGTGATGGGTAGCTCTGCACACATAAAATAACAATAAAACTTTTTTTTGCCTAATACCATTTTTCTGTATTAGACATACTATGATCATTAACTATTCATAAAATCATGATTATTATAGCACAGAATCCTCAATAGATGTTTATAATGCATTAAAATATCCCAGAGCTTATTAAAGTAGAAAAAAGATTCAAAACAAAAGCCAGGTGAACCAAAGAGGTGCATTGTTAAGAAGTCTCTTTTATGGTTTCAAGCCACTATTGATGTAAGACAGAAGTACAGATTTGGGTAACCTTTTAACTTGTGCATTGTTTAGGATAAATATAAGAATTTCATTTGGGCTCCTTGTATCTTCTGACAACTTCCACCTTTGCCAGTATCTACTCTCATCTATCCTACCCATTCTTACTTCCTTATAGGAGTCCCATGTAAATATTTATGGATGTGCATAAAACTGAAGCAAAGAGAAAAACTATCTGAGATTTCTGTTTTTGTCTTTTGTCAATGTAGTTTCATTTTTCCAGTCTTCACTACAGGCTGCAGCTTTAACCGCTCTAAAGGACAACCTTAGGACAAAATACTTACTTCATATAAGTAAAATTAATGACCACAGCCTTTCATTCATAGGTATTGCATGTTTTGTAACATGAAAGAAAGGTCATTATAAAGGTCATAAACCTTACATATCACCTCTATGCTGCTGTTGAACTGTGCAATATAATACACAGTTATCAATATTGAATTCCATCCTGAGAAACATCAGGGATGCTACTGCTATGTCAGCTAAATGTATTCATATTGTTATAGTATCTTTGGCTGCTTACAGATGTGAAAAAACTGAGTGCTTTACCTTTAAGTTTGATGTGCCCCTGCAACAAGTGCAGCATGTGTTCATTTGACGCAGCTCACCCAACTTCTGTACAGATCGAATTCTTCAGTGGGGCTTTTTGGTGCTTTTGTTTAATAGCTGATTGAATCAGCTATTAGATAAAAGCACCAAAAAGCCCTGCTGAAGCACTTGATCTATACAGGCACTGAGGAGCTGGGTCGAATGAATGAGCTGCTTCTTCTAGTAATGCGCTGGTTTTGTTTTGTTTTGTTTTGTTTTGTTTTGTTTTGTTTTGTTTTGTTTTGTTTTGTTTTGTTTTGTTTGGTGGGGGGACATGTCTGTTAGTAGCCTCTGATTTCCAAATTGCTTTGCAAATAATATCAGGTATTGGTAGCAAAATGTAGCCTCCTCTGATGGCAAAGGGTTGTAACAACAATACTGCATATCAGTTAAGCCCAGGAAGCTAAAAAACTGCTGTGTGCTAATGAATTGTGAATATTTTTATATACTGTTTTGCTTGATTCAGAAAATTTGATCCCAGAGATTTGATCCTAGATCAAAGAAAAATCTTTCTAAAAAATCATTGAAATGACTTCCCACCTCTTACTTCCCCTTCTATTCCAATATTTGCTTTCAACACAGTGGCATTTTCTGATGAAAAATGTTTCATTGGAAAAAATCTTGATCCCCTCCAATATACAGCTACATTCTGCAGGATTCACAAAACTGTGAAACTCAACTGTGAATCTCAGGAGAGGGAGAGTTAGTGTTCTTGGCAACACACCTAAATCTTTGGAATGCATAAGCAGAAGAGATAAGACAGACCACATATCTCATTGTATTCAGAATTAAGTGTAAAACTCAGTTCTTTGACCTAGTGTTTTCACAGTGACAACTGAAATCAGCAAAGAATCACAGAAGGGAAAAGGAAGTGAGGGATGGAAAAGGTAAGTAAGGAAAGATAAAGAAAAAAAGCTGTGGAAGAAAGAAAAAGATGTCTCAGGGCTAAACTTCATTCACCTGTACTTGCTGAAAAACCACCTAGGTGCCTTTATATGTGGCACCTTATAAAAAAAGAGAAGGAAATAGAGATTTTACTATCTTTTAGCCCAATAGATGAATGGTTGGGACCCTTACCTAGGCAATGAGAGAAATAGGTTCCCATCCTCACTCCCAAAGGGAGTTCAATTTTTTAGTTCCCACTACCCAGCATAGTTCTTGAACCACCAGACGGTAAGCTAAGCAATGCCCAAATTACTCCACAACATTCCCCTTAAAATGGTTTTTTCAGTCCTGCTCCTGAGGAGAGGAGGAGACAGACAGAATAGGGATCAGTGAGATGGCAGTAGAAGGGAGAAGGCCTTGGATTCTGATCCTACTGGTGCCAGAAACTATCCCCAGGTTGTTTACCCAGCCAAAATTAAATCCAAGGAACAAAAATAAGCAAATAGCATGGGGTTCAGTTTGGTAGGAACAAAAACATAGTAAGTTGGTGAGTCTAGTTGAAGGAACTCTGCCAGGACTGTACTACTAATAGGGGATACTCTGTTTACTAGGGTGCCCCTTGAGGTTACTAGGAACAATGGCCATAAAGTGATGGAGAGCAGATTTAAATTAGACATTACGAAAAATTTATTTATGGTGAGGGTTGCCAAAATCTGGAATGGTCTTCCATTGGAGATGGTGCTCTCCCCTACCTTGGAAGTCTTTAAGGGGAGACTATATAAGCACATAGTTGGGGTCATCTGACGCCAGCACTCTTTCCTGCCCAGGGCTAGGGGTCAGACTCAATGATCTACTGAGGTCCCTTCCAACCCTAAAAATCTATGAAATGTATGAAATCTACTCACTGCATGTAGATAAAAAAGGTTGGTGGTTACATTGTATATGGTGGTCTGATACACTTGGGATCCTAGGTAATACTAAGTCAGCATTTGCAGTTTTAATGATGGCTTTGTTCTAATTCTTATTCACTGAATTCCTAGTGGAAGCCTAGGTTTTCTCAGAGTCCAGGTACAGATGTTCAGTTTATACTGAATAATCCTTGCTCTCCTGGTAGAAACCCAAAGTGTTCAGATGTTCAAGCATTTTCTCCTGGAAAAAAAAATGAGAGCTCTGGGGAAAAAGTGACTCAGGCACAATGCAAATTAAATTAATCCCAGGAGAGTTTCTCCTGGAATAATGAATATCTGCATGCTTTCTATCAGCTCAGCTTTACCAGGAGTGGAGCCAGGGGAAAGGCTTTCATGCCCTCCTGAGAGTGGGGTGACCAGTCTAGGAGATGGTATGAGGGGCAACTGCTATATGCATCCCATAGACTGGGAGGGGAGGAGCAGCTCTCAGATGCTCCCCACCTGCTTTTCATTCTGGAGTTCCAGTACAGGGTGAGGTAAGGACATTACTCCCTGCCTGCTTCCCCTTCCTCAGCTGAGTGGTGGGGGTAGTGACTGAAAAGACAGTGTGCTTAAAAACTGCTTTTGCACTCCTGGCTCTCAGCCATATCAAGTTCCTTTTGCCTCCAGCTGATATTCAATTTAGCAATGGAGGCAGCAATTTAAAAGCTGAAGAGGCTGGATGTCTGGCCCAGAGAAAGCCTCCACACACTGGCTCCTTATTGTGGTTTCCCCTTGCCATGCATCTGACCTGGAGCATAGTGACATGAGGCCAGATACCGTGCGGCAGTGGCAAGGCTCAGGAACCTTGCTATCTTGCCACCTTTACCTGAATCTAAAGAAGGGCACTTTGTGCCTGAAAGTTTGTCCAACACATCTCTTCCAACCATAGAGTTGGTTCAATAAAAGATATTACAAAAAATCTTTGTGTCTTTCAGGAGTGGACCTAGGATTTTGAAAAGGGGTGGAAGA
>NW_017729026.1:37412393-37471666 GCF_001723915.1 Gavialis gangeticus
GTATGAAGGTTAAAATACCAGCAAATGTCCAAGTTTTATGCTGTCTGGAGCTGGCTGCTCCAAGCTGGAAGCAACAGGCAAGGAGTTTGTATGTTGGGGGTGGAAGAAAGTGTTGTGGAGAATTCACTGACTTAGGAAATGTGACCAGAGACAATGGTTGAGACCAGAGCTCCTAGAGGCAGAGAGCTCACTGTGTGTGTACTGCACAATCAAAGGTGGGGTGTGACTTCACCACCACACTGCTCCCCAGGGATCCACCCCTGTCTCTGATACATTTTGCCAGGTGATCCAGGGATTATGTCCTCTATCACTGTGCAGTGTTACTGCTTTCTTAAACTTCAATGTAGCTCTTTTTGCCAGCTGTTTTCACACAAAAAGGTGGTGCTACTTATCTAAATCCATTGTTAGCTCCTTATTTTCATGCCTCCTAGTATTTGGAGAATTGTTTGATGCTTGTAAGTGGTATCATTGTTTTAGGTACAACTAAAAACAACAAAAATGAAAAATAAATATATAATGGATATTCTAATAACCCCAAAGACTGTGGAATCAAGGTTACTTGTGAGATTTAGGCAAGCAGATATGACTGATCATCACTTTGTTGAGCCTGGCAGAGCAAAGCACAATGCTTCCGAAACCTTGGTGTGTGTCCCTTAGGGGATGATAATAGACCTCTGAATTTCTATCTGTAATCTCAGTTTTCATTAAAAACAAAGTAAAGGCCCTTTCCACTCTGCTTGTGTCCATGGAAAAAAAAACAAGACACACCTTTTGTGACACACCTCTATCTAACCTTAAGAATAAGTCTCCTAAAACAGGGAGGAGGTGTCACACTACTCATCTATTAAGATTTTTTAGGGAATTGGGCAAGATGGAATAGGATCTGGCCCTAGGAATAGGGGATAGGAATAGGGAGATATCCGAGTATCTCTGGAGAGTAATGCTATTTCTATATGAAAACAACACACATTTGACCTTTAGTGGCAGGAGTAATCTTAGACCAAGTTCTAGTATTTTAAAACCAGTCTGTATGTGCCAAACTCCTGCTGTGTTATGGGTATAGACTGGTTTCTGATGACTTATAGCAGTAAAAGTGTAATGTCTTTACCTGGCCATAATGTGCCCAAAGTGCGTGTCCACAGATGCAGGCATGTGCATTTGCAGCAGCTCAAATAGAAGCGGTGCAAATTTGAGTCAGGGCTTTTTGCCTCAGTGCACATGCCCGGACATGCACCTTGATGTGAGGCAAATTGTGCCACTTGGGGCAAAATAAACCTGCCTGTCTCCTCCTGGATCTGCAGCCAGGGGGAGCTAGAGGCTGGGGCCAGCACCAGTGCTGGGCCCAGCAGTATAAAAATCTGCCATAGCAAGCAGCTCATGTCTACTTACTGTCAGGATCTTCAGAGGCCCAGCCAATAGGTGCCAGTGGACACTACCCCTTCTGCCAACTGGACTGCTGAAGCAACCCCGAGAGTTCCCTGCATCCTCTACCCACTGCAGCGGTCTGGCAGTGGGGCCTGCTACCTGGCTGTCACCTGCTGCCATGGATGGCAGCAGGTGACAGCCAGGTAGAAGCCCCTACTGGCCAGGAGGTCAGCCACCTGCAGCTGGGTCCTGGGTGCCAGCTCTGAGCAGGCTTCTCTGCCTGGGTCCTGTCACTTGCCTTGCTAGCAGGAAATCTGGTGTTGCCTATTTAAAAACTGCAAAATCCCTGATAAAAACAAATCCCAAGGTCACTCTTTAAAATACCCCAAAATCCACATTCTTCCACAAGGAAAACTAGACATATATATATATGTCTAGTCTGTACACACACACACACACACACACACACACACATTGAGAAATTGTTTTATTGATAAATTTTCAATTTTAAAGCCATTTAGAAGCCTACCAGTGCCTCCATCATTATAACACCATAAATTCTAAATACCTCTACAGTTTGGCATTGACTTTTGGCTGCTTTGTCATAGAAAAATCAGAGCTGCCCCTTCTCCCTTCGCTCACTAGGATGTGCAGCACTGAGCAGCACTGATATGCCACTGCCCTGCCCTTACCTTTGCCCCTCACTCTCAACCCACAGCCTTCCCCCAACCCCAGTGCCCTTACTCGTGACCCACAGGGCCAGGTACATGAATGAGGGGTTTGTGGGGGCTGGCTTGGGGGTTTGTGAGTGGATTGTGGAGGAACTGTTGTTGTGGGGAGGAGTGGTTCCCTGTACTCTGCAGGGCACAGCTCACAGACTGCTCCCCCCACAGAACCACAGCCCCCCAACAGGGGCCACAGTCCACCAGCAGGGGCCACATGTCCCCCCACAGGGGATATCATCCCCTTCCTGCATGGCCCACGTGCCCCCTACTCAGCCCTAGGCCCTGCGCGCTTCCCCAGCTCCACCATCATTTCCCACTCAGTTGCAGTCCCCAGTTGCTGCCCCGCCCAGCCTTAGTGTCCCTGCATTCACAGCTGCAGCAGCAGATGTTGCGGCTGCTGGTGCTTCTTGGCACAGCCCCCCACCCCCCCACCCCTGTGGCAGGGGGCAGCGGGGAGCAGTTGGAATCAGCCCCAGTCACCTGGCATGCGCTGCCAGTGTTGCATCTCCCACAGGTGCAGCCCAACTCAGCAGGGTGCCACATGCTATCTGGCACCTGGGGGTCACTGAAGCTGAGTGGTGCTGGCCTAGGTGACAGCTGGAACTGCCAGACAGTGCGTGGCACTGCACAGTGCCCTGCTGAGCTGGGCTGCACCTGCATGATGAGGCAGTAGCAGCATGGGTGCCAGGCAGCTGGGGCTGAGCCCTGCTGCCCCCTGTCATGCAGGGGGGCTCTGCCACAAGGCACCATCCAGCCCTGATCACTGCTGCCACTGCTGGTAAGTTTGGGCCATGTGGGGGGTGGGGGGAGAGGGGTTGGGCAGGGAAGCAATCAAGGAGCTGGGAAGAGGAGGGAAAATTAAAGGAAAGCAGGGGAGGGCAAGCAAAATAATTGGGAAGCAGGGGAAACAAAGGAGAGCAGAGGAAATGAGGGGAGAACAGGGGAACGAGCAGGGGGCAGGAGATGAGCCCCTGGAGAAGAGCTGGAGGTGTTCCCCTGCTCGTCTTCAACCTCCTGCTTGCCCTCCTGCTCTCCCCTGCTATCCCCTCATTTTCCTTGTTCCTTGGGAATGAGCAGGGGAATGAGCAGGAGGCTGGAGACAAACAGGGGAATGTCTCCAGCTCACCTCCAGGGGCTTGTCTCCACAAGGGGTCAGGAGAATGCAGGGGAGTTGGGAAACGCACTGGGAATGTAGAAATGAACAGGGGGTGGGGAAGAAGGAACAGGGAGTTGGGGGAATGAATCAGGGGCAGAGAGAATAAGCAGGGAGCTGGGTGCCCCACTCATGGTCCCCTCCTACCCTTCTCCACCCCCAAACCATACTTCCCAGCTACAAAGTCAGGTCCAGGTCCCTACAGCCTGCACCACTGCTTGCCCTGCATGGGCAGGCAGTGTGCTTCATCACTGGGGCAAGGGCCAGCCATACAAATGGCTACAAATCAACATTTACCATTAGGACTGTGCGAGGCTTTGGACAGAGCTTCAGATCTGGAGAGACTTCGGACTCTTCAGGGTCTGAAGCAGCACATCCAGGTGGAAGTGCTGCCTTGTTTGGCTTCTCCAAGCGGTTCGGAGCTTCCAAAGAGCTTCGGAGCCGCCTTGGAGATCCGGCCATAGGGTATAATGGGAAAACAATAAAATATCTATAACTTTGTTGTTTTTTGTCCAATTTGGATGAAATTTTCAGAAGTGGTAGACTCTGCAGAGAGGATGAAGTCTGCCAAGTTTCAAGAAGATCGGTGTATGGGTTTGGGAGCAATGGCACCCCAAATTCCTGAAAGCAAAACTCATTTCACATCTGGCGTTACAACATAGAGGGGTGAAAACTGCAGGGGTGGTAGCTCTTACTGAGGCCACAAAGCTTGCCAAGTTTCAAGAATATCAATACAGGAGTTTGGGGGGAACTGCCGCTCAAGCTGTGGACAAGCAAAACTTGTGCCATGGGTGCTTGTGGGACTGACTGTCTGTCTTGGGGCAGGGAGGGGAGACACTGCTGCAGGCCTGGCTGCTAAGCTACTGTGTTACCAGTCACCAATCAATCAATCATGATTCACTAAGGGCCAGTTCAATACACAGGACCTAGCTACTACATAACAACTTAAAGAACATCAATTAGCACCTACAAAACCAGGTTAAGGAGGGGAAAGAATTAATACAGACTATCAACTTCCCCAAGACAGACACAGTTTTGGCACGAGTTTTGCCTGTCAACAGCTAGGGGTGCAGGGCCCCAGAACGCCCTGCACTGATCTCCTCCACAGCTGGCAGGCATCACAGCCGCAGCAGGGACCACCATCCCTGCAGCTGTCACCCCGCTGTGCCTTAACACACACAATGTCACCCATGTCACGAGTTTGGCTTGTCCACAGCTTGAGGTGCAGTTCCCCCCAAACTCCTGCACTGATCTTCTTGAAACTTGGCAGGCTTTGTGGCCTAAGTAAGAGCTACCACCCCTTCAGTTTTCACCCCCCTGTGTCACACATAGAAGTAACATGAGTTTGGCTTTCAAGAATTTGGGAGGTTGTTCCCCCCACATCCATGCACCGATCTTGAAATTTGGTAAGTTTTGTGCTCTCAGCAGAGGCTACGATCCCAACAAGTTTCATCCAAATCGGACAAAAAACAACAAAGTTATAAATATTTCATGGCTTCCCCATTATACCCTATGGCTGGATCTCCGAGGTGGTTCCAAAGCTTCGGAGCTGCTTCGGCCGGATCGAGGTGGAAACCCAGTCTGGAGCTCTGGATCTGATAGCAGCCATCCAAAGGGGCTGAATCTGAAGCCGGATTGGATCGCTGCTGACTCACACAGGCCTATTAACCATCTCCTCCAGTGTAAGCATGTTTTAAATGTTGTCTAATGAAACAAACAAACAAAAAAACCCAACAAAAATAGACCCTCTTTTTATGCAGGTATTAATCCCATCTTTTTATATTATTATTCTACATAATGTACTTGTTCATATTCTAATTTACTCCCAGTTAGTTTCAGAAATCAAAGCAGTTCCTCCTCATAAACCAACAATGCAAATTTGAAGCTAAATTAACATGAATCAAGTCCTTCCCATCCACCTATTTGTGGGTGCCAGAAGGAAAGCTACCATCTCTATGGATCTGGCTCTGGCTCCTGTACCTGAGGCAAAATGTGACGAACCTGAGGAAGGATTTGTCTTATTCTAGTGTTCTGTGTTACAGTCAGCCAGATAGATAAATAACCTAGCTATCTAGTTAGCTATCTGCTCTCTTACCTTTAAAAAATTCAGGAAATGTCATAGTTTTTTTAAAAACAAAGAATGAAAAAGCATAGATTATTTGGAAATACATAACTAAGGCCGCCCAAACAATTTTGTCTTTATGTCAATGTTACTGTCCTCAGAATCACTGAAACCAGTACCACGTTACATTTGATTGTACCTGACTGTAGCAGTTAATATGAAATGTAGCTTTCCACTACAATGCTACAGCTAAGTGCTTTTTCATTTTTAAGGCAATAGGCAGTCACTAAAACAGAGAGTTTTTAAGATAATATTTTCTTTCTCTCTCTCTTTCCATTCAAATTGTAAGTCCTTCTAGGTTGGAACCAAGTCTTAATCCATTCACATTCAGTGCCAGTTTCAATCAGTGTTCCTAGACACTACTGTATTACAAATAATGAACTGTAGCAAAAAAACAAAAAACAACCCCCCCCCAAAATGCAACAACCCCCCCCACAAATCTTTTCATGAAAAATAACTTCATGTAAGACTATTATTTGGACATTTACACAAAATGATGGTATTTCCATAAACAAACTGCTGTCTGTCTTGGGCTGCTGCAGACATTAAGGCAGGTAGGAACTGACCTTTATGCCCCATTTCCCAAATTGCATGACTTCCCCAAGTTGAGCAATTTTGGGAATGGGGCATAACATTTCTCAAATCCTAACTGCTAGCTGGCAGCATGAGATAAGGGAGAGGGAATCTGTAGCTGAGGAGTGGAAAGATCCCTGATCCCTTGTTGCAGCCTCCTGTGTACACAGAAGCTGAAGCTGGGAAAGCAGGTGCTACTTCCATGGATGCCTGGGAACATAAAAAGCAAGAGTGCAGTTGGGGCTCCCAACTGGATGCCCACTTTTCAAAGGTGTGTGGCACAGCGAGTCCAACACTGGAGAGCTTGAATGATGTTAGGCTCAGGGTACCCTGGACCTTTAAAAACTGCTCCCAGCCATGAGAGTGCACCCGAGTTCATGAAAGGATGTTGAAGGGCTCTGGTGTCCTCCTGTGGCTGGGAAGAGCCACAAATTCAGTTTAAATTGCAATGGGAATAGGCTACAAAGTTATCACACATATTCTGTGTAAAAGTTTTGTGGCTTACTCCCTGCTTTACCGCATGACTAATTGCTTGAATGTTTGGCTGGGTGACTAAGAAACTTGGAAATACATCTTAAGTGTAACATCTGCCAGAAGCCTCAAGAACACAAAAGCAAACCACATACACTAGAATACAATTTTTGTATTCTAGAGGAAAAGTATACAAATAAAGTAAATTAACAAAATACCATCATAGGAGGACATACATTCAAAGACTCCTATGGTGCATTCTTTATGTGGTAGAAGTGAAAGCTGGAAGGATGCTGGGGATGTGGGTAGTGTTAATGCTGTTAAGGTGACTTTAAATGTGCCTTTCTAAAATAGTGTTGGGGGGGGGTTACTCTTTTTGCTCTTAAAAATGTGTATAATTATAACCATAACACTAAATAAATATCTAAAAACTTTTCCCCCCCACACTAGGGAACATGCACTTAAATAAGAGGGGTATGTAATGTAACCAGGATACCTTTGTGAAATCTATATTATAAAGGTATGTATATCAGTTTAAGGACAGAAGTAACATAAAACCAAAAATTTAACACAAATATGTTTTTAAGTTGCCCCACAGAGGCAAAGAATAGGTTATAAATAGGATGATCTACACTACATATTATTGGATAGAATATGATAATTAAATGTTATTCATATGTGGATTACACTATTTGTTTAGTCTATTTGAATCCAGGCACCTCTAAATGAGGTAAAGAATGGTATTGTATTGCATTTATTAATGGCTTAAATAAATATAAATAATTCATGAAGTCCTATTCCTAGTGAAGTATGAAATAGCAGATCATAAATTATGGCCTGAAACCTTTTTTTCTGCAGTGAACTCTTTAATTTAAGGGAGTGGAGCATGAAAACCTCTTTCTACAATCTACATCTGATGAAATTATATGAATATCACTGTCTTCAAAATGTGCTTACTACAAACAATATTTTAATTATGTGCTATACAGATGAATGAAATTCAAAAAAAGCAAAAAACCCTCCTTATGAGCCTGATTCACTGAACATAAAGGCTTTAATGCCTATGTGAGAAATGTTAAGTAGAATTCCATTGTATAGAGGAAGCAAAAGTAAATAATAAATCTATTTATGTGCAAGTGAGCTGCATACCAATATATTGATCTGACCAAACACAGATTTATCCAGTACAGAATTATGTAAAAGTCACATTTGAGCGAGAAAAGTATGTAAGCACTATTACTAAGGGAAAAAAAAGTTTTCTCCTGTAACGAGTAAAAAAAAAAGGAAAAAATGTACTTCAGTCAGTTATTCCAGTTAAAAATGAGAAAAGCTAAAGATGGCATCACTGAATCAATACAATGTGGAAGCCTCAGTGTCTTATTTGAATCTCTGAATATATGTGAATACACTGGTATCTGGGGTTTGTGGCCAAAGTAACTGTATTGTAATTCTATATATTTTATTCATATTCTTTTCTTTTGATATATATGGTATAATGTTTTTGGGTATGACAGCATACATCTTGCTACTAGATTTCATTAAGGGTATATAAATATATACCATGTATAAATTTACTTTATGCATTTATATAAGCAAAGAGATCTTGTTTTGCAAATGCATCATTGAAGCTTTATGCCAATGTTACTGGCAAGTCGAAATCAAGTTGGCAATTAAGTATTGGCTGATATGGCTACCAGATAGGTCTGACTCATCAAGATGTCATTCCATTTTCATTTCAGGTCATAGAGTGGCAGCAGTTCCTTTTTTCTTACTAAAAACTCTTTAGATAAAATTATATTTCACTAGATACACGCTTCTAGTTGCATGTAGTTTAATATTGCCAGGAAGCATGGCTCCATCTACCCACTCTGCAAATGCCAACCCCAAAAAAGAACAGTGAAGTACCCCAGCCACTGCTCTGAATCACATTGAAGAAACAGATGTTGAGATGAGCAGGAGGCTGATTGTACTGCTTATCATCCATGCATGCAGAGCAGAAGTTGGCCAAGGGGTTGGGGGGTGGGGGGTAAAATGCTCATAGCAATGCTTTCAGCTTAGGAGCCACTGTATGTGCAGATATTACACTTAAATTGACCTAACTAGGGTTAGGTTGATCTAAGTCCTGATCTAGTTAAGGGAGGCTAGATTGGGTAAAAAATGGCTGGCCCAATCTAATTCAGTTTGTAGTAAGACCCCCAGTTTATTTTTTTTATTGCATTCCCTCCCCTTCCCCAACCATTTCTGACTTTCTCTCCCTCTCTATTCCCTATAGAAAAGTATAAGTGAGCTCAAACTTAGGATAAGCTTTACACATTTTTATTTTGGTAGCAAGTTTTTGGTTTTGTATCCACTGTTTTATATTGTATTATTATTAGGTTTGCATTGATTTTTACTGTTGTATATGGATATTGTATGGTGTAGGCCTGTGTTTGTAAGTGAACCAAAGTCATGTCAAGTCTCCATCTTGTGTCTTCTGCCCGGGCATCCTCTGTGTGTTGCAACTGTATGAGTCACATATCCCTCCCATGTAAATTGGTTCCCCGATGAATGAGTGTGATTGGAAATAACTGAAATACAATGGTAGCAGGCCTCTACTGAATGGCCTATAACGACTGGGCCATCACCTCGCATTGATTCATCCAGGAACCATGGACCTCACCCAGGAACAGAGACCAAAATGAATCCACTTCCAACAACAACTCATCCTCTGACAACATGAGGAAAAGATCAACCCCCAAACCCCCCAAAAAATCAGATTGGACACCTCGCAGTGGACGAAACCCTAACCTTGACTGCTACATTGACTGCTTCAAGGAAAGAATGAACAATGAAATAATCAACAACACACAACACCATAACAACCTCTCTCTACAAGAGAGAAAGGCCATAGAATCTCTAAGATCTAACCACCAAATAGTAATAAAACCAGCAGGTAAAGGAGGAGCCATAGTCATCCTAAACTGTGAAAGCTACATGAAGGAAGCCAACAGACAACTCTTTGACACCACCTACTACCAAAGTACAAGAAGATCCTACTTCCCTTTTCACCATGAAACTCAATAATACCATCAAATCATTTCCATCAGGACTACAAGAAAAACTACAGACCTCGATTCCCCCCACTAGCTAACCCAGGGACTTTTTATATGCTCCCTAAAATCCACAAACAAGGAACCCTGGCAGATCTACCATATCCAACCATGGGACCCTAACTGAGGAAATACCAGGTTTTATTGAATCAGTCCTAAAACCACTTCTCACCCAAACAGCAAGTTTTGTCCAAGACACTACAGACTTTCTATGAAAACTTAAAAACATAAACCACCTTCCCAGCAACACCCTCCTAGCCACCGTGGATGTTACCAGTCTATATACCAACATCCCACACCAGGATGGCATCCGAGCCTGCCTTACTTATCTACAGGAGCAAGATGGCAACTCAGAGTACAGACCCAAAGATATTATTGACCTTAAATACTTCATCCTCACATACAACAATTTCACTTTTAATAACCAACACTTCCTTCAGACCATGGGAACAGCTATGGGCACAAAATGGCCCCACAGTATGCCAACCTTTTTATGAGTCACCTAGAAGAAGACTTCCTCAAGAACTGCACCATGAAAACCTTGCTATACTTAAGATATATTGATGACATCATCATTTGGACTGAAAACCTACAATCTCTGATTGAGGTCCATCAGAAATTCAACAATCACCATCCCTCCATCTCTTGAATACTCCAGCACCAACATCTCTTTTTTAGACATGATGATCAGTATCCAAAATGATAAAATACAGACCACATTATACAAGAAACCCACAGACCAACATACATATCTGCACAGAACCAGAAATCACCCTAAACACACCAAAAAAGCTGTGATATACAGCCAAGCCCTCAGATACCACCAAATTTGCACTGAGAACACCTGGGATTGCCACCTCACCAATCTTAAAAAGTCTTTCACCCAACAAGGACACTCCTCCAGAGAGATAGATCGCACATTTGAAAGAGCCACTTGGATACCACGTGAAAAACTGTTGCAGTAAAGAAGAAACCCCCCCACAAATTGCACACTGCTGGTTATGACATAACACCCCTCCCTCAAACCCATTTGGAAAATCCTGAAACAACTGCAACCCATAATAGAAAGAGACCCTATTCTTAAAGAGATCTTCCCAGAGCCACCCATCCTAGCCTTCAAACAAGCACTGAACCTCGCTAACCTCATCACCAGAAGCAAACTTCTTCAGGCCCAGAACACACCAAATGGATAATATCGTCTATTAGCTAGACGATATTATGACAAGAAATGCAAAACCTGTCAACACATCTCCACCACCCCCACAATTCCTACATTCCACAACAGAGCCATCAGCGTTCCTGGATCTTACAGCTGCACCTCCAGAAATGTAATATATCTCATCCAGCGCACCAAATGGCCTGCTACAAAATACATAAGAGAGACCAAACAACAACTGCACGCCAGAATGAACACACACCGGAAATCTATTGAAGACAGGAATACCCAATTACCTGTGGGGGCACATTTCTCACAAGAAAACCACTCTCTCTCCAATTTCTCAGTCCTGATCCTCAAAGGAAACATACAAAACACTTCTCAGAGACATGCCTATGAACTCCACTTCATCAACTTCCTGGATACTAAAAATCATGGACTAAATATATGGATTTATGACACATTATAACCTGCCTGACATCTGACTCCCCAGGTACCTCTCCACTATTCATCCCCCATCTCTCCCCCAACTTCCCACCCAGCCTCTCTCTCACCCACTGACTCCTCAATTTACTTCTTCACTGACTGCCTATCTTGTATGCATACCAGCCCAGCCTTGGGCTTCTTTACTTCTTATTTTATTTTATTTATTTTTATTTATTTACACCAACTGCAGAAACTTCCTCAGCCTGACGAATGGTTTTTGAACCCAAAAGCTTGCTTAAATTTTTTTTCCAACTATTTAAGTTGATCTAATAAAAGATATCAGATTCACCCAAAGAACCTTGTCTGCCTATGGATAATAAATGCAATGTGAATATTAAATAATAATAGTTAAGGTAATGACAGAAGAAGAGCAAAAATTCTTTGTTTGGATAAGCACCTCATATCTCATGTACCATATTTGTCAATTCACTACTACTTCGTAATTCTCCATTTAAATAAAGATGCTATGAAGACTAGGCACCTGGGAATTGTCAAAGTGTAAAGTGACATTCCACAGATGTAAGGGTTCTATGTCACATGAAATTGCATACCTAGCAAATCGTGCATGGCAACACAAGAGGGCATGTGACTGGGTGTCACCCTGGTCCAGCAATCCTGCTAGAAGTATAAGCAGTGAGGAAAGATTAGGCTGGCTCCTGGACATCAAAAAATTAAAGAATCTCAGAGGTAGTATCAGAAAATGCCACCCAGTTTTGCTTGTGTGATTATTAATTACTACTACTACTAACAATGGCTGAAACCACTGTTGATGGCTGGCAGAAGAAACTGGCATTAAGGTTGCCATTTTCCCTTGCTTCCCCACCCATAACTCCTGTCTTTCTTCTACTTGATTTGGATAAAGTAAGTTTCATAGCCCAGACAGCTATGTATGCACTGAAAAGCAAAAGCAGAAGTGAGAAGCCAGAAAAGGGAAGCCTGGAAATGTCCAAATAGCAGTAGAAAAGGGGTTTCTCCAAACATAAAAATAATGAAATCCCTGATTCTTGTGACATCTGTGAAAACAAAAAAATCCTGAAGTGATGATTATATGTCATAGGAATAAAGCAATGCTACAAAAATATAATACTATAGCAAATCCCCATTTTCAGCAACACTGAAAACTGTAGTCAAATATTGCAAGCCTTTGGATAGAAAAGGACTTGGAAGAGAAGGGCCTTGTGACCGTCACAGAGAGATCCAGATTTGCTCTTTTCCAACAAATAATCAAGTCTTTTGATTCCACTTAAAGATCAAAAAATAGATCAAGATAAAAATGGATCTAAATAAATTGTTAAACAAATTTCCACCCACGATCTTTACAACTACATGAACTCTAGCTAAATCATTTTTTTTAATCCTTTAAAAATGTAACCTTTCATTTCTTTGTTCTGAATAGAAACAGGACTGGAAGTATCAAAATACAATTCAAATAGCTTCCCCTAGGACATGCCCATAACCAACTAAAAGCAGGAAATGCAAAAAATCTCTAGTGAAATGTCTAGCCTACTTTTCCAGACCACTAAATACATGGGTTGCACAAGAATCCAAGCTACACTTTTGACCTTTATGTGGTTCATATCCCATTAATTCTTATGCTAATAAACACACATTAAGGAAAACACAATGTATCATTTAGAATTAGCTAGTTTTACAGTATCCCTGTTTTGACTGGATGAAGGTTATATTAGCTATGCTTCAGTAAGGCATAACATTTAGGCTACTAAGAAATAAGTTGTAAATCTAGGGCCTTCAATATTATCTTCTAAGTATTCATATTGTGCATTCAGAGCCAGGAATTTCAATTCATTCCTGGCTGAGAAGATGACGATAAGTTTTATCTTTATGAATTTAAAAATATTTTGGGAAGACCAAAACTATTTAATGTGAGCTTAAGCAAGGGCGATCCCAACTTCTGTTGTCTTAAATTTACTTGAGCAAGATGAGGGGCACTTAAAACTATTGGCAATGAGAATAAATGTCTTTTCGCATCTATCAGTTAAGTCACTGTACAACTAAAACTACAGGTGGTCTAAGCCATATAGGGTGACCATATGTCCCATTTTAGCCAAGACAGTCCTGGATTTCAGAGACTGATCCAGACCAGCTGTTAGGAATTATAATGGGTGTTCCAGAAATTCAGGGGCATGGGGCACAGTCTGGCTGGGGGTTGGAGTAGCATGGAGCGCCTTGCAGGTGGGCAGGCAGGCAGGCACTGTTGCCTGCCAGGCACACAACCCCACCCCCATCGACTTATGAGACTATGGGAAGGGAGGGCAGAGTCCCATATTTCCAGGATTTCCATATGGTCTGCCTACATATAGAAGTCCAAGACATGGTGAATATAGCATGGACTGCTATGCTAGTAGTGAGCATTAGGCAGTAACATAAGATGCAGACATTATCCCTAGGCAAAGCTAAGCTTCAGCTAAGTAAAGATAACATTTACCAGCTCCACTGTCTTTTTAGTAATGCTGAAAGCATAAAGTCATATGTATTCTCAAGTGTAATCCTTGGCTTGAGAAGACACATCTGACAAAATAAATACCTCCAAAGACATGGTAATAAAAATCAATGGAATGTGGCAATTCCTACCTCAAAAACTATAAAGGAGGGAGAAGTTAAGTTGATAATTGAAAGGCAAGCTTTACAATATTATAAAATAAGGCTATAATAAACACATACAAAATATATATTTTATTTTCCTTCCAGCCCCTCTTCTTTAAAGAGAACTGAAAATCTAGACAATTGATGGGCTCTTTGTTATAATTTTCTTCCCCTTTTCATTAGCTTATATGAAGAACTAAAAAGTTAGAGAGCTACCTTTTTCTCTGGAGAAACAGTTTGGGCCCTTTCATACTACCTAAACTACTGAGGTTTGTGCACAGCTGATGGTTTAATTCATCTACAAGTTGCTGTTTCACAATATAATATTGTGGCATGTATTTAATGATATTTTCTCAGTTACAAGATACAGGCAAAATTCCTAACTTTTTTCCCCTTACAATGTTACTCTAAGCCAAATGTCATTTCACTATTGTAATACATTTTATTTTTCAATAGCTATTCTTGGTTATTGTGACTTGATAAATCTCTTCATTTGCTATTTCACTATTAGTAATACTGACTAACCCAGATGCCATAAGAATCATGGTTATTACCCCTTTAACCTGATTAATTAGGCAATATCTGAGGTCTTTCAGGTTGTTTATGTTAAGTTGAAAAACTGGTGCTATTTATTTGACGCAATTGTTTGCTTACAAAAAATGTACATAAAGTCCTATTTCCCTGAACAAGGTAGAAACATCCATATTCTATTACCCTCTGTGTATCATAATGATACTAGGGAAGTTTTTGCTCCATTTGGAGCAAGAGTCTAGGCTATGACCCAGGGTCATACAAGTGGCCTTTTTGGCATTTATGCACAATTTGCTATTCTATTACCACCTATTACCCAGGCAACATAGATGAACAAGCATAGTAGGCTACCCACTGCCTCACCTTCTATATAACATATGCACATGAACATACAGGCACAAGTCACAATTATAGCCAAATGAAAAAACATGTCTAGCAGGCATTAGATGCCAGAGGAGAAGGAGGAGGACCCTTACATATTTTAGCCCCAGTAGATAATTTCTCACGTGTGAAACAGGAGACCCCCTTACCCACAACGTGTGTGAACCTGCCTCTGTTTAACTTCCCAGAACAGACCCTATGCTCTATCCTGGTCTTTTGCTCCCAATAGAGCTGAAACTTCCCTAGTTCCCTTCAGCCATTTCATCCAGATACTATTAAATGTAAGGGGCAATAGCTTAGCTTGAAAAGAACAGCGGAAGAGAGGCCTGAAAAATATGTAATCCATGGTGTGGTGGTCAAAACACTTTGTTGGGAAGTCAGACCTCACTAAGTGATAGGACCTAAAAAGCTGGGCCCTTCTGTTTTTTGGAAAAGTGCCCTAAGCACTCAGATATTGGGCCTACAACATGGGAGGACTCACCACTTGACTTTTTCCTGGACTTCTGTCACTGTACATAGGCATACAGCTCTCCAGCCAGTGGATAGCTATGAAGCATGCACAATGTAGGGGGATAACTATTAAGCATTCACACATCCATGTTGCAGGGGAATATCAAACTGTGCATAAGTGCCAAAAACACTACTTTTGTGGCTTGGTAAATTTGGGGTAAAAGAATTCTGTCTTAGATATTCTGCTGTTGTCATATCCTTCTGTTCCCTTACTGGATAAGCTTCAGACTTGTAAATCTGCTGGATAGCAATGAATATTGATTGCTCCACTCCATCTCAGACAATGGCTCAATTGCTTCAGTGCCAGTGTGTGCCATTAGTGCCTCCACAAGATACTGCTTTATAGGGGAGTGGGTCTTTCCTAGCATCAAAGAATCATATTTCCCTTTCTGCATTCTGTCCATATATTACAAAATAGGGATTTTCTTTTAGACAAGCTACGATTTCTTCAATCTCAAAGTATCCAGAAGTTTTAAAACTTTGATATAACTCCAGAACTTTCTTTCTCAGTGTATCTGGAACAACCTGATGATACCTGTATTTATTTCTATCTCCTATAAATCTTTAAATTTCAAGCTTCCCCATTATGAACAGAAAGCTTTTACTCCCGTATTCTAAGGTAAAGCTACATTCAGGTTGGCTCAGTTTCCAAATGACTTTTTCCAATCAGTTTCCAAATGACCTTTTCCAATCACACTATTCCAGTTCCATAATCTGATCTCGGGGAAGATTTTAGCTGTTCATGCCCAAGCATTTCAATCTTTCCTTTTAAATCTGTCTATTTTTATATAAACCATCAAAAGAAAGAGAGTATGGTATTCTACAATGATAAGTAGCAACCTTGTATCTAATTCTCTTGCAAGCCCACGTCTATTCTTCTGGTAACACAAAAACCAGTATTCCGGTGAGTGAACTAAGAATATTTGCACTTCCATGAATTCCATAAATTATACTTCTCTTCCTAAGTACATTCATCCCACTGAGTTACCAATTCCTTTTTACTCCCCTGCTTAGGGTGCATACAATTGATCTCCCAATAAGACTATCAGAACAAGCCAACAGTATTACTATAATTATTCCCAAACTTTTGTAGGACTGTGAAATGCTAGCACTTCAGCATTTATTCACACGCTTAAAAACTGTTGCTTGGAATTCTTGAATCTAAAGGGTCTTAAGGGTCTGGATTAACTACAACCTTTCTCCCATAAAAGCAGTGATAATTTTTTCCTGTAGATTTGACCATTGCCAAGAATCCTTGGTTAGACAATAATTTATCTTGCAAGAAATTAAATTTGCTCAAATAATAACCATTCTCTAAGGTCTTCTTGTTCTTCTATCAATAGTCTCCCAGAATATAAGCAGGAGTATCTGTCTCCAGTATGAAAGGGATTTTGAAAAATAAAGAAAGCAGAGGTTACCAGAGTCTCTTGCAAGTCAGAAGGTGCTAAATATTAGTGTGCTAGGCACTGAAATGGCACTTTCCTCATTCACCTTTTTAAATTGTTTTGCAATATTAGCCTTTCATCCAGATATAGGCAACAAGCTCAGCAAAGTATACTATCTGACGCCATTGCCATTAGCCTCTAAAATGTGACAAATGCACTGCACAAACTAAGATCCATCACTTAAAATGGTAATAAGTTTTTTCCTGCTATGAAAACAGTTTTTAAGCTTTCCTTCTGCTCTACTTCAGCTTGTCAATACCAGCTTTTAAAATATACTGTGAAAAACTGGAATGAATCTACTGCAGCAGTCAGTGTGTCATCTATTCATAGAAAGGTATAACAGTCATGTAAAGTGACTTCATTTAGCTTCATAGAATCCAGAGAATATGATACTGCCACTTTTTTCCTTAATCAGTTCTATGGATGTGGTACAAAGGCTGGATGAAGTTTTAATTATTATGGGATACTGAGGAAATTACTCAGGAAGACATGTCTCTTCTCCCTTTACTAGTGCATGATAAGGTTGACTTCTCTAGTATCAATGTTGTACTGCACCAGTGCAGTATAATTTATATCTTTCTAATATGATATGAACAAGTCCAGTAGAAACAAGACCAGTTTTATTTTATACCAGAATTTTCTAGTTCCATTAGATCCCATTTTACAAACAGGATTCATTTTATTGATTTTTGCAGCTTGTTTGGATTCTTAAGGAAACAAATAGAATTCATTTCTTTCTAATGAAAGTGTTTTTAGCGGCTAAAATTTTACCAAATGGTCTCAGTGAAGGTTTTCATTTAGTCCCCTTCTATCATTTACTCTAAAGCCACCACAACATGCAAACCTTTTTTAAGGATTCTGTCCCAGTGGGCAGAAACCTTGCGCATTGTAAGATAAATTCCTACCAGAGGTTGGTTTATTTTCAGCTAGGTCACATTTTTAAAGGCATTTCAACACACTGGATATACTAGCCTTTGTACCAGGCTGATGAAAAATGCCTTGCATTTAAAAGCTTGTTGGTCCAATAAAAGTTATCAGCCCAAAAATTCCTTGTATCTAGGCTTTATTACAAGTCATTACTCATAATGAAACTCAAACTCATTATCAAATGAACCCATCTCTCAGCAATCCAGAATTATTACACACATTCCAAACATTCAATATTTAAACCCAATTTTCTCAGTTTTTGGAAGGTTGTTCAATCCCTAGTCACTGTCCGCATTTGAGACTGATTAGACAATTCAATTTAAATCCCATATTTCCTAGGCCTTGCAGCATGTCTGGTTTGTGAGAGCCTACATGTGCAAATGCTCTGGAGTGGGTTTACTCTAGAGTAAACCCACCCTGGGCAGGTGTTTACATGTGCAGGGACACAGGAGCAGATTTGTGCTCATGGCAGCAGTCTGCTGCCACACTTGCCAGCCCTGCACTAGCTCCTGCAGCTGCCAGGGGAAGCTCTAGGCTCCCCTTGGGTGCTAGCCCAGGTTCTGGTAGGAAGCATAGGGCCAAGATATAGCTGTCTCCTGGTGGGGACTGGGACATTGCTCCCTATCCCCAGGAGCTGCCCGCTGCCAGGGCAGGATCTGCCAGTGCACTCTGTGATCATAATTGTGGGGCCAGGGATGGGAGATTCTTATCTTCCAGCCTGAACTCTGGGGCCAGGGATCGGAGATTTTTATCTCTCAGCCTGAGATCCCCAGATAAGAATCTGCCATCCCCTGCTCCCCAACTGCAATTGCAAAGCAGGGGCTGCAAGCTCCCTGCTGCCAGGGCAGGGGGGGCATTGTCCCCACCTGGGCTTCATTGGCAGAGCCTGCCCCAGCAGCAGGCAGCTCCCAAGGGCACAGAGCAATCTCCTGCCCCCTGCTGCCTGGAAGCACATTTGCTCCCTGTCAGATGTCTATACATGCGCTATTGTGCAGTAAGAAATCTCAAGTAAATTTGCTGCTTGCATTTGCGGGTAGCAAATTTTCACGCAATGAGAGCCAATTATTTGTTCAGTAAGCATCTGCATGTGTAAATGACGATGCTTACTGCACAATAATTCAGTCCAATCTTGAGTAAAACATTTAGTGTAGATGAGCCCACTAACTGCCAGTTTTATACATTTTCAGATTAATGGTCATACAGCAGGTCTGTCATTTAATTAGACCTACAAAAAACTATAGGGATCATTCTGTATTTTCACACCTTTCCTCTTGACCTTAATGTTCCTCTCCTTATCTCCAGCTGGATGAATGACTTCAGTTAGACATTTATTATATTCTGACCTTAACTACCTTATGTTTATAATGATGGCTAGAAAATGGTATTCGGAGGTTTGGTTTTGGGAATCGGCTTGTAGGTAAACTAGATATGTATTAAAACAATGGTCCAGGTGGGTGGCAAGGGTTAAATGGTTTCTAAAAGCCTGTTTGCAACAAAGTTTCCTTGAAGACCCACTAGGTCTTAAATGAGTAGACACACAGGCTGGGAAATCGAAGACACATACCACACTGTTCCATAACATGAGCTAAGGCGGCATTAGGTCACAGTAGGCAACTACAGAGCCCTAGGGTTTTCTGGGTTTGGTGGATGGACCAAATTAGGAGAACAGTAAATAATCATATTCAGATGTGTGCATGCAATGGGTTTGTTGGAACAAAGGAATATGCTGACAGTACAGAATATGGACAGTATGACTACCACAGGGAAACTAAATCAATAATGCCTGGGAATGAAATGCCATGACAGAGGAGAAAGAATACAAAAGGAGAGATTTCAGAGCAGCAAAGGGTCTCTGAGAGGAGAACCTGAGGCCACACCACCTGCCCATCTCACCCACCCCACTGGAGGTGGGGGGGGGGGGCCTCAGCCCTCAACCTTGAGGCTGCTGACATCTGACATTCAAGAGAGAACCACAGAGTGAAGCTTGCATACAGCCAGATGTACCCTGAGATCAAAAAGCGGGAAAGGAGCCAAGAGACCTGCTTGGCTCAACAGGGATATTAGAGAACTTTTGAAAAAAGGACACATATAGGCAATGGAAAAAAAGGATCAGCAACCAGAGAAGAGTTCACTTGTATAACCAGGGTCTGAAGGTATAAGATATGGAAAGCCAAAGGAGGCATGGAGATCAAGCTAGCAGCTGAAATTAAGGACAGCAAAAAGTGCTTCTATGGGTACATGGGGAAGAATAAAAAATTGAGCTCCACTGTGGGACCCCTACTGAATATGAAGGGGCAGCCCACAGTAGATCACCAAAAAAAGGCAGAGATCCTAAATGGTTACTTCACATCAGTATTCCAGAAAGCTAACAGAAGCTGTGTACCTGTCCAGAGGCCCAGGGAATATGGGGAAGTCAACAGACAACATGAAATTAGCCCTGACTTGGTGAGGGTCTTTTTTTAAAGTCCACTGGGCCAGACAAGAGTCCTAAACTGGCTAAACTCATACCAGGGCCTTTGGCAAAGATATTTGAAAAGTCATGGAACTCGAGAGTGATCCCAGATAACTGGAAGAGGGCCAATGTAGTATCCATCTTTAAGAAAGGGAGGAGGGATGATCCTGCAAACTATAAACTGGTCAGTCTGACTTTGGCCCTAGGAAAAACTTTTGAAAATTCTTTTAAGGAGGCCATCAATCACAAGCTTGTAATTGATAGCATATTAAGAAACAACTAGCATGGTTTTGTGGAGGGTAGATCATGCCTATCAAACCCAGTGTCCTTTTATAACCAGGTAACTAACCAGCTAGACAAGGGGCATGAGGTCAACATCATTTTCCTAGACTTAGTAAGACCTTTGATTCTGTCTCCCATGAAATTCTCACAACTAAACTGGAGGGTACTGGCCTGGACAAGCCTATGATGAGGTGGGTGGATAACTGGCTTAGAGGGTTGTAATCAATGGGACAGCCTCATCCTAGAGGGCTGTCTCCAGTGGTGTCCCACAGGGATCGGTGCTTGGACCCATGCTTTTTAACATATTTATTAATGATTTAGATGAAGGGGTAGAATGCTCAATGATTAAGTTTGCAAATGATACCAAGCTGTGGGGGAATGCAGACACACCATAGGATAAGGTAATAATTCAGGATGGCCTAGACAGACTGCTTTATGGGCTGATCAGAATCAGATGAGGTTCAATGGGGGAAAGTGCTGGGTTCTTCATCTGTGTAGGAAGAACCTTCACCATAACTATAGGATAAGTGGTAGCCCACTGACTGGCACAGCATCTGAATGGGACCTGGGGGTCACAATCGACCAGAAGTTGAATGTGAGCCAACAGTACGATGAAGTCACCAGCAGGGCCAACAGAACTCTGGCACCCATCAGCCAATGTGTTGCCAACAGATCCAGAGAGGTGGTTCCCCCTCTCTAATCAGCGTTGGTGAGGCTGCAGCTGGAATACTGTGCCCAATTTTGGGCCCTACAGTTCAAGAAGGATGTGGATAAACTCAAGACGGTGCAGGGAATGGCCACCTGCATGATCAGGGGCCTGGGGGATAGGCCCCATATGAGGAGAGACTCTGGGAACTAGGCTTGTTCAATCTGAGTAAGAGGAGGCTGAGCGGTTACTTGATAGCCACCTATAAGTATGTCGGGGGGAGTACCAAGATCTTGGGGAGCAATGCTTCAGGAAGGCACCCCTTGGGAGGATGAGGACCAATGGACACAAACTAACACAAGTATGATTTATACTGGACATAAGGAAGAACTTCTTCTCTGTAAAGGTAACTAGAACCTGGAACACACTCCCAGCAGCGGTGGTGTGGTTGCCATCTTTGGAGGTGATCAAGAGGAGGCTGGATAAGCACCTCACTGAGTTCATTAACCTCCTGCCTGTGGCAGGGGCCCAGACTTGATGACCTTCCAGGCCTCTTCCAGTCCATTGATTATATGATTTTATGATTCCCTTTGTTACAGCTCTAGGAGTGGTAAATATAGAATTGGGGAGGTTATTTTTGTTTGCTTTGCGTGCATTATTCTTATCTGCTATCACTGTGAATCAGTAAAAATTGCCTATTATTGAATGGAGAGGTTGTGGTCAGTATCAGGTTTTGGATCTGCCTGGAGTAAGGTATCTGGGTCATAAAGCCAGTGCCGGCATATAACAGCCCTTTTATTTGCCAGGTTTTTCTTTTCTAGAATACTAATATTTAACTGAACTTGTTCTCTCAAGCTTTTTTTTTTAATAATTCCAATTCCCTTTATTTTGCAATCTGAAATGATCATTTTTCCCTTAATCATTTTTAAAAAATCATGAACCAGATCTGAATTCTATCTTCCATCTTATCTATTAGATAAAATGTACTTACAGGTTCAATTTCCCTCATCAGTAGATGTACCATCTCCTGGTTCATGGCACTGGGAAATATTCAAAGTCTGTGTTAAATTCCACAACCTTTTGGAGTCTTTCTCTCCTCCTTTTACTGATCTTGATCTGCAAGTCCAAACTTAGCTGAATTTCTATAGATTGGTCCATTACCTAGTTCAGAGTGATGGCTGGCTACAAATCACCTATCAAGCGCTTGTTCCCAACTCTCTTTTCTGAGAGAAAACCCACCATCAGAGTTGAGAACTAGTTTGCTGCTATCAGTCCTTCATTTCTGTTCATCTTCCCAAGCTGTCACTTGAGTTATGGTTGTGAATAGAACCAAATAACTGGAAATGATCAAAGTAGAACCTTTTCATTTTGCAGTAAGTTTCAATTTTTCAAAATGTATTTTCATTCTTCATTGGAATGCAAACAAAAAGTCTCTCACATGTTTGCAAAAATGTGGATTCTAAGTTTAGCCACATATTTGAGATACCAGTATAGGCGGAGCATGGTGGTCAAAGCACTGTCATGTGCCTGTGCGTATATGAACATGCTTATTCTTTCACTTGGTTCAAGTTTCTGGGTTTCCTGATTTACAATTCTTAATTTCAGGGACTTCAACCTGTATTTCCCACACAAGTATTCTAGCCACAAAGCTAGTGAATACAAGTTTCTTGTTATCCAAATGCAAATGTCAACAAGTATTTTGGCTTCAACAAAACAGCATACTTAATCAGAAATATTCCTCCAAGAACCTCAACAAAAAGGCTCATATGGAGTTTCACTCTCAAAGATGGTGAGGTTTTGAATGATTTAATCTGGGACAATCCAACCTCTGCCTTCTGAGTCTCTCGATTTACAAACATGGAAGAAAACTGTAGACTTTGTTTATTCTTGCCTCTCTTTAGCACTCTATGGCTGCCCAAACAAAGATTTAATCTCCATCTGCAAGTTAATGTTTAGCCTTTTCTGAGATGCATTTAGATGCTTTATCTTTAGATCTTTAGTTCTTATAAAGCCTTTCATGAAGTCTCTGCCTCCTTTATCAGAACTTGCTTTAATTCATTTTGCTAATTTTCTAGTTGTCTTCTTTTACTTCATTTTTGCCATGTATGAGTTCTGCATGCATATCCATTATTTGCTTCACCCTGGTTCAACAGGAATACTGGTTTATAATTTCTCTCTAGGTCAATGGGAACCTATTATATACTAACCTTGCCTATTATATACTAACCTATTATATACTGCCCTTTTCAATATGAGCCAATATTTACAGGTTTGCAGATTGTTTTCATTAGGAAGGAAAATTGATAATGGAGTCCAATATTTTCTACAATTCTCTTTATTTACAAAGAATGGATATAGGTTCCTATTTTCCTGAATAAAATAGGAATCAGATAGTCAGAAATGGTTTCTTTAGGAACTTTTTCCAGGCAGTATTTTCACAAAAGCTCTGTCTTCACTTTTCTCAGTCACATTACAAATTAATTTCTAGCTTCATCTTGGTTGTTCTGATTACTGACTGTAGCTCTAGTGTTTCTGATGGTTCTTTCATATATGCTTCTTTATAGTACCTGCAATTCAATCAACTCTAGTCTCTATTTTTACCATAACCTAGGACACACTGCTTGGATGAAGCACTGGCCGGAGTGGATGGGGAGGGGAGGAGGGGCAGAGGAAGGGCCATGGAGGGGCAGACCTAGAGAGAAGTAGAAAATTCCTGTGTTTTACTAGATGACATTGGAAATCAGATTCCAAACATTTATGTGCATCTGTTACAGAGGATAAGGCATAAAGCAGAATACAATTAGGTCTGTGTCTGAGGTCACCTGGGATATGCAAAACTTCAATAAACTAGTTAACCTTCAAAGGAACTCACCTGAGACACGTGCAATTTCAACAGGCTAGTTAACCTTCAAAGAAACTATTCAGCTTTGATCCTAGCTTGCATCAAGTAGGTCTATGTCCCACTCTTTGCTCTACTGCTGTGACAAATGTCAAGGTGCTCTTTAATACACTGGATCTGTCACTAGCATAGTGTTTCTGTATTATATGTATGGATAGGTACTTTACCCAAGGGGTTTCATATACAGAAAGAAGAGGAGAGTCTTTCTAATACTTGCTTAACAACTAATACTTAAGGGATATTATTAAACAATGCTAGAGGTCCTGGGTTTGCTAGAAGATTGCAAGTTGGCTGTGTTCCATACATATAATTTGAGAAAAAAGGCTATCCAGATCAATCTGTAGTCCATAACAATACCAAATATATGTGAGCTTCTTGTGGTACTTTCTAATTTATGTTTCTTTTCTTTTATTTAATCTGTTTTTCTCTGGTATTTTATTACAAAAAAACAAATAAAAACACTTTGCTTTAAGAGACTGTTAGTCAAAAATCACCTATTAGCATGTTCCTGAGCTGGAGTGCATGTACCCAAACCCCTGCAATGGGTGTTGCACCTGCAGGTTGTTAAACAGCTTGTATACTAAGGGTGTGTCTACAGGTTCATTAACGTACTGTAATTAAAGCGCATTAAGTTTAGTACTTGGATAACCAAGTACTAAATCAATGTGCAGTAACTCACACTACTGTGCAGTAACACCAGTGCACAGATTTTTTTTGGATGCCAGCTGCACAGTAGCTTATTAGCACAGGTTTTGCCTGGTATGCTACTGCACAGTGTTATTAGGCTACTGAGCAGTTAGTGTCTCATATAAAGGCACCCTACCCCAAGAATTCTACCCCAAGAAATAGCGGTAGAGGCCCAAGATCCATGCTGGTTATTTGCAGGAAGGAAACTGAAGTATTGTACCATGACAACCACTGAGACTTGCCTATACACACCCAAAACAAACGACCAGAAAGATTAATATCACTTGCTAAAGGTTTCATTTTGTAACCATGCTCCTCATTGCTAGTTAAAGGAAAGATATCAGGTAACTATATACTAAAACAGCTAAATCATCTCTTTGCACATACACTTACCCAATTTTCATATCCTTGTTATAAATACTTGCATGAGTTAGGCATATAATTGTATAACAGCTTTCCTAATATCCCTCTATATCACTACCATGATATGTGATATCACTTTCCTGGAATCCCTTTTCTAAAAGCCCTCTATATCACTACCATGAGACCAACTATGATCTGCTACAGGAATTAAAGAATCACTTACAAGCAGAAGAATACAGTTGGGAACAAAACAGAATTACATGGACAGTTTTATGGAAAAAAAGTCTTCCAGATCAGAATCAGAGTCTTAACAACTAATGGTTCATAGCTTGAATAAACAGAACTATTATTTCCACAGAGGGACCTATTACAATCATATTCATTTATTGAAAATCATAGAACTATACAGCTATTAATATACAGCTGTATTAAAATTACAGAACATGTATGCGGCATAAAGATAAAAGTTTTATTATTAGCTATCCATTGCTTGTAGCATAACCTTCCTTACAGTAGTACCTTCCCTTGAAAGAATTGCAAACCATTTTCCACACACAGTTATTTACTGTACCTTTCTATTATGGGTGAAGTAAATGATAAGAATAAGGTATACTAGAGAAAAACAGAAGACACTCACACAAGTGTCAAAATGATGAGATTTTTATATTAAAAATAAATTGAAAGTAGAAAAAAAATTAAGCAAGTCAGCCAAAGTAATTTCTGGACTGTATAGGATAAATCTAGGTTACATATAGAAACTTTGCCTTTGTTTCATACTAGTTTCTGAGCTTCTTAAAAAAGACTGCCCTTTCTAAAATTTCCCAACAACGATGAATAGCCACATTTGCTTATGCAGTCACAGCACTAATTCATTTCTAATTGCTAATAAAAAACCTACTTAATTAGCAGATTATATAATGATTTTTTAAAAAAAATATGAAATTAAACTCTATTTCAGTTCATGTTTTTAGTTGCAGCAGACAGCTAAGGCAGGAGAATTAAATATGTAGGAGTCCTGTCTTTTATGTAGTAACCATTTTACCCATTTTAAGATGGATAAGATTTATAAATTCTGTCATAACATAAAACAATGTTTCACTAGATGGAGAAAAAAGGGAGGAAATGCTAGTAGCATATGGAGAGCAGGACTGCCGTACATTGGAGCTATTTTGTGCTATTGCTGCAACCAAGATTAATGAACACAGAACAAATGGTTGACATATAACCTACCCATGGGAGTTCCGACACCATAACCTTTTGAGTCTATCAGGCCTCCAATCTGTGTTAGGTTACAGTTCCGCTGTGTGACAAACTCAATGGTTGTTGACTCCATTAAAAAGGCATAATCAGAGGTGAGTACACGCTGGATACCTTCTTCATTACTTTTGACAAGCACTGACTGCCTCCTGCTACTCATAAAGGCCCACATCTTGTCATACGTAGAGATTTTTGATTTCTGAAACATAAAATATTAAAATGCAATATTAATATAAGTACTATATTCATAAAATTATGTGAAAATTCTCAACTAGTACAGGATTTCTAGCAATAATAATTTCTTTAATATTGTATGTCTACAAATGGGCAAGATTGGTGAATGGGCTCAGCCCCTTTTTAGACCAAATAACTTGCCAGATTTTCAAGATTACTTATATGGGCAATTGTTCAGCTCCTTTGCAAATCTGGGGATAAATCCTGGACCCATTTTAAATACATAGCAAATCTTCCATTCACTTCAGTAGGCCTAGCATTTTCATCTCTGTCCATGTGTGTCACAGCTGGAACTGCTGAGCTTATGACTTTGAGATGTTTGACTCTTATTTCAGTTCTTTAACCATCACTGAGTTGGTTTTTTTTTAAATGACCCACAACATCTTGATTTGAAGGTAGTTAAAGTGTTTGACTGCAACCAGCACTGAGCAAGGACCTGGAATCAGGAGAACAAGAGTTCTGTATCCACCTTGGCTATTCAGCCTGACTTCTCCTTTTGATACCTCACCTTTCCCTTCAATAAAGTGATGGTGTTAGTGTTTACCCATCTTAAGGCTGAAACCTATATATAGCTCTGAATTATTATGATTCCTATTCTTTTGCATCATATTTCCCTCTCTTTTATCCAACAATGTACCAGGCCAAGATGTATAAAAAGATGTGCTGTACTATTATCTCTTAGTCAGTAAGCCAAGTGTAGAAAGCCAGTATAGAAGACTGGTATAACCAGACTCTTCAGGGAGTCACACCTCTGTTCATGTCAGCCATAACCATAACTTCTTCTCCAGCTCTGGGAGAGACACTGAGCAAAGACTGACATTGCAAACCTTTCTGAATTTCAGCTGACTGGCAGCTGTAACTTCTGCCCCAAAGGAAAATTAGTGGTGGATGTGAGATATAAAGAGGAACATTTATTCAGAATAAGGATGACTTTGTATCCCTGCTGAGATACAATCCAAGGCTTATTTCAATCTGCCTGGGGACTTCAGCAAATCTATCATTCAAGCATTTGAACAAACCCCAGTAGCCAACACTAATAAAATTGAAGAGTTTTATGTCCCTCTGCAAGGGCTCACTGTTACTGTGCCAAAACATGATATGCTATTGATTGCGGAGAATTTCAGTTGTAAATGTGGAGAAAAAAGATTTTTTATAAGAATATAATGGGAATAGAGAAGAACAAACAAACAAGATTTCCTTCTGGTCTAAGAATCAAACAATTCTTGCAAGCACTTGATATTAATATTACAATGTAAGGGAATACATTTGAGCTCCGTTTAACAGCTCCATGGGAAACAAAATTATGATATCATATAGTTAAGATGGAAAAACAATGTTTTCTAATAACTGCACAACTCTGAAAGAGCCCAAATCAACATTTATTTTCTTTTCATCATTTCAGCTTGACCCCAAGTGCATAAAACAATCTTTTTTAGCCACTGTGAAATATCCTGTACAACAATGACAACTGATACATGGAATGACTGACAAAAACTATCACACATTCCTGATGTGTGCAGGAAAGAAAAACCAAATGAACTATATGGGAAATGAAGTACAAATATGCCATGATGGATATTGCAAAAGGAATCACTGGGATGAAAACATATCGAAAATGGAAACAGTTGCTCTCTACTGATGCATCACAGTATGTGAAAAAAATGCAAGATGCTCAAAAATGAAAAGTATGCACTAAGAACCTCTACAGTAAGATGGATGAGAGAAATGATTTAATCACCTGGGAAAAAATCCCAGTTACATTGTAAAATGAAATAACACCATAACAAGGGAATGCTCCTAGCAAAGATGGGACACTTGAGAGAATCATTAAAACAATGAAAAATAAATCAACTTCTTATGCATGATTTGTGAGACAGCAGAAGACAGAGCAAAGTTTAGAACCTTAGTGCAAGGTACTATCCATCTATCTACCAAAACATGTAACCGTGAAGGACAGTGTGAAACACAGAATGACCTCACTTCATTTCTCATGCAGGAAGGAACAAAAATATATATATATATATCTCCCTTGTACTGCTTTTATTCATCCCAGAAAAGGTAAAGATTATAGATGAAATGATGCCAGAGAAAACAGACAGCCCACTAGTGAGCACAGATCATATATTTGCAATAGCTTTATAGCACACTATTATAAAGGAGTTTTCAAAATTGCTTTATACACAACAGGGACACTTTGGACACAAAGAACAAGAGTTTGGTTTCAAAGTCACACAATCCCATATAAATCTTATATTTTTCCTGTTTTTAGTAACTCTAATTGGAATCCATGAGCCAAAATATTAAAGACATCACAGGTTTGTTTGATATAGAAAATGACACTATAATATGTACACAGCACTTCTGATGGCTAAGATTCTGACGTCCATAATGATAGAAGCAGATGTCACAATTTAGACGATGTTTCCATCTTCCTTTTCTGTGAGAGAATCTGATGAATTGACAAACAGGCTCCAATGATGAAGTATATTATTTTATTTTGGTTAGCACAACAAAACAGTCATTATCTGACCTAACTGCAAATCACTTTCTTCACTGGGAGTAATGTGTAGATGGGATAACGTGTGGTGACATGATTTATTACTCTTGTGTTCCCACAGTAACACAGGAGATAATGCAGTATAGTAAATAGGGCTGTGCAAAACAGCACCATTTTGTTTTCACTTCCTTGTTGCCATTTTGAAGGGACAGTGTTTCGTTTCGCTGTTTTGAAGCACTGTTCCACTCAGTTTTGTCAACACTGCTTCGCATTTTGAAATTTCGCCCTTATGCTATAATGGGGAATCATGAAAATGTCCATAACTTTGTCATTTCTGTCCTGATTTGAATGAAAGCAACAGGGATGATAGCCTCTGTGGAGGCCACGAAGTCTATCAAGTTTTAAGGAGATAAATACAGGGGTTTCTGGGAAACTGCACCTCCAACTGTTTAAAGTAAAACTCATGTCACTTGTAAGTGTGAAGGCACAGGGGGATGAAAACAGCAGGGGCAGTAGTCCCTGCTGAGGCCATGAAGTCTGATAGGTTTCAAGGAGATAGGTGCAGGAGTTTCTGGGAAAATGTACCTCAGACTGTTCAAAGCAAAACTCGTGTCGCTTGTAAGTGTGAAGGCGCAGAGAAAGCTCAGTTCAAACAATGCTTTTTATATTGTTTTTTGTTCCTTCCCCAGAGCACTGGGATTGAATGGGATCTCAGGGAAGAATCACAGTCACTGGCCAGCTACACATGTCAATATCAGAGCAGTCCTCCCCCACTCTTCCTCCTCCCTCTCCTTAGTTTCTGTTTAGCTGCAAGCAAGCCCAACTTTGAAACTTCAAGCTTTTCGAAACTTTCGAAATGTTTTGAGTGCCCTCGTTCCATTCCAAGCTGTTTGAAGCCTTTCATTTAATTTTGATTGTGCTGTTTCAAGCTCAAAATGCATCAAAACAACTTTGAAATGAAACACCTGTCGGAATTTCGCAGAGCCCTATAAAGCAAGATGCCTATGCTTTGTAAAATTTGCATTAAATTGGAATACAAAACAGAAGATGGCAATGACCCTGAAATATCCTAAGTAATTGGAAAACTGGAAATGAAGAGGTTAAGAAAATCAAGAAGTTCAGTTATCTGGTGCATGAAGGCAGCTATCACAATGACAACCAGAGGAGGTTGCCAACAGCATATTCAGTGCTCATAAATTAAAGATTATTTGAAGATAACTGTGTGTGTCAGGGATCATGAGTATAAGAATGGCTAAGCCTCTGACTTAGCCTATTGCTATGCATGTCGGGGAAGACTGGAGAGGCAAGGCAGCATCTTTAGTAAAGTGTTGTTATTACTATATACTGCAGTACTGGACAGAAAAGAAAAATGTCTGAGCAATGCGGCAATGTTGAATGAAATGGTGGAGAGAATAGCAGGATGCTGTGTGATTGCAAGGGATAATGTCAAAATAAAGAAAGATCAAAGGGAAGACGAAGGAAATATGGTAGCTAGAAACATCAAACATTGTGTTTGAGAGAGCAAAAGTGGATGAATATCTATCAGGAGTGTGTAATGCAAGAACTTTTTTTTATAAAAGGATTTGTATTTTCCTCTTTTGCAATTTTAATAATAGAAAATATGCTTTGATTTTGTTCCTAGCTTCCAAAAAACTTTACATACAATGAACAATATCTCAGGCTCAGATATAGCCACATAACCTCTTTTAATTCAGTAGAGTTGGGTGACAGTAAAGGAGGGTAGAATATAGGTAATTTATTGTATGCATATCATTTTCTTTCTGGAATAAGAAAGTAATAAAGTAACAAACAAACAAATAGTCTCTCTCTTTCCTTTCCCCCTCCCATACTGACCCAGTCCCCATTTAACACACACCCAAATGTTAAGGGCTAATTCACATATACTGATACTTTTACATTTCATGTAAATGAGAATTTGCCCTAATGGAGGCAGCCATTTCACTGAGCTGCCTCTCTCTGGCTTGATTGCTGTCTCCTGAACCAAAATATGTTCCCCACTTGGTTGTGCTCTTCAAGAACACACTCTGCAATGCCTTGTTTGTGGCCTAGTGGGTAAAGCATTTTGCTGGGAAATGGAAGCTGCTGGTCCAACCCCCTTCTGGCTGAGGGGTACCTGGCCCTCCTACTCCCTATTTGACTTCAAGATAAGAGGACTGTCATGATCTTCCCTCTTCCATTTCACTTCTGGGAGTTGTGCACAGAATTGGACTATCCTACTCTACCTAGGTGGAAAAAGAATTCAAACTACGCCGTTAAGAAGCTTTTGAAGTATCTCTTGGGTGAATAAAGGTGCAACAGTATTTAGTTCTAAGTGTTTTTATGCAGTTACTTTACTGTGGAACAGGCTTGAAGGTACAAGGAGAAAAAGCTAATTATGATACTTTAAAAGAGGAGGGACTTGCTGAGGACCTACTGAATCCCTCATTATTATTTTGTCTGACCACTCTATCCTGCAGTAAGTGAAAGCTAAGCTGCAGTAATACACTACCTGTTTCATTCAGGAGAAAATTGATAGCTTCACTAACCATAGGATAGGAACAGACAGATGAAACGAGTTACAGTGAATCAACTGACACATGTTCATGAGATGCAAGTTCTCTACTCTGTAAAACCGTATTACTTCTTTTCTCCCCACAGCTTAAATTAGCACAATTGCATTTTACCACCAGCCTTGTTAAATGTTTTACTGTGAGCCACACAAATGTTGATTGACTTAGCGCTGGTTTGGAGCAGTCACACCTTTAGTCTAGAAACTATCTGATTGTCCCCCACCTGCACAACTATGATTTGCCACCAGACGCCTGGTGGTGCCTTAGAGCCTTACTTCTCTATGGGTATGTTTACATGGATATTTACACACGCCTAAGCTTAACACAGCTTTGCTTATAGTGCATTAAGGTGATTTAGGCATGTGTCTACACATGGACCCACTAATGCATATTAAGGTACTTTAAATTTAGGCACGAATAGCTCAGTCGCATTAGCCCATGTGCAGACAGGCTAATATGCATTAACGCAGTGTGTGTCCATTGACACACACAGCATTAATGCGCATTAAGCATCTACACATGGGCTAATGGGACTTAGTTATTCACACCAAAATTTGATACTTGCTTTATGCAGGTATCAAATTTAGGCAGCATTAGCCTAAAATTGCTATTTTTAAGGTGCATTAAGGGTGCACACGTGTGGACATGTGCCCTTAATGTGCCTTAAATATAGCAATTTTAGGCTAATCCCTCTTTAAAGAGTTATGTATAATGTGTAGACATGCCCTATGATTCTCTATGCTTCTAAGGCCAAGGCTGGGAGGGCAAGTGCTAGGCTCCCCTGGGCTGGCAGAGGGAGGCTGAAGCTGTGCTTGCTGCAGGTGGAGTGGAAGCTGATGGAAGTAAAAACCAAAGTAACTCCCATGAAACCAAATTAGCAGCTGGCCCCTGGGACCATTTCCATGGGAGTGAGGCTTGGCACTGGCTGCACTGGGGTGGGGGCAGCCCTGACAGGACAGCTGAGCTGCACCCAGCTCCCGCTGAGGCCACTGCCCTCATGATCTGGATCTGGAGCTGGTCTGTAGTTCACTGGTAGGTGGTTGCATCCACTCCAGTGCAGAGGGAAGGAAGGAGGGAGCTTTGCAGAGAAACAGGGCTGGCCAAGACATGCTAGCTCCCCCAAAGTTGGCTACACTCCACAGCTGGGAGTGGAGTCCACTCACAGCCAGCTCCTGTGTGCACATGGTCAGTGGCAGAGTAGCAGAGACTTGTGCTTGCTTTCCCTCCAACCCACAGCAGCCACCACCAGCTCTCACTGTGCTGCACATGGATCAGATGCATGGAGCAGGGCACTGCTGGAGCTGAGTGGCTCATGGCCTGCTGGAGCCTGGCCAGAGCTTGGGGATCTCTAGGGCTGTCCACACTCTCCTCTGCTCCCCAGGGCTTGGCAGGGCAAGGGAGGGAAGGCACAGGGTCCAGAAGTGGCTGCCCACCCAGACAGGCTCAGCACTGGTGAGGAAATGTGCCCCATGGTGCCATTTCTGGACCAGGGTGCTGGAGGCTGGCAGAAGTAGAAAAGCTGCAGCTCCAGTCCCTGGGCTATTCCACTAAGGAGACAGGGGTATGACAGCACATAGAACAGGAGGGTGGAGGAGAGGATTGGACACTGCACCCTGGGATACTGGAGGACTTCAACTTGACTGGCACATCTGTGGGGATTGGCCACACCTTAATGGAACAGGAGCTGAGTTGCATGGATCAAAGATAATCCTGCCTTAAAGTAGCATAACTGTGAGCTGCAGAGTGAGTGCTTTAAATTACTTTAGGGTGTCAAGATGTGGAAAATCCAGGGGTTAAGAGCTCCAGTAGCTGCCCAAAATTACCACATAACAAGGTCCTACTAAACAAGCTATGTCAGTACTCATGAATTTCTGGATCTCAGTAGCTTTTCTGATAAGACTATGCTTGTTATAAAAAAAAAAAACCAACTTGTAAGTGGCCCTGTTTTCTAACTTTGTACTTGATTTCCCTTTCACCTAAAACTATGACACTAGCTCTTCTTTGGACTCAAAGCAAAGGATGAAAGACACCCTTTCATCTTATCAGCTTGGTCTCCTGGATTTCATGACCTCAGGGTGTATTTTTTTTTAAATCTGAACTGCTGAATCCTATAAACCCTTAAGTGAACCTGCCGATTTACTTTTTGCTGTGTCAGCAGAAAACCAATAAAACCAGTGCATACAGCACTCTCGCCTTTGTAATGGCAGTTTTCATGGTCCATAGAGCACAAATGAAGAAAGGTAGGAAAGGTGTTCTTGCCAAGAATAGAGTTACAAGGAATGAAAAATGCAGTGCTAGGAAAAATAAATTCTACTCTGCTGCCAGTTGCGCTGGCTTTTTGTTTTAGGAAACCAAAGATAGCAACATTTTACATATTAAAAAAAATTTATAGGAAAAAACTAATGAATTAACAGTTAATGCTGGATTAACTGTCATTAATAACATTTCACTAGCTGCTTTTGACCTGGAAATAAGTAAGGGTTTTATAGCACTGAAATCATTAATAGATTTCAGAAAACTTCTTTCCTTTGTATCTCACCGAGTAATTTACAGACCTTTGCTGGATTATCACTTACACAATTACCCATTCTATAGGACATAGAGAAGAAAGCTAAGTGAATGGTGATACCTTTCACACTAACTTCTGTTTCATTAATACAAAGAACACATTATACAAATACAATTTCCTCTGCTTTTGAACAATGCCCTCTGCTCAAATTGCTTTAGAAAGGCAAATGAATTCTTCACTTCTGCTCATTCTGCCTGTTGTCAAGTACAAATTAGAATTTAAGACTTGGCATGAGAACATTTGGCCTCCATTACATCCAAAAGCAGCCTTACCTTCTAAAAGCAACGAAACAATAATGTCATCAATATATGTATCACACCAAGAAGTTAAAGCTGAGAATTTAGAACAAAAAAATACTGGATTAAAGAAGTTTCCTTATATCTGCTGAAGTGTGAATTTGTCATCAATCTGTGTTTAACTGTAGCAGCACTCTCCTAACACCACTATTGACACTGATGCTGTTCATGAAACACTTAATGATGAAGTTTCTTACACAATATGCTAGGAGCATTCTGCTGCTGCCGTGATTTGAAACAAACTCATCAGGAAGCACTAGGACTCAAACTCACAGCATTTCACAGGAAGTCTGTTGAAGACCTCAGTACATAATTAAAAAAACCCCAAAAGAGTAACCCTTTTTAAAAATGTGTTGCTTATAGTCTTTAGGACTAAATATTGTGTCTTTATCCCAACAGTGTTTTGAAAAGGTAATTAAAACCCCACTGACAATGTATCCCCTCAGTACTGGACTAAAATATCCATCAGAACTAATTGCTAGCCATTGCATGACCATCCAAATCTGTTTAGTAGCATCAGACTGATTTATGCACATGGCTTCTTCCCAATCATCTCCATCTCATCAGTCCTGTCATTAGAGATATTGAAAACAGCCCATACTTAAAATCTATATTGATGTTTAATACTGCTTTATAAAAGTGCTGGTACAAAATACGTGCCAATATCTAGTTTAAAGGCAGGCCACATTCACACCATATTATAGTAAGTGGGGTTTAGGTCTAGCATTTCTTTCTTTTTCTATTACAGTAAATAAATTACCAACAATACTCGAACATATGTGCTGGGTAAGAACAGCTGAGTCTCTATCTGTAATTGTCTGACCTTGGTCACTAGAAAATTGGAGTTAATTCAGGCAAACAGGACTAATGCCATATGTGGTTCATATCAAAGGTGTAGCAGAGTCTAGTGTACTGATCTGAAACGCAGTTTGTTTGTTAGCAAACCTGTCAGGTCTTGGAATAATTCTGGCAGTTTTATCTTGAAGCATCTGTGATCTCCTAAACAACATACTTGAGATGATAGACAATGCAACACTTAGAGTTGCTATGCTCCAAACAACTGAGAGGTTAAAAAGGAATTGTAAAGGTCTAGGATGACAGATTGCAAAAAAAGGACATGGCTGCTTTTAAACCAAGATGATTGTGAAGGAATAAATCAATCAGTTTCATGTAGTTATAATATTACTGTTCCACTTCAACCCACAGCTCAGCTCTGCACTTTCAGTCCCTTGCATTCTGAAGCTCTCTCTAGGAACTACTGCCTTACTACCAGAGACACAATGGCAGAAGTTTATGGGCATAAATATAGTCAGATGACTAACAAACATAAGCAACATATCTGAAAAGCAGTAGTCTGAGACTTCTGAGGTGAGAATATGTAACAAAAATTAACCCATTGTATTTATAGGTACTATTTAAAATATTAAAAGCCTAGTCTCTAAGGTTGCCTGTACACATGCGGGACACCTGCTTCAACGTGTTCTGATTAGATAATAATTTGAAATCGAATTCTAAACCAGCTGTACTAAATATATCACAGGACTTGGAGAGCTCAAACGATGCATATTTTAGTCATATATAAGTTAAAGTATCTAGATAGCTCTAGCTAATAATCTTATCATTGCTGTTGAGGAAGGATGCAATGTGTTTTTAATATACCTCAGTTTATTAAGTTATATTAATACGTTTGTATCTTGTAGGCATTTGTATCCTGTGGGCTTCTCTAGATGGGCTTTTGTTGTCAGAGGAGCTCGTCAACCAGTCCACGCAAATGAAATAGAGTCCCCAAAAAAACAAAATAAGCAACGAAAAAACCCTGTTGTGTTGTTCTGTTTGGGGTACTGACCCTGGCACAACAATCTGATTTACTCCATGTAGCCTGCCCCTTGCCTCTGATTCACAACGGTTGCATCACAGTTCACTGCTCTGCTGCTCTTCTCTCCGGTGATTTAAGCTTTCAGGAAGCCACTCCCCTATTAGCAGCATGTTCACAGCTGCAGCTATTCAACATGACTGAATGCCCCTTCTTAAGGAGACAGGCCACCCTGCTATAGCTCCAAAGGAGCTTTTTTCTGCAAATAGAGAGCTGCACAAGTGGCTTGGAATATTATGGTTCTGATTTTTGTTTTTGTCCCTTTTTCTCTTAACTAGAAAATCAGGCGTGATGGCCCAATGGATTGATCCAACATGGGAAGTTCTATGTTCCATCTTTTAGGGTGAATATTGCTTGCACTGATCCACCATATGGCAGTTCTCAGGACTCTGATTGTGCTGATGATTCGATAGTATTTTCAGAAGTATTGAGGACACCAGGCATTTCTTTCAGAGAAGTGGTTTGAACTTTACTAAAAGTGCATGCTGCACTGCTGCTATTAAACTGTAAGTAAAGAAGATTGTCAATGTAATGTCAAAAAGTCATTTTGCTATTGATCTGGTATCATGCTGATGGCAAAGTTTTTGAATGACAGTATGAGTGGATGGTAAATTAATATGTTTGTTAGCCTTACTGCCAAAATAGTTGAACCTCTTCTTGGTGCCACTAAATTATTCTGAGTAGATTCCAAGTGACAATGACATGTCAGTTCTTTAACCAAACTGAGTTTGTTCCTCATTTTATTATATAATTATTACTTATGAAAAAATAGATAAACAATTTTATAAAGAGGATATGCAGTACATGTATGCATATGATAATTGCTGGGTGAATGACTGCCTTTAAAATGCTTTTATTTTATTTTTTAAACAACTAGATGTGTAGTTAGCAACTATAATAAAAATAAATGCCCTCACGATCCAAAAGAAAACGTTACAAACTGTATGGTTCAAAATCACATTTTAGGGCTATAACTGATTACAAAGATCATCAAGACAGTCAAAAAAAACTAAGAGAATTTCCTTTACAAATTGAACTTTGTCACTAATGTTTCTTTAGTGCCCTTGTCATGTGACAAAAAAAATAATCACACAGCTCCTTTCGTAACACTGGGTGATTGTACATGGGACGATTTCATGATGTACACAAGACAAAAAGTTCCCTTTGTGTGGCTTCATAGCCTCCCATATTACACATACGCAAGTTTTGGGGTTTTAAATGAGTCTGCATCATTGCAGACTAAACCGCATCCCGATGTAGGTTAGTTCGCAATGTTACAAGTTGGACTGTTGAAGCCATTAGTCAGCTCATCCTCTGGCTGTGAGAGAAGTGGGCAGGCTCTTAAGAAAAAAAGGATCGGGCCCTTCACCATTTCTGCCTTCAGCAGGGTCCTGTGAATGGCAGAATGCCTGGAGCCACCCAGGATCAGGTTGGCTTGCCCCTGGGCTTCCAGCATCCCATGCACCATCCCCACCACCTTCTCCGGCTGCCAGCACACACAGCCACCCTCCTGCTGTCTACCTGTACTGTTCCAGGAACATTTATTTTACTTCTACTGCTTGTACCATTCCTCTTCTTCATTATCCTGGTTTATATTGCTTTGAAGGCACCTCAAGGAAACCAAGCTGTTTGCAAGGAGGAGCAAAGTGAATAGCCAGGCTTTTGGAAAGTATCAAGTTTGGAAAAGTTGCTGGAGTGGACGAACTGAGAATTGTACAAGAAGTAGCAGCACAAGAAGTTTTCATAGTCATCAGAGATACTGAAAACATTTTTGGGATGGACCATCATATTCCATCCCATAATTAAATAGTAGTGATACATCTATACTGAATAGTTATCCTCTGATAAAAACAGTGCCAAGTCATGTAGTTTGCTACCAGTTTACCCCTCTGCCCCGGTATAAACACAGGTAAAAAACTCATTTGACTGAGACTCCTGAACTACTTCATCTCATAGCAGCCACCAAATGACTAATTGTAGTTAAACACTTTCTATGTTTAACATCGTTGATGTGCATCAAATTTATTTAAAACTTAAGGTGTGCACACCATGAACCCATTTTCAACTTGTTCAATCCCATATAATATAAAGTTTTAAAATTAGCAAAAGTATTAGAATGCTAGAAAAATCACTTGTACAAGCACCCATTGTCATTTCACATTTGACATTCTGCTCTATAAAAGTTGTTATTCTGAAGTCAGGCAAAAGGTATGGCAGGATGGTATCTTAAAACTAACTGGTTCAGAGACACATGAGCTTTCACAGGCAACAATTTACTTCATCAGATGTTAATCTGTTCTCTGACTTCAATATGAGATAGGTGTGTTTTTATTTGAACTATGTTTTCAGACTACATAAACAACACTGATTTCAAGGAGTGGGGTATATCACTGGACTCCAGTCCATTCATAGCATCTGAAAAGTAGGTTTATGCCTTACTGAACTATAGTTAGTATAAGGTAGAAAGAGGTAGTTAACTACGTTAGTATGGAGTGATGCAGAAAACACCACACAAGAAAGGAGAAGGTACAAATCTGCCAGCTTTCTGCCAGTCTTTAAAGTGCTACCCTCCCCTATCTTCTGTTTTTGTTTTATATGAATGACATTTCTAGATAAATAATAGTTGACAGTATACCCCTTTTCCTACTCCAGATAGTTAAAAAAATAAATAACGAGAGTGTTCAACATAGTCTTGTTTTCAAAATATTATTGTTTTGAAATACCAGAGGTAATATTAACTCTGCAAGGTCACAGATAAAATGGAAAATATAATTCTTATAACTTTGGCAGCCTTTCAGGAAATTTGGCAGACTAAACTGTATATTTTTCTTTTCCGTGAATCAATGGAATTCGGTAGGAAGTTGTATTAGTTTGCAAAGTACAAAAAACAAACAAAAGTAATTTCTCTATTCTCATTTGTTCAGAACATTTTATATATTTAGATTTAAAACAACTAGCGTTACAGATTATTTAATACAAAAAGGCATATATTAAGTGGCCAATAAAACGTTATTTCTCAGAAACAGCATAATGAAAAATGTTCTAACCTGGTGCCCTCAAGTTAGGGTCTAAAGCCATCATCCACATCCAAAAAATGTGGGTGGAGACTGAGAACTTGTGAGAAGCCACTGAAAATGTAGTTAGATATTCAATAATAGGATGAAACATGGTGGTCAAGCAACTAAGGTGTCTTGATACAGATTCAAAATGAGTTCTAGCCTTGCTCTGGATTCATACTAAAGACTACCACAGGCAACCCAGTTGTATTTGGATTTTTTGCCTCATAAGGCTTGTCTTCATTGCAACATTAGCTCAAAGTGTAACTTAAACATTGTCCCAAACAACCAATACCATGCATTTATTTTTTAATCTGTGTTACTGATTTGGCATTTGTAATCCCTCTGGGTAGGCAGTGCAAGCTACATTTAGACTTCTCATCCTTGGCTACTGCCACAAGTGGTTTGCAGTGCCTTTTGAGGTGCCACAAAATGAATGCTGTGCATGTTGATCCATTCACCACACTGCACATTTGCAGTGCGGTGGCAAAATTAGATACCGGGAAATGCCAGTATCTAAAAAAAAAAAAAAAAAATGCATCAAAAAAAGTGCCTTGCTGCACGTGGCTACAGTGTGCGCCTCCTGAAATCGGAGCCTGGTCAGTCAGAGTCAGACTCCAGCTACTGACCAGGCTTCATGCGCCCAGATAGCCACCACTTCACCCCCCAGAACTCCAGGTAAGGCTGCTGGGGCCAGCCCAGGCACTGGCCCCAGCCTTTCTTAGTTCACCTGGGGCAATTTCCCACGCACCAGAGCTCATGTGCAGGGCATTCCCAGGGACAAGTAGCAGCAGCATAATTATGTGCCACTGTTATTTGTCCCCAGGGAAATGCATGCTCCTGCTCACGGAGATGTGTCCCTTATGTTTACATGTACTGTGGTATTTGATATAGCTGTCTTTCTTAAAATTATAGTAGGGCCCTGTTTACATAACAGGATACTGATTTTCAGGTGTTATTCCTTAAGACCTGGGACATGGTCAAAGCCTAAAGGTCTGAGAAATAATCCCTGAAAATTACCATCTGATGTGGGGATGGATAATAGCTAGTCATAAGCCTGACCCTTCTAGACAATGATGAAGAAGAGGCCTGTAGCAAGAATAACTCCTGGGAATGGGTCTATCTGAAGGAGAATATTTCAGTTGGGAAATTAACTGAAAGACAGTATCTTTAGGATATTGGCTTTGTAGTCTTTATATCTGAAAGGAAGTATATATTTTTCTAGTCATAACTGCAGCAGGACAGCATTCAGGTCTGGTATACAAATATATCCTTGGAGGCAGGAAATTATATGAATAGCATGAGCTCCTCAAGAATTTAATGGATACTATATATAAATGGCTAGATAAAAAAACTATACTTAAGCCTCACCATGGGAGCAAATTTTCCAGGGCAAAAGGTGCTTTGAACCCTCAACTGGTGGACTAAGTGTTCTGACTGACAGGAGAAGTTGCAGGAAGCCTTGACAGGGAGACCAGAGGGAACAGCTAGTTTCTAACTGGTGAGATAAGGAGATGCATTCTTAGAGTTTAGGGTGATGCAGGGGTGAGGTAAAATCATTATTTTGATTTTTTTTTTTGTTTATACCTATATCTCTGTATGTGTCTCAACATGTTGTTACTGATTTCTTGTTTTTATAATATATCTTTTTGTCGTCTTTTATAACTTACTATTGTCATTGCTAAGTGTGATTTCAGAGCATTTGACCATACAGGCAGGCCTTTTCTATGGAAGGGGATATCTAAAATTTCTGAGTCCATGACCGGACAAAGGTATGATTCTTCTAGCTGGTAAAATCCATTCTACTAAGAGTTGGCAAGACTTGGATGAGGTGGGTAAAGCTGAGGCATGATAGGTCATGGAGGTGACTCATGAGCCACCTAGAGCAACTCAGCCTGTTCTAAATAGTAAAGCTGCAAATGGCAGAGAGGGGTTTGAAGCCAAAGGGCACCTCTGAAGGTGTGGTAACACACTGGGAGTATGTTTCAAAGGTGTACCTGGACACATCTGGGGTCACACACACACACACACACACACACACACACAGAGTCTCTGGCTTAAGTTAAGCAGAGCTTTAACTTGAAGTTGTTTAGCCCATTAGAAGAAACAGGTTGAAGCTAATAATGCAGTGGGGATGCAGCAATTCTCTGTTGCTAATACAAATATTCTGTACTGCTTAATTTATGCATTGCATTACTGCCACTCTGAGCTGAGTTAGACTAACTCAAGGGGAATTGTCTCATGTATAGAAATATCTGTAGATGCTGCAAAGGAAACAAGCTCATAGAGGCTAATTCCTGTTCCAGTAAGGAACTACAGAGTACATGATGCCATGATAGCTCAGCTCAAAATGAGGTAGATTCCTTTCCAGTTTAAGACAAAATTGTTCTTATCATCATGGGTAAGAACTATTTACTATTTTGTTTTTATGAGAGGGAAGTGTAAGGAGGGAGGGTGCACATTTCCCACTCTGTAGCCTAGGGCCCAAATGCCTGAGTGGTCCCTGCATGCCAGTGCCTTTCTCCAACCTTTAAAAATGAGTGGCATTGTAAGTGTGTTTACTAACAATTAATACCTTTAATGGCACAATAAATATTGACCAAATTAGATCTACACTAGGCGTATGTATAGAAGTGCTCTGTGCACATTTTACAGTGCTGTAATTTAGAGCACTTTTTATAGCACTATAAAGTTACAGCACTTGTACACATGACAGAAGTGCAGTGTTTGGAGGGAGAAGTGCCTCTGAGCCTCCCTGTACTTTCCAAGCTAGGTGGCAGGGGGCATTCTGGAGCCTCCTGAGGCTGCAGGAAACTACAGGCAGCACCAGACCACTCGAGAAGGTGGATCTGGGCACAGAACAGGAGAACAGAAGAGGCACAGAGAGGGAAAGGGCAGCAGGTAAAAGTGAGGTAGGAAGGGAAGAAGTGCTATTTCAGCCCTGGATCCCCCAAAGCTGTGGCTGTTCTGGAGCTCCGTGGTCCATGGGTATTTGATAAGCTCCCCCCTTCTTAATCATACCATGCCAGGAGAGAGCAGGTCCCTAGCTGGGCAGGACTACATGAAGCCAGTCAATGCCAATGCTCTCCTCCTGCCTGGGCTGCACAAATTTGAACTAACCCCCTTTCTCCCCCAACCTCAAGTCCAGAGCTTGCTCCACCAGGCACCCACTGATTTTCAGGGATGGCAGAAGCCCCCAGCACGGAGCCAGTCCCTCCAGTTGCAAATGCCAGCCATGCTTTCAGAAAGTGGATGTGCCCTTCCCTCTCCTCCCCACCACGTCCCATCTGGCCAGCTCACTGCTATCTCAGTTGGCTGACAGGAGTAGGGTGGATTGCCAGCTTTTCCAGGCTTGGCTAGTGCTCCTGAGCCACCCCTGGAGCAGCCAGAGAACACTAACCAAGCTCACAAAGCCCATGGGATACTGGCAGAACCACCAGAAAATTGATCAGCATACAGAAGTTATTTAAAGCATTGGTTGCTGAAGTGCTGTAAAATACAGCACTTTAAATTTAATACCTCATTTAACAAGGGTTAATTTAAAGTGCTGTCATTTGTTTAGTGCTGTAAAGCCATGCACTTCTGTTTAGTTACAGCAATAGAGTACTTGAAATGGTGAAAAAGCAACTTATGCACACACCCTAAGTGCTAAGAGGTATTTTACCATGGTTTAAAGTAAATATAGGGGCTAGGAACAGAAGTTACACATAAACCAGTTTCAATGATCAGAAACTAGTTTAAAATCTGTAAAAAAACCAGAAGTTCAGTGTACATAAACCACTTTCACAATGGCCAAAACCAGTTTAAGATAAATCTAGACCAAAGTAGTATCAGACTTAACTGATTTAGGTTAAACCAGTTTATGGAACTTGTGTCCCAGATTCCTTCCAGGTTCGAGTTAACTCAGTCCCCCACCATCCTAGGATACTTTCCAATTGTAGACTGTGCTGTCTGCTCCAGTGGAGCAGAGACCTATCCACCCCTTTATCCAAAGCCTCTTCTTTTCCATGTCCATCAGCCTGTGGGGAGGGGCAGGGGAACAGACCCAGAGACCTGCCTAGCCCAGGTCTACTCGGCACAGTAGGAAGGAAAACCTCTATCATGGGGGCTTTAAATCTCTTCACAGCCCTCCCCACACTGGGGGCAGCCCATGGAGCTGGGAGTATTACCCACCCACCTACACTGCACAGCTGCTGGCCTTAGCTACTGTCACAGGTGGGAGGGGCAAGGAGTTCCCAAGGCCCCAGGGGTGCAGCACTAGGAAGCCTCTGCCAAGGGGAATTCTCCCCGCACACACCCTGCCCAGCTGCAAATTGCTTCAGGCACTACAACAGGGAAGAGAGTGAAGGAGTCCTTTGGGCCAGGTGCCTGCCGATGCTGCCCAGCACAGGGGCACCAGAAAGCCCCTACCCTGGGGGTTTCTACCCACTGCAGCCCAAGGTCCCCCAGCTTGGGTCAGCCTCAGGGAGCTTAGGGGACTTCTTCCCCTCCCAAAGCCTACAGCTGCTTGCCTCAGCTGCTGTGAGTTTCAGAGATAGCCTGGGGCAGTCTCAGAGAGCTAAGGGAGATTCTCCCGCTCCTCCCCAGCTGGTTTTGCCTCATTTTGCAATGGCCAGCAGGCTGGGAGATGTGTTTTAGCATTTTCCACCTACTGGCCTGCGTAACTGCAGGCCTCCGCCTGCTTTTTCCAATTGAAAACTTGACTATAGGTTCGGTTGGTTATTGGTTCATTGTATGCAGCTTAGAGGAAGCTTCCTAGATTGAATTGACTCTGCCTTAGGCTTTCTGACTGTCTATACTTAGGCAAGTTAATATGCTTTATAACACAAGTTATTTTCCCTGTGTAGACAAAGCCTCAAAGATGGGCCAGGACAAATAACTCCTTATATTACTATTATTAATAACAATAATTTGGAGGTTCCTTGACGTCAGAACAAGACAGGTATGTTTTATTTGGATATTTCCAGATGACATGAACATAACACATGTTTTAAGTGAGCTATTTTACTTGCTGTTTATAATAGATTGATACACTCCTCATACCTATTCTTATTCCTTTTCTTCCTGGTTGAGAACATCTGCAGAGATATTGGATTGCTAACATTTTGAAATGCCAACACAGTCTTACTCTGTTATAAGGATGAAGCCCAGTCATTTTAAAACTCCTCCTTTATTGTATGGAAAAGATACTAAAATCAGCCTAAGGAAACTCAATTTCTTTGTTCAAAAACAAGTTTTCACAGTTCTGTTTGATCTTTCTCTAGAATTTTCCATAGCTCTCTTCATATTGATTAGGGAAAAAATGAGGTTTATTTTATCTCGATATTTCAGTCCTGAGTGCTTGTCTTAAAAAGCTCTGTTGAGAATTCATTAAAACTTGCCCACTGTGCTTCGGCAATCTGAATCTGATTTTGTGACCTTTATGTCTTGCTTTAAAAATTTCAATCTGTTTTAAATCACTAGCTTAGGGTATTTTTTTCTCTTTTGCCCGCACCAAAACACTCTCTGTTGACCTCAGCTGCTTTGACACTCACCCACATATAGTGTGATTAATGCCTAAAGTAAAGATGTATTCAGCATATGCTTTGACCAGCTCATTATTTTTCTCCTTTGTTATTTTTTTCTCTCTTTCAGTGTTTTTTTTTTTATTTGATATGTATGAATTTGCTTCAGACTGAAGCTGACAAGAGGCTTATGGCAATCTTATTTCCCTCCTCTCTCTTCCCTCCCCACCTTAAATGGGCTTTATCTAAGCAATTCCAAATACTATAGCCTAGTTCAGTACCTTTTCTTTTTTGGTTCACAGAGCAATCCATTTATGTAAAGCATCTAGTGATGGAGAAGGGACTAATATGAACTCATGCATAAATTTACTCTTCTTTGAGATCAAGTTTCTGACCTTCTCTGAAGACAATGATTAAGCTATTGCTTCCTGTCTACACAATTCTCCCAGACTGATTTACTCACTATATGCTAGTCATCTTTATTGTTTTTATTTTCCATTAATATTAATATTTAGCGCTGAAGGGAGCCACAAGAAAGCTAGCAGATCACATTACTTAATGGATATAAGGTGAAAACATCAGTAGAATTGTTTTTCCTGATGTCTACTCTATCCTACAATTAATTATACATTAGTGTCCACGAATCTTACAAACTACACATAAATAGACACCGATGCTAAACCCTTTGTGTGTGTTTGTAGGTTGAGGACATTGGGATGCTGAGAGCAAATCCAGTTTTCAGATCTGCCCAGGATGTCTTTTCTCCTCTAGCAATAAATTAAATCAGTGGCACTGATTTATGGCACTGATAGTATAACTTGGCATATGCAAGTGGGGCACCAGCCCCCAGTGCCCATTTAGAAGGGGCACAAGAATGAAGGATCCCCAGGGAGTCTGTTGGGTGGCAGCCGTGCTGTGGCTGCACTGTGCTGTGCACTGCTGTGGCAGCAAAGTGCAGGGGCACCATGCTGCAGCTGTAACAGTAGCAGGTGACACTATCCTGCCCTCTCCCTCTGCTATCCCCCCAGGCTCCAGCAGGATTTAGCACAAGTCTCCCCACAACACCTGAAGGGTTTTTGCCCAGGGAGCAAAACTTCCTCCTTACTACTCTTTATGGCACTAGATAGGAAGAGAATTTTGTGTGCCTGCATGTGGGTACACAGTGTCAAGCACCTAAACCTAAGCATCTATGCATAACTGAAATGCAAACAACAGGAACAACAACAAGAAACCATCAAGAGAATATGAAATGCTCATTTCCCCCAAATGCCTTCAAAGTTAAACACTAGAGACCCAGTGACAATGGTAATCATCCTTGTTCTGCAGCATTCTCTAAGCCATCTACAACTTCTGGGAGGTTCTTGGACATGGAAAAAATATCTTAGGGTTTGTAATGGAGAGACAGGAGATCACAGCAAATTTCCTAAGGCTCACTTAGGGGTTCATCAAATCAAACGGTGGCTCCTCACAAATGTGTGCATTCCAAAAAACCTGTCACAGGGTGTTCTCATGTGAATCTCAGAAATTCTCCCTCTACTTCCAAACTATCTCCCCCAAAATTGCCTTGTGCCCACTTCTACTTTTGATTACTTCATAAGGTATCTAGGGTGGATCCCCTCACTTACAACTATTAAGGTCTGCATGACCGGAGCGTCCTTCCTGTGCAAAGTAGGGCATTTCTACTTCAGACTCGAGGAAGTCAGCGGGGTCCATGTGAATGCTTTCTTTTCCAAATTTATGTGAATGCAATTTTTTTTTTTTAAAGAGAGAGAAATAAAATACATTTTCAGAATCATAAAACTAATCAGAGGAAGAGGATGAGAAAAGAACTCCAGCCTCCCAAATAGAGCTGACTACAAAGAAGAATTCTAGTTTGGATAAAATGTTGAGGTTTCAAACCTTTATTTTTGCTCTAACTTGGAAAGAGAATGGGACGTTTTAAAATCCTGCTTTTGTAAACAAACATACAAAAACAAATACAAGAAAATGAACAAAAAAGGGCAAGTGTATGAGAAGTCCCATAGTCAGAGCACTCACCTGGGATACTGAAGACAGAGTTAAAGTCTCTATTCTTTATGCTAGAGACCCACCAGCCTGAAAGGTCAGTCTCATAGAAACCCCAGAGAAGTAGGGATGGAAGGGACCATCAGAGGTCATCTAGGCCAACCCCCTGCTTGAGGAACCCCTACCCTAACTATCCTATACAATCCATAATCTTAACTCTTGTAAAATTACCAGCAACCCTGACACAACACAAGACAATGCTGTAGCTTGCCACAGGTAAAGCAGGAAACCAGGGAAGCCAATGTCCTACTTCAATACCTGGGACTTAATGGCATCCTGAGTAGAGGGCCACACCCCCGCTACAGGGAAAGGCAAAACCCCCCACCATCCATACCAAAGAGTATCTCTTTCTGGCTCCTATGAAAGGTATTCCATTTCATGAAATAATCCAAAATTATTTTACCTAGAAAGAGAAATATGAGGGACATGAGAATCCTCCAGACAAAGTTTTGTTCAAATTGATATATTTCTGTGAAAGGCTATGGTTTTGATAAATTTAAATTTTCTTATTAAAAGAATGTGTCACCAAAAAAAATCCCAACTTACTCTACTCTCAATTCCCAGTTAAATAACCTATCACAATATATCTAGAATATGCCTAGACTTCTTGTCAGTTATTTGTAATATCTACCTGTTTTATTTTAAATAATAGGTACAGCATCTTTGAAGGACGTTTAAGGCTGATTTTCTTTCTCAAACATTATTTTATTTTATCAATGGTTATAAATAAAGTATGAATTTTCAGAATGCTACGGCAAACTTTGTTCTTAGAAGTAAGCATGCATGGAGGTGGAGCTGTTGTAGAGATTTTATCTGAGCTCAGGTCAAAAAGAAATAATCTATGATTCTCAGATATGTTTATAAACTAACTGCCATCTGTCTATTGAACTCAGTGAAAGAAGTGAGCACCACTTAGTTTCCATGAGTAAAAAGGATGATTAGATGGGTGGATGGATATAGGAAAAAGCAGCCAAAGAGACAGAAACAAAGAAACAGTCTATGGTAGATCAAACCTCATTAAAATCCCCACCAGATAAAGTTTTGCCCTATAAAAAAAGAAACAGGCATTTATTCTTATATTTTTGGTTCTATGTCTATCTGAATTGCTTAGAATTGATCTATTTCTATGTCTCTGATCTTAAAAAAACCCCCACTATTTTTTTAAAAATAGCTTTTTTCACTAGGAAATTTTTTAGTAGCCTCCTCACCATCAGTCAAGTGCAGTTTATGGGCGGGGGGGAGGGGAGAGAAATCTCAGCAGCTATTGATGCTGTTTGAAAGCCATGCATCTATAGAGAACACCACTGCTTCAAATGCCAGCTGTTAATGGGACTAAGTGTCTATAAATCTAATTCTGCCTTTTTTTCTTTAAAGCAAAACGCATATATAATAGATGTTCAGAGATTGCTTGAAAATGAGTAGACACCTACTTGACAGTATCATCCTGATTAGCTAAAATATGGAATTACCATCAGAAATAAGCTGGGAATGCCAGTTCACTAGCACCAAGCTTCATGGAGCAATAGATGAAGAAGGAAAGGCGGCAGTTTGTCAATTCAATACAACAAATAGTCAAGAAGATGCACTTTAAATAGTTTCCAAGGTAACTGGCTCTGAGCCTGGAATCTATAAATAGGGGTACAAACAGGTTTCTAACTCTAAGAGAGAAGATAATCAATGACATTATCCTAGGGAAAAAAAGCAAAACATATAAATAAAAAATTGGAAGACACTCAGATTAATTACTATGAACAAAATAAAGGGGACAGCAGCAGCATGGAGTTTAAGATTACATTTTATACAACAAAACACAGCCACACATTTGTGATGCTTAGAAAAACTGATGTTTTTCAGGTTTGCTTTATGTAGGTGAATAATAATGAAAATGCATAGGAGTCATATTTAAAAACTATTTTTGCATGATACAATTTATTATTCATCAGTGTAATTTAAGATTAATATTTACTGAAAAAATCATGTCTTAGTTTAATTATAGTATCTAAAGAATAAGGATATAATATTTTAGAATGCCTTTATGAACAGTTTATAATGTATTCATAATGAATTATAAATTTTGATGTGTCAGATAACCTATTAAAATATGATTCTATAATATTATGGAATCTCATATGAAAGTTTTCAAATATTTAATGCACCACATATTATGAACTATTTGCAAAATGGAATACCTATATTCCTATTATCTGTAAATTAGTACAACTTCTAGCTTGTTTTGTTTCAACAGTGTTGTTGTTTTTTATATTTTATAGTAAAATAATTCATTAGTAGAAAGGCTATTTCTGTTTTTAATGAAGTATTAATAATATTTTAAGATCTTCATAACAAGTCCTTTTAAAAAACAACATTATATTGTTACATTGTTATATTCAATTATCCAGAACCAAACCCCCAAAAGGAAGACTACTAACATGTGAATGTATCTTTTGGATATAGAATTCATTCAGGAAGTTATTAATGAGACTCCTGAACTAAATGCATAGTTTGATTTTAAGCCATTTATGTACTTCTTTTATAGTCAAACCATTTTACTCATAATTTACTCCAAGTTGTTAAAATTACCATCACATAGGGTGCTGGACTCAAGGTATAGTCTTGTATATTTTTCCATAAAGCTATTGCATTCTTTTATGGCAGTAAATTAATTTTTCCTCCTATATTGAAGGATTTCTTTATATATACATTTTATATATACTTCAGATATTACAAATCATTTCTTATATGCTAACATTGGAAAAAAATGATTTTTGGAGGGATGAAAAATCAGTAATAAAAAAAGTACCAGCTGCAATTATATTTGGGTCCCATTTATCAACAAATGATTTACGTGGATATGCCCTACATTACGTGAAAACTTTGAAACACTAGCACAAAAACCCATTATGAACAGATGATCAAATCTTCCTACATTATTCACCCACCTGTAGTGGAGTATTCATTTCAGCATGAGAAGAATTTGAAGACAACTCATGCATAAGAAACTATGCTGTCAATATTATGCCTTTGTATACATAAAGGACTGCAGAGTTTTGAGCAATTTTGGGTAAACACTTAATCTGGCAAAACACTTAAAGACTGACTTCAGCAAGACTATTTAGATACATAACATTCAGTGCATGTTTAGCAGGCAGCGATGAAAGCATAAACACTATGGGTGCCTATATACATGCTTGGGGGCAGAGGGGCTGTTTGAATTAGAGCAGCTTCCAAGAAGCTGCTCTAATTAAAATGCAGCAGTACAATGTGTATTAAGCACCCCCCCATGTATTAAAAATGGCTGCAAGATGCTTTAATTAAAGTTTATGCAATGAGCTTTAGTTAAAGCGCTGTAGTGCCCATTTTTAAACCTGTGGGGGCTTGTACATATTACACTGCTGCAATGCTAGAGCATTATAATTAGAATGCATCAGAGTATGTGTATAAGCACCCTATAAGCATACCCATTGACCATTTTTGATGCTATCTGAATTTAAGCTTCACTTTTAATATGAAATCTTCATTGTTAGAGCAACACTTGCAAATATGATCCAAGTGCAACTTGCCTTGTTGCACGGGATAATTAGCAAGTTTCATTTGAGATGTAGCAAGTATTACTACATGTACCATATTAAAAGTTAGAACTTATTCTGAGCATTTACATGCGAGTATTTACTATGATCTCAGCCTGTTATTAACAGGGCTGGAGCCAGGTGTGCCTGCCCACATACACTGACCCTAGCACCACTGCAGTTTGCAGGTCCTCCTGTCAGGATGTGCAGCCCCCATGCCCAGAATCCACATCTTTCCTGCCATGTGCCCAAGTACTGTCCAGCCTCGGATCTTTGCTCCTGGTAAACAGGGGTGAACCGTACCAGGTGGTAGGCAGAGAGAGATATAAGGAGCCAAGCCTGAGAGTGGTACTCTTGCTGCTAGATCCATTCCTGCCACTGCATCTGCAGAGTGAGTTGGGTCGCTGCCACTAGCAGAGAGAGACTCCAAGGTCAGTCCAAAACCCTGGTGCAGTGTGAGGGCTGGGACCAATTGTCAACTGAATGTTGGTCCCAGCCCCAACACCACACTGGGGCAAGTTCAAAACTCCAGAGCAGTGTCTGGTCTGGAAATGATGATCAGTGAGATGTGTTCATATTATCTCCATGAAATAGTCCAACAATAGCTGAATATGTGTTACTTTACGCAATTTGGACATACTCCTCCTATGAAAAGTCATAACTTTGCTATGATAATAATCACACTTAGCTTGTGCTTTACTGCTTGAATGTGTGGACACTCATGTCTTAAGTGCAGTTGTCTTTAGTGTATTGTTCAACAGGGCCCTAAGATTGAAGGCAGGATGAAAGATAGGTATTTGCTTTAGGTGGCTACACCAATATCATCTAATGAGGAGTCTATAAGCAGGGCAGGAGAGGGATGAGGTAGGCCCAGTTTCCTGTATCCATTCCAGCAGCTGGGATAAAACAGCTAAGGTGATGCTTCCACTTCTGCTTCTTCTGAGAAGTAAAGGCTGTTTTGGGGTATGAGAGAGAACTTTTGCCTTACTGCTCTTTGACAGGTACTCCTGTCTAACCCTTCAATTATTCTGATTTGAGAGATGAAACCACAGAAAGCAACAACTCTTTTCTTCCTCTGCTTCATTCCCCTGCACCAAGTATAAAGACTTAAATCAACTTGATACAATATGGGCTTCTTAAAATAATAGTGCTTAAGCTCTCTGAGACCATTTTTCCAGCTTTTCTTTGGGGATTTTATCTAGAACTTGATGGGTGATGTTACAATAAGTCAATGGATCTTTTTTTTTCCCCTCAGGAAGCCTAAGGCACAATTTGATATGCAATTGTCAAAAGGCATAAAAGGATTAAAAAGGAATGTTATGAGTATGTCAGAAGTAAGAGAAAGCCAGAGAAAATATAGGTCACTAACTGAATGCGGGAGGCAATATAGTTACTGTTGATTCAGAGAAGGCTGAAGTATTTGATGCCTTTTTACTTCAGTCTTCACAAATAGGACTGGATAACAGTTGTACATATGAGAGCAAGTAGCAGATGCATAAACATAGGGAAGGAGACAAACAGCCAGGAAAAGCAGGTCAAGGATTATTCATAGAAGTTAAATGCTTTCATGTAAGCAGGGTCAGATGAGATGCACCTTAAAATACTGAAGGAATTGGCTGAAGTAATTTCAGAGCTTTTGGCTGTCCTATTTGAGAACTCATGAAAGTCTAGTTATCTTGGATAACTAGAAAAGGGCAAAAGTAGTTCACATCTTTAAGAAGTGGAAGAAGGAGGATCTAGGACATTACTGACCACCAGTCAGCCTGACCTTGATACCTGGAAAGATGATGGATTAGGTCATCAAGGAATCACCAAGGTGTCTTGAAACACCTTGAAGAGAACAAGATGATCACGAACAGACAGCATGGACTCTTCAAGAGCACATAAACCTAACCTATGCAATCTCTAATCTAAGGTAACAGGTTTTATGAAGAGGGGAGAGATGTGGATGTGATATACCTTGATTTTAGTAAGGCTTTTGATACCATCTCCCACAACATTCCCATTAATAATCTAAGGAAATACAGATGAAAGTGCTATAAAGAGAAGACATAACTGATTTGATTATCATACACAATGAATATTAGAAAATTAGAGGTTGAAAGGGACCTCAGGAGGTCATCTAGTCCAACCCCCTGCTCAAAGCAGGACCATGCCCAACTAGATCATCCTAGCCAAATCTTTGTCTAGTTGGGTCTTAAAAACCTCCAAGGATGGAGATTCCACAGCCTCTCTGGGTAACCTGTTCCAGTGTTTTGCTACCCTTCTAGTGAGAAAATTGTTCCTGAAACTTCCCGTGCTGGAACTTGAGACCATTGCTCTTTGTTCTGTTATCTGCCACCACTGAGAACAGCCTAGCTTCAGCCTCTTTTGAATGCCCCTTCAGGTACTTGAAGGCTGCTATTAAATCTCCTTTCAGTCTTCTCTTCTCTAGACTAAATAAACCCAGCTCTATCAGCCTCCCTTCATAAGTCATGTGCTCTAGCTCCCAGACAATTTCTGTTGCCCTCTGCTAGACCCCTCCAATTTGTCCACATCCTTTCTATAGTGGGGGGCCCAAAACTGGACACAGTTCTCCACATATGGCCTCACTAGTGTTGAATAGAGGGGAATAATTACTTTCCTTGCCCCGTTGGCAATGCTCCTACCAATGCAGCCCAGTATGCCATTAGCCTTCTTGGCAACAAGGGCACACTGTTGCTCATATTCAACTTATTGTCCACTGTAACCCCCAGATCCTTTTCTGCAGAGCTGCTGCCCAGCCAGTCAGCCCCCAGCCTGTACCAGTGCATGGGATTGTTCTGTCCTAAGTGCAGGCCTTTGCACTTGTCCTTGTTGAATCTTATGAGATTCCTTTCGGCCCAATCCTCCAATTTGTCTAGATCACTCTGAATGCTACCCCTACCCTCCAGTGTATCTACTACTTCCCCCCAGCTTGGTGTTATCTGCAAACTTGCTGAGAGTAGACTCTATGCCAATGAGTAGTCATCAGTGCCTCATTGTTTAATTGGCAGGAGATGCTAAGTGGGGCTCCCCAAGGTTGTGATACTGTTTAATATTTTCACAAATAATTAGGAGGATGGGATTGAGCACACACCGAAAATCTGCAGATGACACCAAGATGGGTAGAGTTGCAGACACTCTCAACATGTAAGAGGGTACGTTGCCCTAGAGCGTAGTACTAGAATTCAGGATGACCTTGATAAATTGGAGACATTTTCCAAAATCATCTGGATCAATAGAATCAGTCAAATGAAATTCAACAAGAAAAAGTGTACTTGGGACAGAACAATTCTAGGCACAAATACAGACTGGGGAATGATTGTCTAGGCCATAGAACTACAGAATAGTATCTGTGGGGATTACAAGATGAATATGAGTCATCAGTGCAGTATTGTTGCAGAAAAGACTAATAGCATACCGGGTAGTATTAACAGGAGTATCATTTGCAAATCAAAAAAAGTGATTCTTCTGTTCTATTCAGCATTAGTAAGGCCTCACCTGGAATCCTGTGTCCAGTTCTGGACACCACACATCAAGAAAAATAGGAACAGATTAGAAAGAGTCCATTGTAGAACAACAAAAATGATTATAGGTCTGGGAAACATAACTCCTGAGGAAAGACTGAAAGAAATAGAATTATTTAATCTGGAGAAGAGAATACGGAGGGTGGACTCATAACAGTCTTCAAATACTTGAACAGTGGTGAAAGTGGGTGAAAATAGATTATTCTGTGTGACTGTTGGAACAGAACTATGAACAATGGTCTCAAATTACAGCAGGGAAAATTTATGGGGGATAATACAAGGAAGGTTGGAACAGGCTACCCAGAAATTTTCAATAGCAGGTTAAGCAGACACTTGGTGGTTTAGTGAAGGATGATCCTTTCTTGAACAAGGGATTGGACTAGAAAAGTTCCTAGGCTTCCTTCCAGACCTACTTATCTATGATTTATATAGTTCTGATAAAGATATATGGACTTTTCTCTCCTTATCTTTCTCCATGAAGCCCAGTCTTTTCAGGTTCTGAGAAAGAGCTCAATTTTCAGTTAACAGGAGATAATCCTGTAGGAAATTCCAATACTTCAGGGCCCTTTGGTGTCAACAAATTTGTAAGGTAAAATACATCCAGATGATCTGAGAAAGTAGAGCATGCTTGACACTACAGAGAAAGGCAACCATCCCTAATAGTCCCTGCCAATCTGAGCTAAGAAAAATTCTTTCCCAACTCCAAATCTGGTAATTGGTTTTAATTCTGAATGAGTGAGAAAGACTGCTAGGCCCATAGGAAAACCATTTCAATGGTGAAACTCTCTCTACCATCAGGATGCTCCATCTTACCTTAGGACTACTTTCTCTACCTTAACCTGTGCCACCAGATCCCGTTGCACTATCAGCAAAGTCAAGACACCCATACCATCAGTCACCTCCCTCACATGCAAGAAATCTGCACTAGGAGCAAGTTTCCTTTCAGCCCTCTCTTGTGGAAACCTACACATCAAACACCCAGAGCTTCAAAATTCAAGCTTTAATTTCTAAATCCAAAATTAGAATGCCTGTCCTATCATCTTATCCTTCTATGACCCAGCACAATTTTGAAACAGTTTAGCTTCCTTGATGTGTTCAAAGGCCATTCTAGAACTTCACACCGCTGATAGTTAGAAAGCTTCCTCTAATTCCCAATCTAAATGTATGCATGACTAATCTATACCCATTTGATCTGGAAGAAGTATAACATATATAGTTCTTCTTTCACCTTAGTTTTTCCCCCTTTCCTAAAATGTATTCATAGTTATTTTAACCCTTCTCAAGTATGTATTTTGCTAGGTTAACTGAGCCAAGCTCCTTTTATATTCTTTCATAATAACCACCTGTTCTCCTATCTACTAAATGTCACTCTATCTTTTCTTTGCATTTGTTCCAATTTAACCTTTATTTTTAAACATAAGCAACCAGAATTGTACACAATATTCTAAATGGAATTTTATCAGTCCTTTTTTTTTTCAATAATACTAATGCTTTCCTGTCTCTGCTAACAAAAAATGTCTCGCTTGATACCTGTTATGATCACCTTAGCCTTTTTCATGGTCATTTCATGCTGGTAGCGACAGTCTTTCTATGATCAACCAGTTCACACAGATCTTTCTCTTTCATAACTCTTAATTCATTTATCTCCACCTTTTAATGAAAGTTGTTATTAGTACCCATATGCATGATTTTGCACTTCATACAGTTAAATTTCATACAGCTCCTATTACTCCAGTCCACACATGGCAAAGGTAGTTGTGATAGAACCACATCAATGTTGGTAGTTAACAGTACAAATGGGAGTGATGTGCTTTGATACCCATTTCCTGCTGGGTCAAATGGGAACAAATTTCATTTCCAAATGGCTGGCTGAGATGGTTTAGTAAGGGACAAACTAGATGGGAGCTAGACTAGATGACCTTGTGAGGTCTCTTCCAGTCCTACTTTCCTGTGATCCTAAATAATTCTTTCAGATGCCCAAACAGGATTTGATAGTGTGGGAGTAAAGTTGTAGCTGTGATGGTCCAGAAATTATGCACGAGGAAAGGATTTTTGTGAGTGAAATCTTTTATTGGATCAACCGTATGGTTGCAATGGACTTAGGCAAGCTTTTGAATGTAAAACATTCTTTATCAGACAAGCAGACTCAAGGAAAAATACTTCACATTCAAAAGTTTAAGTCTATCCCAACCTTGCAATTGTTTCAATAAAAAATATCAGCTACAAAAATCTTTGCCTCCTGCATACACAGGATTTAGGCAGAATTTAAGCACCTGTTTCACCAAAAAAGAGGCAGATTGACCCTGCTCAGTACTGAAAAACTGTTTGGGCACCAAGAAGAATTAAATTACTCTCATTTTGACCTGCAAAGCTCCACAGGCACTTTATCTTGGGGTTGTGTACATACTTAGATGTGCTACAGATCAAGGAGCCAAGCACCTAACTTCCATCTACAAAGTATTGCAATCCATATCGACACTGGGAAGCCCCAAAGCTTCACCTAAGACCCTGCTCTGTTATATGTTATCAGAGTACATCTAGCAGGTGATTGACACTGACAGCATAAACATAGTATGCTATAAATATAACGCTCAGACATCATGCTGGTGGTCCCACTTACTTTTGCCTAGTAGCCCACTGGCAAAAGTAAGGTACTGGGAAAAATCACATGCCCAGGAAGTGACAGACAGATTCAGACATGGGGGAATAAAGTCCCACGTCTCCCCTGTGACCCTGGAAGAAGGCAACCTAGGTTCCAACTCCTGATGCCAGGACATAGGACAACCGCAAATGATCAGTTATGTACCTCTCTTCTGAGTACTCCAAATCCTGCAATGACAAAGGTGACTTCCTTGCAGACCTTCATTCAGGGGCACTTAAAGTTTAAGGAGTGGGTTTTTACACCTAGCTCTTTGCCTTACATATCCTCTAGGCATCTTTTTGCCCAGCTATTAGATGCTCTGGATTGCTCAATGGGTGGTGTTGGCTATCCACTCAGTGCATATCGATTTGGATCTCATACCTAGAATATGGCACCTAATTTTTAAGCATTCTAACACTTAAGTGGAGGTACAATATAAGAACAAGTTAGATGTGCCCCTTGATGTAGCCTCTGGAGTCATAACAAAACAATATAAACTACCTGCTGCTGTGCCACCTCCAGTGAAAAAGGTTAATACTTCTTGTTCAATACTCCATTCATTCTCCAGGTTGGTGACCTTGTTTCATCTGCAAACCAAGGAAGCACTTGGTTCTTTCACTAAATTTTTAATGAAAAATGTTACATGGGACTGATACAATACCAGTCTCTAGTAACCTCTCACTAGTAACCTTTCTCCATCCCAGTAACTACCCTTTCAGTATATCCCACTAGTATATCTTAATTTCTCCATTGTTAGCCAGCTTCTGATGCAGTTCTTTAAATATAACTTCCCATGAGGCAGAGTATTAAATGCTTTGTGTAAATCAAAATAGATTATAAATCCATTATCATGATAGATTCATTATCTAAAAGTCAATTATTTTATCATACAAAGATATTAAATTAGTTTCATATGGACTACCATGGAGCTGCATGGTAAGGTACATTTTTTCCCTGTTTTCTATTTACTTACATATCTTTGAAGATTCTTTCCTTCAAAATCTGTGCTAAAACCTCACATATTATGGAACTCAGGCAGGTCTCTTTTTGTCCCTTTTTTGAGTACCAGTAGTACATTTACTATCCTCCAGGCATTGCGTACCACTCCCAAAGTAGCACATTCATTGAAAATCTTTGCTACTGGACTGTCATGTGCCAGTTCTTTCATTAGATTAACCATGATATCCAGTATCATCATGGTAAATAATTTTGCTTCTACCTTGGATCATTATTGATAACCTATTAAATATGAACATGCTTTTGGATATTGGTGAGAAAAGCTAATATAAACTTTTGAGTGGACAAACAGACAGACAGATAACTGGAGTATGGGGCAATTTCCATTACTACATACGTTCTCTTTCTCATCAGGTAACCAGCTCTTATTAACATATGTTATTGTCTTTATCAAAGAATAAGGTAAAACATTCATTTAGTATTTGGCCAGCACTTAGGTTTTCCATAATCTAGGTATTAAAGAGTCCATCCTCAGCACAGTATCTGTGTTTCTTTCTGCCTTGTTCTTTGAAGGCACTTTTGCTATTTGGTTCGATTGTCTTTGCAAGCTCCACTTCATATTCACTTCTGAACATTTGTACATTATTTTTGCACTTTCTACATTTAGAGATATAACTCTTTCTGCTGACCATTTCCTTTTTTCTCATTCTTTATAGGTTGCCTGCTTGCTTTTACTATCCTCTTTCAGGTGTTAGGTGCTGATTCATGCAGAAGATCTGTACCCCTTCCATATAATTCCAAATCACTTGAGATGAAGGTTCCTGATAACATTTGGATTTTGCCTCATAACTAGTCCACAATCAAATCATTAAACTCCTCAATGCAGTCAGCCTCACTAACATTTCCTTAGTTTCTCAAAGTTTGTCTTCTACAGTCCAAAATTCTTAATTATAAACCTGTTTTGGCTACCAAATAATTGAAAACAAATGGATTTTGATCATGATTGTGTGGTCCAAAAGTATTTTCTTCCACCAGCTCTACTACAAGATCTTTATTACTTATTAAAACCTAAAGTTTCCCTGACTATTGATAAACAAATCTGTCAGCCCCGTAATCCAAAATTATCTGGCCCCTATTGATAGCATTTGTTTTCCAATATATAGCTGGGAAGTTAGTCTTTCTTACACACAAGGTTCCTGCTGTTACTTAATTTTTCCCACAGTCTTATAAAAATCTCTAATGGAATTCAACAAAGATTTTGCAAAACCCCAAAAAATTAAAAGGGGGGGGGGCAAAAAGAAAACAAAGCTACTGGTAGGTTGAAGTCTTCTTGTTTGGACATTTTTGTTAAAAAGCAGGATTGTGTTCATATTTGCCAAAAAAAAAAAAGTGTTTGTGTGAGAGGAAAATGTGTGGTAAATAGTCAGCGTCCAAGCTTGATGCTGACAGTAAATCATGCTTGTGGAAGAGATATTGAGAAAACTTCAAGAAGAGGCTCACCTTGTGTGAAGATTTATGTGTTCATGCTTTCAAGGGTTGTGAGAATTGTGAGCCTCTGCCCCTTACATGCCAATCATGTAAATTAATGCTGCCAATTGAATGATTTGAAGCTATCCCTTCCTGCCTAGGCTCTTCTTTCATAAGCCTGTTTTTTATTTCAGCCTAAACACTGATGTCTTCTTCCTGTTTTTTCACATATTGATTATCTTTCATCTTTTACACCTTTCTTTCTGGCCAAGAATTGAAAATGGATTCCATCATACTCCAGTACTATTTTTGTACTATATGAACTAAC
>NW_017729026.1:37476666-37477254 GCF_001723915.1 Gavialis gangeticus
GTTCTCCTGCCCTGGCGGGGGGTCGGGCTAGAAGATCTACTAGGTCCCTTCCGACCCTAAATCTATGAAACTATGAAACTATAAGGTGCCTGCACCTTTAAGGGCAGAAACTGCCCAGGGAGAGGGCCCTAGCGGTCAGGCAGGAACCACACAGGTGCCGGTTACTGTGGCAGCAGGCTAATGAGGGAGTTAGCCTGCACCTGCAGCTGGTCAGCTGGCCAGAAGAGGTAGGGCCCTGGGCACATATAAACCCCAGGGTTGGGACTAGAGAGTCAGTTCTTGGTCAGCAGCTGAGGTGGAAGGAGCTCTCTTAGAGGAAGCTAACTGAAGATGCTTGACTGTCTGTTTTGCTTCTGGTAGGGTTAAGGGACTCCAGAAGCTCATCAAATACCCTGGCCTACCTGGCACAGTGTTGAGATGAAGGGTGACTCTTTTAAAGGGACAGAGCACTCCCTGAGCTGCTTCTATTATGTTATAGCCCAGGGGCTCATATTTTGGTTACTGTTGATAAACCAGTGGGCTGAGGCTGTTGGGGAAGGAGGAGGCCTCATTGGGGACCCCAGTGTGGGGACCCCAGCACTACTGTGG
>NW_017729026.1:37482254-37484273 GCF_001723915.1 Gavialis gangeticus
ATTACTACATACGTTCTCTTTCTCATCAGGTAACCAGCTCTTATTAACATATGTTATTGTCTTTATCAAAGAATAAGGTAAAACATTCATTTAGTATTTGGCCAGCACTTAGGTTTTCCATAATCTAGGTATTAAAGAGTCCATCCTCAGCACAGTATCTGTGTTTCTTTCTGCCTTGTTCTTTGAAGGCACTTTTGCTATTTGGTTCGATTGTCTTTGCAAGCTCCACTTCATATTCACTTCTGAACATTTGTACATTATTTTTGCACTTTCTACATTTAGAGATATAACTCTTTCTGCTGACCATTTCCTTTTTTCTCATTCTTTATAGGTTGCCTGCTTGCTTTTACTATCCTCTTTCAGGTGTTAGGTGCTGATTCATGCAGAAGATCTGTACCCCTTCCATATAATTCCAAATCACTTGAGATGAAGGTTCCTGATAACATTTGGATTTTGCCTCATAACTAGTCCACAATCAAATCATTAAACTCCTCAATGCAGTCAGCCTCACTAACATTTCCTTAGTTTCTCAAAGTTTGTCTTCTACAGTCCAAAATTCTTAATTATAAACCTGTTTTGGCTACCAAATAATTGAAAACAAATGGATTTTGATCATGATTGTGTGGTCCAAAAGTATTTTCTTCCACCAGCTCTACTACAAGATCTTTATTACTTATTAAAACCTAAAGTTTCCCTGACTATTGATAAACAAATCTGTCAGCCCCGTAATCCAAAATTATCTGGCCCCTATTGATAGCATTTGTTTTCCAATATATAGCTGGGAAGTTAGTCTTTCTTACACACAAGGTTCCTGCTGTTACTTAATTTTTCCCACAGTCTTATAAAAATCTCTAATGGAATTCAACAAAGATTTTGCAAAACCCCAAAAAATTAAAAGGGGGGGGGGCAAAAAGAAAACAAAGCTACTGGTAGGTTGAAGTCTTCTTGTTTGGACATTTTTGTTAAAAAGCAGGATTGTGTTCATATTTGCCAAAAAAAAAAAAGTGTTTGTGTGAGAGGAAAATGTGTGGTAAATAGTCAGCGTCCAAGCTTGATGCTGACAGTAAATCATGCTTGTGGAAGAGATATTGAGAAAACTTCAAGAAGAGGCTCACCTTGTGTGAAGATTTATGTGTTCATGCTTTCAAGGGTTGTGAGAATTGTGAGCCTCTGCCCCTTACATGCCAATCATGTAAATTAATGCTGCCAATTGAATGATTTGAAGCTATCCCTTCCTGCCTAGGCTCTTCTTTCATAAGCCTGTTTTTTATTTCAGCCTAAACACTGATGTCTTCTTCCTGTTTTTTCACATATTGATTATCTTTCATCTTTTACACCTTTCTTTCTGGCCAAGAATTGAAAATGGATTCCATCATACTCCAGTACTATTTTTGTACTATATGAACTAACTAGTAGTATTTTTTTTTAATATCATATTTTTACTTACATGACATGGTCCAAACATGAATGAATCTCTGTCTGTAAGAGTTTCTAAGAAAAATTTAAAGCAAAGAGGAGGTAAAAACTAGTGAACAAGAACTAGTGAAAAACCAATATCTCCCTTTCAGGCTTTTTTGGTTTTTTGTTTTCCTTTGTTTTGTTTCTTGGAAATGTGATTTCAGTCTAAATCAGACCAAAACCAACATTTTTTAAATTTTCTCATCAGCTTGAGATTTCAAATAAATGTAATGTTGGAAATATTTTAAAAAATTGTGTTTTCAAAAAGAAATCAATCTACAGACCCAATAGTTGCTCTATGAAATTCAAATTCTTGTCAGATCATTGTTGATAGTCAGAACATTTCCAACCATTCCCAGATGAAATGCCTGGGTCTCTAATATGTCAAATATAAATATCCTATATCTCTCTTGTACCTTCTCTGCTCTTGTTTGTATTGTTTACTTGCATCCTGTTGCAGGGTACTAAGATCTGGATAGGTTACAGGGGTGGGCTAACAGGAACAGGATGCGTTTCAATACAGACAAGTGCAGGGTGCTGCACTTGGGCAGTAGGAACCAG
>NW_017729026.1:37484745-37499100 GCF_001723915.1 Gavialis gangeticus
CCCCAGGGTTGGGACTAGAGAGTCAGTTCTTGGTCAGCAGCTGAGGTGGAAGGAGCTCTCTTAGAGGAAGCTAACTGAAGATGCTTGACTGTCTGTTTTGCTTCTGGTAGGGTTAAGGGACTCCAGAAGCTCATCAAATACCCTGGCCTACCTGGCACAGTGTTGAGATGAAGGGTGACTCTTTTAAAGGGACAGAGCACTCCCTGAGCTGCTTCTATTATGTTATAGCCCAGGGGCTCATATTTTGGTTACTGTTGATAAACCAGTGGGCTGAGGCTGTTGGGGAAGGAGGAGGCCTCATTGGGGACCCCAGTGTGGGGACCCCAGCACTACTGTGGGTGCCATGACAGGGGGGTGAGCAGACCCCAGTGCCAGAGAGGGCATAGTTACTGAGGCTGGACTAAGTTGAGGCCTCAGCACAAGGAGCCATCATTTACATAACATCTGCAAGGCATGGGATGTGATAAAGGGGCAGTTTTGGAGACACACATGTAGCCCATAAGGCTGGAGGGGTATTGTAAGACCCCTCCCAAGTGTGGGGCCCAATAGAGGGGTCCAGCAACTGACAGGGTTAAAGGAGACTGTCCGGACTGTGACTGAGCAGCAACTCGAGGGCAGCCTCCCAATCCATCATGCATAACAACAAGACGTGGCAGACAGGATTAATAGGTATTCATAGGGCGAAGCTTGCATGGTCATGGTGCCCTAGGGACGTCACAGCCATCCCAGGGTGGCCGTATCATGACACATTCCTTTTCCTTTACTTAAATTGTGATGGTTCCTCAACTTTGAACAAAATGCTCCTTTGCCAGTGAAACTGTTTCTAGTAGAGACAAAGGGATCAGTTTTAGCACAATGAACATACTGAACAGTAGCGATAACCTAGGAGTTAAAATCATTGCTGATAAAGTTTGCAGATGACAATTAGAATGGCAGAAGAGATACAAAACTATCCAGTAATTCAATAACATACATTTAATAAAAGCAAAGGCCAGAAAAATATGTAAGGTCAAAGAATTATAGATCATAGTTACAAGATACAGACTATGGCCTTGAAAGTATGCTTCTGAAATGGCATTTAGGAGTCACTATTGATAACCAATTGGATAGCAAGAGCTCATGGTTGAATACTGCCACAAAAAGAGCTAATATAATCCTTTGAGTATAGCATGGATACTATTAAGCAAAAGTAAAGAGGAAATGGTATTGATGGAACTATTGCTAGAATACTATATCCAAGTCTGGCTCTAATTTTCAAAAGATCTTGAAAACCTGAAGACAGTAAAGACAAGGTTCTTTGGGTAGCTGTGATATCCTTTATTAAACCAACTAAATAGTTTGAAAATTTGTTCTTTGCAACAAAAAAGTGTTTCAAGAATGATTTGTTCTCTGGAAACAAGCCTTACCATGAGCTCATCAAAAAGAAGGTCAAGAAGTCATTTGATTTTGATCTATAATTACTTCAGCAGGGAGAAGATACTGAATATTAGAAAACACTAAGTTTGTAGACAATGGCATAACAAAATTCAGTGAGGTCAGAGGGTTCAAACTGGATGTAAGAGATATTTTTAACATTAAAAGTAATTAACCATTAGAATTAATTAGCTTCATCTGAGGAAGGGTTGTGTTCTAAAACTTGTCTGACATCTCTTTCCAGCTATAAAATTAGGCTAATAAAAACATATTATCAAACAAATCCTGCTTCAACATTTATAGTATTTGGAGTCACACCGGATGTCTTCCTAAGATATATCCTCTAGTTGAATACAGGTATACCTCATTTTATTGCGCTTCACTTTATTGCGCTTCGCAGATATTGCGTTTTTTACAAATTGAAGGTTTGTGGCAACCTTCATTGTTGTCTTATTTTAAGAAATTGCCACAGCCACCCCAACCTTCAGCAACCACCACCCTGATCAGTCAGCAGCCATCAACATCGAGGCAAGACCCTCCACCAGCAAAAAGATTACGACTCGCTGAAGGCTCAGATGATGGTTAGCATTTTTTAGCAATAAAGTATTTTTTAATTAAGGTATGTACATTTTTTTTAGACATAATGCTATTGCACACTTAATAGACTACAGTATAATGTAAACATAACTTTTATATGCACTGGGAAACCAAAAAATTCGTGTGACTCGCTGCTCAGTGAAAATTTTTTGCCTATGATATGTGATGCCTGTTAATGAGATATTGTCTGAATTATTGTTCTTGTTGTCTTATTGAAATGTATCCATTAGAATAAGAGATCTGTTTCTCAGCCTTACTCAACATGTTACCGGTATAGGGGAATTAACTGGTTAGTTGTGCAATTACTTTGAGACCAGTTAAACAGGCAGAGCACTTATTATGCCATAAAAAGCTCCATCCACCTATAAAGTTAGACCTAGACACCTAGAATTGTGTCCTAACTTCATAGCTGGTTGCTATCGACCTTTAATTTGCATGTGTAGCAGGGTCTTCCCTGTGGCTGGGAGCTCTGTCAGCTGATGGCGCTCCCAGGCACAACAGTCACCAGGTCCAACCAGTGCTGCGAGTTCTGCAACTGAGGGGACTCTCAAGACCAGCAGATGCTGACTCTGGGTCTTGGCAGCACCCTGCAGTTACCGGAACCCGGAGTCTAGCAGCTGTGGATTCTAGGTCCCAGCAGTGCACCTCCCAGTGCTGGGACTCATCCTCAAAGGTACATAGAGCCCCCAGAGCTGGCAGATCATAGCTACTGTAATCTTCTAGCCTCGAGGGCTCCCTGCACCCCTGTGACTACTGTGATCTCCCAGCCTCAGGAGTTTCACACATCCCTGAGTCTGCTGTTTTGTGTTCTCCTGGAAGGAATAGAAGACAATATGCAGAATGCAGGCCTGTGAGGATCAGAGGCCATGGGAGACAACAGACGTGAGACAGGTAGGTAGCGGGAAGAAGAAGGGAGATGTTGACTTGGTGATAGAGTGCATCTAGTAAAATGTAAAGAGGTTACCTGGTCAACTATCCTCAAATCAACATTCCCCTCTTGTCCATCCCCACCTACCTGTCTCACACCTAGTCTCCCATGGCCTTTGATCCTCAGTGCCATGCATTTGCATTTTCACAGACCTGCATTTTGCATATTGGCTTCTATTTCATCCATAAGAACATGAAACAACACTCTCCCTATGCCAAAAGAAGGGTGTTTGTGCCCAAAAGATTGCAAAGAACAAGTTTTCCAACTATTTACTTGGTCTAATAACAGGTATCACATTCACCCAAAGAACCTTGTCTACCTACAAGTCTGAGCACTCGTGAAAATGCAAGCAATTTTGAGGCAAAAGCAATGTGGAAACTTTATTTAGGTGCAGAGTTGTTTTAACTATAATGAAATATTTGGGGGGTTTTAAAAATCAGCATCAGCTTTTTATTATCCCTGCTAGTTGCTCTCTTTTTACTTAGGCTTTAACATATGGTACAATCCATTGATCAGGAGTCAAGAGTGAGTATCATTAAGAAGTAAGGCAGCATCTATAAAATATATACAGGACTTATGCAGTTTACAGTTTTCAAGATTTAAAACTGGCAGGGGCCAAGGGCCTTATAATACCAATGGTTAAGCACCCTCTACAGAGAGATTTAAAAGGAAATGCTACATTCTTACTGTACACATATATGAAACACTTTGAAAACAGGCACAATATTCAGTGCTGACTAGCTTTAGGAACACAAAGAAAGGGATTATGGAAAGGTCCACTGTAAGAAATGTACCAATCCAGAAATCAAGCCCCAGAAATTAAAAAACTAAAATAATTTAAAAAAAAATTCTTTCCTATGGTCTATGGAAGAATTAGTTTCAAAAGCAGCTTAGCCAAATGGGGCTGAAGAGCCTGTTCCAAAGTGACCTGATTTTTATTCAAAGCAAAAGGATGGGCTTTGATCCATACAAGATTTGGTCCTCTAAGGAACAGTCAATGAACAGTGCTGGAGATTTGTAGTTACAAAGTGGCTGAAAGACTGCTGGAATCTGGCTGCTTGAAATCCTGCTAGGGCATGATGTACAGCAATGGCAAGGGTCAGTAAAAGGGTGTTAGATAATAAGTACAAGAATCTATGGAGAAATGAAAGCCGAATAAAAGAAATTTCTGCTTCAAAAACCTTCCTGGCAGCTCTTCTGTACAAACTATAAAAACAAATCATATTCAGTATTTAAATCTTTTAAAATGTAATAAAAATCCTGGATAAGTGATTTGTCACAGAAGATCTGTTTGTATTGTGTGTGTCTTTATATAACGCTGGTGGAAACTATGATTAATCCCATATTTTGAATGAAAAGGGGACCTTGTAATTCTTTGCCAATTTGTCCCACTTCTGCTTTTTTTTCATTCCCCCTTGTTTGTTGACTATTTAATTTTCAAAATGTACCAACCAATTATTTACCCCCACCCCCTCTATATCCTTATAAAGTGAAAATGAACAACAAGACAGGATTGTTTAAAAACTTCTACTCTATAAAGATTTCTAGTATTCTTTCACCCATGGATAGGTAGTGCTGCATCTTGTCACCTCAAGACTGTTTGGAAATGGAGGGGACAACCTGTAGGAGATATAAAACCAAATGTATTTTTTTGCAGAAATGTCTGGTCAATATTGTTACAATATCATGTGATCTGACACAACACAATTTAATATGATATGAAACATGCTGTTACATGATGTAAATATTGTGTGTGTGTGTTTTTCTTGAATAACATAAGACTAATATGCATCCCATTTTTAGATCACAGAAGCATAGTAAATTTGGGTTGTAAGGGACCTCAGGAAGTCATCTAATCCAACCCCCTACTCAAAGCAGAACTGTCATCTAGTATATCAGGTGTTCTCAAAGTTTTTATGCTGCAGCCTGGCAAACTGTGGCCCAGAAGTGGCCATGGCTGGGCAAAGCACAGCCCAGCAGTCATAGCCATCTGTGGTTGAAATTGCCAGCTGGCAGCCAGGTAAGGATACCCCTGGCGAAATTCTGTGCTACTGTGGGCCCTGCAAAAGGAGCCATGGCCTCTCCACCCAGCTCTAGGGGGCCATGGTTTGCCAGTCCATGTCCACTTCCGATCCAGCAGTTGACTGTACTGTGGACTGGCAGCCAGCCCACCATGGCTCAACACTGGGTCGCAGCCCAGGGATTGAGAACCCCTGTACTAGATCATCCCAGACAAGGCTTTATCTAGCCTACTCTTAAAAACCTCCAAGAATGGAGAATCTACCACTTCTCTGGGTAATCTGTTCCAGTGTTTTATTATCCCCTAGTGAGAGTTTTTGTTAATATCTAACCTAAACTTTCCTTGCTACAACTTGAGACCATTGCTCCTGCTTCTGTCATCTGCCACAACTGAAAACAGCTTAGCTACATTCTTCTTTGGAACCAGCCTTCAGGTAGCTGAAGGCTGTTGTTAAATCCTCTTCGCCAGACTAAATAAGTCCAGCTCCCTCAGCCTCTCCTAATAAGCCATGTTTCCTAGCCCCTGAACCATTTTTGTTGACCTCCATTGGTCTCTCTCCAATTTGCCCACATTCTTTCTGTAGTGGGAGGCCCAAAACTGATCATAGTACTCCAGGTGTGACCTTACCAGTGCCAACAGAGGGAAATAATCACTTCTCTCAATTTGCTGGCCACACTTCTACCAGTGCAGCCCAGTATGCCATTAGCCTTCTTGGCAACAAGACTCATATTCAGCTTATTGTCCATTGTAACCCCCAGGTCCTTTTCTGCAGAGCTGCTGTTTAACCTGTACACAGAGAAAACCATAGAGTCCTTTGGCCTGGGTAGTAATTTTTTTCTGCTGTAGTTTTGTTTGAGTATGGTCAGTAGGGTGCAGCTTCTAGAAGGGCTGAACTTTTCAATCCTGATCTACTTAGTGGGTCCTGAGCATGTTCAGTTGTGTAGCCCACATTTGGCAGGAGTGTGAAGTAAAAAGTAAGCATGTTGTTTGAGTGACAGCTGAGTGCCATGTGCATGAGTGCCATGTGGAAGGGTATGAGTGTTGTGTGCACAAACATCTGATTGGCTGTATGGATTACAGGCAGGTGCTAGTGATGGATGTGTATGAAAGGGAGCAGGTCTGAGGGATTTGTGTTCCCTGAGAGTGGATGTTGTTCCCTGAGGTTTGCCTGTGAGAGTCCCAGGAGACTAATACCTCATGCCTTGCTGTGCAACTGGTGGGTGCGTGCCTAGATCATTGTGCCTGGAAGGCCCAGGGGTGGCCAACAGTCAACATGGCCCACTACATGTGGGTATCCCATATGCATGATGAGTGAGTAGCAGGTAATTGGTAGCTGGTTAAGCTGTGTCTGTAGAGTAAGGGTCCAGGAGACCAAGACCTGTGTTGTGGTGGCTGGAGGAGCAGCCAGTGTGGATTGATGTAACTGGTGTAGCTGCAACCATTGCTGACTGCTGGAGAGAGACTGTCAGTGCTCTCTATCACTGTCTATTGAGTGGGCATTGGGTTGTCACTATTGTTAGTCATGTATTATTGTTGTCTATAATTGGTACCCATTGGTTATTGTGGTTTGTTGTTTAATACACTTTGTTGTTACCCATGCATTTGTGTTGTTCATTTGTTCCTAATTATTTAAATTCACTAACTAGGGCTGGGCTGTAGGCTTAGGTTACCTAGAGACATTGAACTGACCACCCCTTTCATTGTGACAGATTCTTGGGGGATTAGTGTCCCTCGTTAGCAGAATTAAGAGTCTGTCTGAACAAGCCAGCCAACCGCCAGCCTATAACCCGTAACTGTTCTGTCCTAAGTGCAGGACTTAGCATTTCTCCATTTTGAACCTCATGAAATCTCTTTCAATCCAATCCTCCAATCTGTCTAGATTTCTCTGAATCCTAGCACTACCCTCCAAAGTATCTACTACCCCCCCACAACTTGGTGTCATCTGCAAACTTGCTGAGGGTTCACTCAATCCCATCTTTCAGGTCATCGATGAAGATATTGAATAAAACCAGCCCCAGGAACAACCCCTGGGGCACTCCACTTGATACCAGGTGGCAGCTAGGCATCGAGCCATTGCTTACTACTTTGAGCCTGCCATCCAGCCAGTTTTATATCCACCTTATAGTCCATTCAACCAAGCTGTACTTCTAGATGCTTGTTTGCAAGAATTTTGTGAAAGCACATATCAAAAGCCTGGCTAAAGCAAGGTATATCATAGCCACTGCTCTCCCTGCATCCACAGTGCCAGTCATCTCATCATAGAAAGCAATTAACTCGGTCAGGCATGCCTTGCCCATGCTGACTGTTCCTAATCACCTTCCTTTCTTCCCAGTGCTTTTAAATGGATTTCTTAGGATACTACGGAGTTGCTAATAGTGTGGTGTTTCTAACACTGTTGGACCCTCTCCCCCAGCGTGTAAGGATAGCAGGGATCTGTGTATGAAAAGGGGTCTATGGACAAAAAACTGTGGACTTAAAGAGTTAAACATTAAAAAAATATTAAACTCCTTGTGAGGGAAGGGGTGGGGAACAAACAAACGAATGTATGAAAAACAGGAATTTTGTCTGAATCAATTTTGACTCTAGCATAATATACTTATTTCCTCAGTGCTTACTGCTTACCATGATCCACTGTTTGGAAGTACACTGTAATAAATAAATTTAAGATGCTTTAAGGGGAAGTATTATTTGGATAATATGGAGAAAAAAATGTAAATAGCCCCTCTCCAATATTCCTAAAGAGGAATGGAAATTGCTTCTATAGCACCTTGTCTGATCTCATAATTGCATTTCCTGTCAAAAGACATGAGTTGTTGCATCATATGGGTTTCTATAAAATTTTTGTCCTAACTGGAAAGTCAGGAAAGCTTAATGCCTTGATGTTGTTGTTTCTATCATTCCCTTTTGCTAGCAAAAAACAATGTACCATGGAAAAGCCAGTTCCCTGCAGGAGAGGATTAGTTAAAAGCAATAGGGAAATGTCAGAAAAAAAAATAACTGAGTATAGAAATGTGTTAATTTTATTTCTGACTCAGAATCTCTCTCTCTCCTTTTCTTTCTCACTCTTCCTCACATAAAAACAACTACACAGAAATATATTCATTTTAAAAGCTTTCAGGCTTTTGCTTTTTTTATCATGAGCTTAGTGGGGTGAACAGCAATGTATTTTAGGACCTTCTTCAAGCAAGCTTTTTGAATGTTTCCTGTCACTTCATGCCTTGATCTCTGGCAACACTCTGATGAAGCTCTGATATGAATGAGATAAGGTGAGCGAGATGTAATTATTATTAGACCCTTAAAAGAACCATTAGGTGCCAATTTTCTTTCTTTCTGGCTCCAAAATTGGCTTTCCTTTTACTTAAGGCAGGGTAGTTGTGCACCTTATAAACTAACTACGTTAGAGATTATATATAGCATAAGCTTTTGTGAACGGGAGCTTCGCTAACATGGCTAACTATGTCTCTTTCCTCTTACTCCTAAAATTGTCTCTCAATTGCTTATTCTGTTCTTATCTAGATTAGTTACCTGCTCCCCCTAGTTGCATAACTTTCCAGGTATATTCATAGAAAAGTGCAGGTAACAACAAAGAACTGCTCCTACAACTACATTTAAAACATAACCTGTACTGTCATGGAGGCATCTTAATTGTTTCAGGTGCATTAGTGGATGCTTTAAACCAATGAATGCCAATAGTCTCTGCTTACTTACTGGAATTACCCCACCAGACATCAGGAAAACAGTAGCAAGCAAAAGAGAATGTACCCTTCACACTAAAGATAAGAGGCACTTACTGCATGGCCACATTGCAGCTCTAAGTAAACTAAAATCATGGAAAAGTTTCTTCTTTACAACACAGCCACTGAGTGAAACACAGACAACCACATGAACAAAAATGTGACAATCACAACTAGAGATGACCCAGGAAAGAGTTAGGATGAATATCAAAACTGCCACATATCTCACTGCAGGTGCAAAGCTTGATTTACCAACAAGGAGAGACTTGAACTGCCTCCCACCAGGGGTCAGGAAGACTAAAGTTAACATGCAACTGTGTCAATACCCTACATAAATACCATGTGTAACTGGGGAGGAAACTTTGACTACAGAATACCTACTGGCTTTTCCATGTGTGGAGGAAACATGCAGCAACGAGGACCTCACTAATACTACACATCAAGTAATAGTATGGGTCCATTTATGAACTCTAATTGGAATGTGGTAAAAGGACATGAAAAGATGCAGAAGCAGAAGAATTAATCAGAACCATGTAGGATGCAATAGCTGTTACAACTTCTTGATTTGAGCAAATGTTTATGTAAGGCATTTCATTTGTGTGTGAAATTCTAGAGGTTGTTCTGTTTTAGACTCATGTTCAAATTTATGTTTAAGGACTGAGTTACTAGTATGCCTTTGTATATATATTATGTGTGTTTAAAACTGTGTTTAAAATTAAATTTGCATGTCAGTGTGATAGATCATGTAATAACTGATAGTCTACCTGCATGTCAAAAACGTTCCCTGTCCCAAACAAGTGGGTAACTAGAATTTTTCAAAGCAATTTTCAAACTTCCCTCTGTAAACCACTCAGAACTGGTATGCAAATCTCTTAGGAAGATGGTTTCCAGGGTTTGCAAATTTCTTGCAGACAAGAAGGCATTATAAATAAAGTGAAATAAAAAATAACCTCTTTGTAACCCACAACTGGCTACAAAGTAAATTTGCACCACACAACTAACAGCCTTAGAAAATAACCAGTACCATGTTACCACATCAATCATCATTTTGTGCTCCATTCAGTGAACTATAGATTTGTTGTTATTATTATAACTTGTGAGACTTGCCAAATTTACAACTGGAAGAAGACTTTATACCCTACTATGTTAGCATGCATAACAATGTTGCAAACTTCCAAGAACTGCCTTATCTATATTTTTCAACCTTGACCTTTGGAAACCACCATCAAAATGAAGGGGTAGCTCACAATCTCTGTATCCATACAGTTCTCTTTAAAATAGTCAACAAAAACATCAATTACAGTGCGATGGCTTTTAGGGCATGGCTACAAGTTCAGTGAGACCCAGACTGAGACAACCTGTTCACTTTTTCTTCAGCCACTATATAGCTATTGGATGGAAACTTCTTGTAATTACTAACTTGGTATGAATTAGAAATTGTCACCTAGATATGATAGCCTCTATACTCTGTTACCAATCCTTTAAACTATGCAGGCCCTCAAATTGCATCTTTATAGTTCACTAAACTACTAACTTATTTTGTAATGGCAAGAAATAAAAAGAAAAATGGAAACTATCATATGCCCATCTGGAGGTTTCAAATCCATCCAAACAGTAGGGGCCTGCTGACCTGCAAACAGAAGTGACTTTATAATAAAGCAAGTACCTTTTGAAATGGTTATGTGTTCAGGCATATATTTTTACATGAGTCATAGGACTAGATTCACAAGGGAGATTAGGCACCTAAATGCCTCTATAGGCAGTGAGCACTGAAATGCCTAAATGGCCTTCATAAAGCTAGCATTTACAGATGGTATGTGTATGCTTTTTCTATTTTTTTCCCATAATGTGCAGGTACTACCAAGCCTATGCAGTAAAGCACAGAAAAAAAAAGATATAAATACAGCACAAAGATTTTCAACACTAAGTACAAGCAACTGACAAGAAGGCTAGGGACCAACATTCAAAAAGCCTGAGCCTGAATTGATTCACTCTTTGCAGTTTAGTCTAAACTGTGCAGCTTAAACTGATTAATAGCTGGACAGACATTCTCTGTTAAATCAGGCAATGCAGGCATGTGCCTGCAGGGGCTTAAGCCAGAAGATGGGGGGTGCTAGAGCATGCCTGCTAGCCACTGCCAAAGGGGAGGGAAGAAAGTCACTCTCTAAGGCTCTTACCCCTCGCTCCTGGAGCAGAGGAGACATGGCCAGGCACCAGCCAGGGCTAGTAGGACACACAGGATGCCAGCCATCAGCCTCGGGGTTGGGCGGGAAGTGAAGCTGCTGCCAGACTGAGGAGTGGGGATGGGAAAAAATTCCTTTCTTGGAAGCAAGCATGTATTGAACACAGGAATTTGCAAAGCATAAAACAGGGCACTACCAAAAATCTTTGCCTAAGCTAAGATAAAGCCCAGTAAAGCACAGCATACACAACTTAGTCTAACTTAAAATGTAAAGCAGGAAGACAAGAGAAGGCCTCACATAAGTCTTACTAATCCTGAGGGCAAAGTGTTTCCTTACAGTCAGGCATTCAGAAAGGCTTTGTTTAGGTTTCACAGATTCTGCTTTATAATGTAAATTCTTTGATCTGCACCTTCCAGCCAAAAGCTGTCTGCAACATCCCTTAACTCCATCTCTAGCACATGTGTGTGATGATTGTCAGGTCTTTACCAACAGGTCCCACCTCTCAGTCTGGTCCTGCAGGTCTTAGCTCTGGGCTCACAGGTGCAGGTCTTGGATCTGCACACAGGGGCCTAGTGGAATTAATCCCCTCCCTGGCTACAGGTAAGCTGGACAAAAGGAGGAATTAACTCCATCTCTGCCTGGCTGCAGAAAAGTGGTGGAGGGGCGGCTGAAGCTGGCAAGCCCCAGCTGTGGTCCACAAGGTTTGCCAGTGTGGGGAAAGGAGACAAAGGAAGGAATTTGCCTCAGGGCTATGGCAGACCAGCATCTGGCCATGCCCAACCCCTGCTTCAGCTAGACAACAGAGGGGAGGAGCCAGCCCAGCTCTCTGAAGCAGAGCCCAGCCCGGAGAGCATGTTGAGATGCTGCAAGTCTCTGATTTAACTTAAACTAGCAAGGGGTCTGGGACAGACATCGCATAAACCAATTTGAGCCAACTCAGTTAAACCTGGTTGAATGTAGACTTATCTCAAACTGGTCTCAGCCATTTTCAAACCAGTTTATGTGCATTGAATGTCTGTTATCTTACAGGTTTAAACCCATTTCTAATCATATAAACCAGTTTCCATGTAATGTCTGTCCCTAACCTAAAAGCCCATTTTTTTGCAATGTGAGATAATCAATATATAATATATATTATCAAATTAAGTGGTCCCCACAGCAATAGGAAAAACAGGCCCTTAGAAGCATATTTTAAAAATCCACATTCACAGCCAATTTAGGGAAAGAAACATTTTATCTAATCAGGTATTGATTAGTTAACTGTGGTCAACCTCTGCTGACAGAATGTTTTAATATCAAGGCCTGCTTCTTAATATTTTGAATAGCAGTAGTAGTGGCAGCAACAGCAAAAGCAGCAGAAAGCTACAGAATGAAGATGCAGTGCTCTATGGCTACCCATTTTCCAGCGTCCTTCTGTCAGATAGTGCCAGATTGCTTTAAGGCTATGACATACAAAGAGTGGAGAGATAATAAGCCGAAAGCGAGCAATTTTCTGAGAGAAAAAATGAGATGTGGGTGAGCACCCAGCAGCTGCCAATCAGAATTAAATGATACCAGGAGGGTACTTACCTGACAGTCAGTGAATGACAGACTAGCAGGTTTCTACAATCCGTCAACCATTTCTCTTGTATATAAATGACATTAAAAAAATCCAAAATATAAAATGGAAAACTTGTTTCTGCTAATGTTCACACATTGCCCATTTTTATTCGTTATGAGAGGAATCAACTATAGGCATCATCATATTCCTGATTAAGCTTTCTCTCTTTGTCTCACACACCAGTAATGTTACACAATAATTTTCAGAAAATCCTCTGATATAGCCTTGCTTGCACTGACATTAGTGTTATGCCACCTGTTTCAGATTAATTAGTTCCTAATTGCAAGCTACAGTTTTTAGTCTGGTTTTTCAGTCTAACTGGGGAATGTACCTGGCTGAGCACAAATAACATACTCTGTCTCCGGTGTCAGGTAAATCCCAATGGCTCAGAAGCAGTAATGCTCTCATGATCCAAGTAAAAGAAAATGTCTTTTCCATCTTCATTGAAATTAAAAGTATTTCCCCCTTCAACCTACCATATGTTTTACTTATACTACATAACCTATGGCTAATTTTAATTCCGCAGTCATTAATTAAGGTTTGTTGATTGTGAAAAAAATAATAGTTTTAATGTGAAAAGCCATATACTTTTGTGTGCTTTATTTTGTTTCTGGAAGAGTAGTATAGCAAGTAGGACTTGTGCTCTAGACCAATTCAGTGGGAAAGCAAGGGTCCCAAGGCCTGGGGACAGACCCATGTGGGCTCCAAGAGCCAGGGGAGGGGTGGCAGGAGTCTTCCCCAAAACAATCCCCAGATATTGCTGCCTCCACCACATAATCTGCCCACCTTAGTTCTTGCTCTTAAAGCATCAGCAGCAACAGCAGCAGCACAGTGTCTGTGTGCCAGCTGCTGATGCAAGAGTGATGATGTGGGGCTGTGCTTGCTGCTATGGTGCAGACATCGTAGCGTGAGGAATGATTTTGGTGCCCCTCCTAAGTTGACACCTGGGACTGGTGCCCCTCTCACCCAACCCAGATATGCTACTGTTCCAGGATTCAAAAAAGAAATACAGGTTTAATTACTCACAGATGTATTAATGATTGTAGTCACAATTCAAAGTGACATTTTTTGAGGTGGTCATATTTTGGAGGAGGAACTCAATTTCACTGTATAAACTAATTTTCCAGAATAAAGACACACATTTTACTCAATTTCCTCCTTTTTCTCTAACCTTCTCTAATCCCTTTGCCAGTGTAATCTCATACTATTAAATCTTCTACTTCTACTGAAGTCTTGGTTTAAATCCTGCTACTGTTCTCACAGCAATAGAAATTATCAGTGAAAACAGTGGTACGTATTGTGCACCCCCCACCTTACCTCAGTAATGCTTTCGTTATTTCACTTAACCTTTGTATGACTGTTTTCCCTTTTAAATTCCATTTCCCCACTGGCAAACAAGAGAAATTGAGATGATCATAAAAACACTTATGATACAGGAAAGAACCCCAATCCATACAGATCAATCAATTGGCAAAGGTGACACATATTGTCCTGGAGATTTTACAGTGCATTAGCTGGCAGGCTAGGTATGACAGAGCACATACTGTTGGCCTCCACCCTCGAGGGCAAAAGCAGACGTAAGTTTTAGAATAGCTATGAGGACTGCAAAATACTCTTGACTAGAATTCTCAAAATGAAACCCTCTTCCTAGTCTGTCTCTGCTATGGCTATACAGAAAGGCAAGTACCTCTCTCTCTGAGATTGATTCCTAAGGGGCAACACTGATAAACACCAATAAATATATATATATATGCAAAACTTTAAGAGGACTGGAAAGGCATGGAGGGAGTGGTGGGACAGGAAAAAAGTGTGTATGGAAAAAACCTGTTTGATTAGTAATTTCAGCACCCTAGGTTGGGGGGGGGGGGGGGGGGGGAAGG
>NW_017729026.1:37499436-37513051 GCF_001723915.1 Gavialis gangeticus
GGGGAAGGTGGGGGAAGGACATACCAAGAGCAAGGTTTGATGAGCTGTTGCTCTTGCTGCTGCTACCATGCAAGCTGCTCACATCCTAGCTATACTGCCACCATATGGACTGCCATACTGGTGCCCCACCTACATTTGCACCTGGGAATGTGCCCACTAGTTACTAGTGAAAACGCTAAGGCGTAGCCCATATCCGTTGCTGAATAATTCCCTGCTCTGTCTCTTTGCATAGAGGGGGAAAAATGATATAGTATTTTACTTTTTTCAAAGCACTGAACAAGCATCAGGCAATCCAAGCAGTGTTCCTGTGAAGTGCATATGTATCATCTTTATCCTATTAATAAAAAGGGTGAGACAAAAAGGGATAAGTAAACTGCCCAGGTATGCACACTAAAGCAGTAGTTAAACCATGGGTTTTACTTGAGAGTTGTGGACTCCAGCTCTGCACTTAATCCCTCTGAGTCTAGAAGATCTAAATGAAAAATAAACCAAAAACAAAAAAACAACCCCCCCCCCCACACACAATGCAACACAGAAGAAGCAACTTTATGTCTAGTGCAGTTTGCACATTATTAGCAAAGTTCACCCAGGTGGCAAAAACAAATAGTGGACTCCTGACAGTGAAACCATTACAACTATTCTACCTCACAGTCATAGGTTCTTCACTTCCAAAGGAACTAAAAGGCTGACTATCTCCTCCTGAGCATCGCAGTACATATCACATTAGTAAAGGGCCACACTGGGAATCAGGTAATGACAAATGCTACCATGTTGCTGGCTTCAGCACAGTATTGCTTCTCTCACTTTTCAGAAGGCTGAAAGTCTCTGAACTAATGCCAGGGCAGCCTTTGCCATTTCTATCAATATACTCTAAGAGAAGTCCAAAAAACAGCATGCTACCAGCTGCAGATTCCTATCCCTTATAGCATGCTGGATAAAATATTTTGCAGTGAATATTTATATTTATATTTACTTACTGCAAAAGGTTAAAACAACCTAATTTAAGAATAGTCAGTAACAGTTCTAAAGAAGCCATGAACTATTCAGAAAATAACATGTATTTCAAAAAACTAATTACTAAACACATTCTGATTAAAGGCCATCAAGAAAATATATAATTAAAGTGGCTTTTTTAAACTCCCAGTATTATGTACTGTAGGTATTGTTTTATATTGCATTATAATATAATATAATAAAGGGCATTCAACCATAAGATAGGAATGGGAAACAGATTTGAGTAAGACTCTTACTCTTCTAAACTATGTATGGGTGAGTGGACAGGACTGATCTCTAACTTTATAAAATTAACCTGACTGAATCTGTGGCCCACCTGGTATGTGAAGAACAGAAGTAGGCTAGCAGCAGGGGTGAGAGAAAACTGCATTGCAACAGTCAGTATGCACTGTTGGATACTATCTAGAAGGGACTCAGTCCATCATTTCTGCAACCAAGATATTAGGTAAATGACAGGGAAGCTTGACTTGAACTATAAGATTGTCCAATATCCTTCCATGTCAGGGGACACAAAATGATCTTTTCCTACTTGCCAAACCCTCCCTTGAGCAAGAATCTGTCTGACCCACCATTAATCTTCCAGACCCTGTACTCACTGACAATAGTCTAACTTTCTCCCTGCTGCCAGATTCTCTCTGGCAACTATAGTGGGAATAACTACAGGACAGTCAAATCTACCACATTCACATTTACCATCCTGTCTCAATTTAGACTCTGACAGAAACAGAGGGGTTACCACAGATTAACTAGTAGACTGACTGTATCACACAGGAAGCTTTTTGTCTTATTGGTTTGAGAATAGCACTGGCCTAAAGTGTTACAATCTTTCATTCTGACCTTGCAATGTTTATACTTCTATTTAATTTGAAACATATCTGCAGTCCTATAAAATTTACTAAATTCATTTATGCTTGCTTCTTATGTTCTTCTGTCATGCATGACCAACCATTAGCTGGTTTTCTTCATGCTTTGTACTTTGCCCATGCCACCACCTAAATCTGAAGTACCACCACTTTTGCCAAAACTAGCCTGTAATGCCTTCAAATCCACTAAGTTCTATTTGTTCCATAACCATAAAATGAGATAACTAATAATTAGTAGGGAATATAAAAATGTTTATGAATAATTTAGCACTTGGATGTTGTACACAAAACTAGTCTATGTAACTGTCTGACCTTAGTACTGTGAACTATACTTCCTCCATTTTATTCCTTGCCTGTACTTTGCTATGATTTGTTTCAAACTAGAGCTAGTCTACATAAAAAGTTTTACCCGTTATAAGATTGCTATAATTATAAGACTCACTTGTGTACACTCACTTGTGTCTATGCTCATTCTAACATAAATGAGAAAAAGTAATAATGGTGTCCACACAGACCATTATAATGGTATAATGATCTTGATTGACATTTATGTCTTACCTTATTCTGCTCTACAGTAATATAACTGGGGGGTGGGGTCAGTAGTCTTTGCCATAGCAGGCACAGCTCTGTGCCCAGTAGCATTTCTGGGGATGGAGAGGGGGAGGGAAGGAGGTGAACAGGGCACTGGGGGCAGCTCCCAGCAAGCACATACTACAGGGCTGCTGATGCCCGAGCCAATGCTTCTACTGCAGCAACAGCAGCTGCCTTCATTGTGAGGAGAGCTGGGGCAGGAAGGACTTTGCTCCCCCTCCCTTCCCTTTACACCCTGCCACCCTGGGTCTCCCACGGTCAGAGTGCCCCCTCTTCCCCCTTCCCCAACCACTAAAGGGGGTTGCTATGCCCCTGCCTTTTATGTATTTCCCAGGTGCACAGTCATTTAGAGTATATTGTCCTCAGAGCAGGAACTGTACCTTATGATACAGGGACAGCATCCTACCATGGGCGTAGCTCCCCATGCCTTCCTCTGCCTGCTGCCAGTAGCAGACACAGGTTGGGAGACTGTAGTAGGCATTACCATGCAACTGCTCAGAATATGTTCTAACTTTTGGGAACCTGTTCTAACTTTTTCTCAATTTGGGAATGCTTACTATAATCTAAACAGAACAGATGCCAAATGTCCCATGCAGCAAGGCTCTGATTGTGCCATGTATCTTCCAAGGAATTACAAGTTTGAATCCTATATGCAGAAAATAAGGGGACTGAAATATGTACAAACATTTTTTCCTTTGTAGTGCAGCTCCCAGCTGTAACTCAGAATGATTTTTGTGAAGTGTTCTGAGTTACAACCTCATCCCAAACCAAACAGAAGTTCACTGTTGATTCCAGGGAGGAGGGGAATCTAGCTCGTCTGGGAGCCTGCAGCCAGGTTCCCATAGCAATGACCAGGGCTGTCTGCCAGTGCTCACTGCTTTCAGAATGGGAGAGGGGAAAGGCAGCAAAGGGGGCTCATTCTTGGGGCTCCCCAGTTGGGGCTGAAGGGTGGGGTGGGTGGGTGGATTATAGCCTCCCCTCCTCAGGGGGCTGCAATACACTTGCCCCATGGTCTAGAGGTGGGGAGGAGCTGAAGCCCTACAGTCTGAACTCCTTCTACTCCTTTTCTCCCCTCCCATTCTGAAAACAGCAACAGGCTGGGAGCTCTGCAGATAAAATTTATAAAAGACACTACATTTTGTAACATCTTTATCTGATACCTCATGCAATGAGGGGTCAGATTTTCACCCAATCAGCTATTTTTTAAACTGTTTGCAGCCATGCACTTGTATTTGCTCACAGCTACAAACTGCTTTCTTTGGCCAGATAAAGGGAAAATTGTCACTACTGTCTGCACCCTTAACTGGTCATATCATCTTTGTAATTCAGCTGTGGTAGTGGCCAGGTACACAAGTATTCATTCCACTCTGTGATTTACCTATGGCCATGGCAAGTATTGGTTTACAATGTCTACACTCCGCAGACAAGCCGCGGTTCCATCAATTAGTTCATTCTGAACAAAGATGTAGTTTAAACTAGGCTACTGAGCCTACAGAGATAAGAACTTTTAATACATACCAAGATACCCAATAGTGAGTCTGAAGAATAACTACTGGCAAATCCTCATATGTTATGACAATAATCTCAGACAGAGAGATTACATTTCTTCACAAAGAGATTTTGGAAAAAGACATGTTTTTCCCTTAAAGTATTTTCCTCCATAATTACTTTTTAATTACACCATCTATCTTCATTTATGGTCTTTTAAATGTATATTTATTATTAGCTTATCTGACAGTCCTGTCTCCTTAAAGAATGACCTCCATCTACAAATTAGTCTTCATGGACACCCACCATTGCATTACAGGAAATAGATTTTGAAAAACAGAAATGTAGGAATCATGATAGAGTAGTCAGTCAACCTGACTTCTATTTACTTTGCAACAGCAAAGAAGAGTACAGCTCGCAATTCTAATGATCCACTGTTTGCCTTTTCCTATGATATGTCATTATTACAATTCCTACTGGCATTTGTATTCTACTACTGAACGTCACTGATGAGAAAGATACATTCCCAGCTTCCTAACCCAAGGAGAAAAAGAACAATGCCCAGGAAAGATAGGCAAGAACAGCAGTGCAAAGAATTGTAGCTTGTGAAGAAGCTGAACTCTTTAGGATAGTTGGCTGAAAACAGTCTAACTCAGAGAAAAATATTCTTATCTCCATTAATTAACACTGTCTCTTAACTTCCTATGTGTTTGAATCGGGTGACAGCAACGCATAGTAGAATAATTGTTTCAATTGCATGTGTGATGTGTGGTATAATAATCACATGATGCTAAAGAAGTTGAAAGTCCAGAATGAACATCAAGAAGATATTAATTATGTTGCTAGCCATAAAAAAGGATTCAGAAGTGAGTAACTACAGAATAGCCCATAGGGGAAAAGGGGGAAGAAGGTGGAAGTTCAACGCTTGTTAAGAAGCCAAGCAAAATAACAAACTGAGAAGGGAACCTAAATTATAAAATCAAATAGTAAAGGCCTAAAGCTGATTAGCTTCAACAGGATCTTCACCTGATTCATTTACTGTTCAGAAACACTTCTCCCTGTGAAGATGGAAATTGTACTAAGTAACCAAAAAAATCAGTTAAGTTGCTCAGGTCAGAGCTATTTCTCCCAAGGAAAGCATGTTTCCCTCACCTAGTCCCTTTTTCTTATGAGGTGCTAACCCAATAGAGGCTATTATCAGTTCCAGCTGGAAGGCTTTTTGATTCCTAGCTCCTGTCTAGTGTCTTTATTAACCCCTCCCATACCTCAGGAGTGACACCAGCATTTACCATATTTTCTTGCACAGAATATGTACCTTTTTTTCCCCAAAAATCACTTGCTGGAAATTGGTATATACATTTTAAGTGAGGAAATATGGTCATAGCAGCCTCTGCATCATGACCCTCTGCTGGGGGAAAGAGAAAGGAATGCTGCTTGCACTGCACAGGGGACTCCTAACTGCTCCCAGAAGAGGTTCATGCAGAAGGAGATGCTACTTCAGCAGTAGCCTCTGCTCCAGCACCCAGGGCTCTGAACTACTGTATTTCTAAAGCAGAGCCATATCTGAGTGCTGAAGAAGCTCCTGCTCAATCAGCTGGGTGAGCCCTCACCTGGCTCTGCAGGTCTTACTGGCTAGGATCAGGCCCTTAGCTGATCTGACAAGCACTGCTGCCTTTCCACTCACCTTAGCGTGAGAAGAAAAGAGAGGTCAGGCAATTTAGATTAGCTAAAAGTACCTCCAGTGTCTGACAGCTAGTGGGTTAACAGAACAGGGACAGTGTTTGATCCCCCCTCTGCTACCTTTGTTTTCCCTTTTAAAATACTGTACTTACCAATATTTTTAAGGAAAGATTTTTTTTTCATTCTGTCTTTCAAAAATATTGTGTATATTTTATTTAGGAGCAATATGTGAGAAAATACAATATACCCCAACAGAGTAATCAACAGCATGAACCACTGGGTTTCATTTCTTTTCTTTTTTTAATTTTGCTTTCTCTATATATTTATTATTAGCCACCTAAGCCAGGAGCAGACACACTTTTCCAGTTTAGGTAGTTGGAAACTGGTCTAAACCCATAACAAAACAGAAATTCAGTGCAAATAGACTGGTTTAAAATGGTGGAAGATAGACCTGGATGGATGCAGTATCAGAATTAATCAGTTTAAATTAGACCAGTCTATCGAAATTCTGTCCCAGATCCCCTCCCAACTCAAGGTGGGTTGCAGTCCTCCAGTATCCTAGGACTTTTTGTGGATTCCCTGCTAATCTTCCAACACAGGGCAGGTGGGATAGCCTTGTCTCATGCTCATCTTCTCCAGCCAAACTCTGGGCTTGCCCCCACTCACAGCTTGTCACAGAGCTGAGGCAGCAAAGCCTCTGCTTTCCAGCCTTGCATCCTTTATGCACCTGTCAGCCAGGCCAGGCAGAGGATGAAGCGGAAGCCCCAGCCCCTGCCCTGGCCTTTCACCCACCTCCCAGCTACCAGAGCTGGAGGGGCTATATAATGGGGGCTTACCCCCTTCCCTCCTGCCTAGCTAGCATGGCTTCTCTCCAGAGCCCTGCCCCTTCACCAGCTGTCAGCAGTGGTGGTGGGGTGCAGAAGTAAAGCAGAGAACCCCACCCAGTCCCCTGAAGCCAGCACAGCTTGGGGTATGGCAAGTGGCTCCCCCCACCCCATGAACTACTTGACAGCTATACCTTGGAGCTGTGGTTTGGAGTTGCATGGCTTTCCACCACATCAGGAGCAAGGGGTAGAGGAGAGGAACAGAGACTGCTGCACATGTCAGTCCCCCTCCCCCCCCAGTTGATTGCTTTGCTCTGGTGAGGCTTGGCTGGATCCATGCGGAGCCCCCTCCCCGCTCCTCCCCCTCAAGTTCTTGGCACAGTGCATAGCCATGCAGCTCCGAGCTGAGGCTCTTGGTTGAAGCTGTCAGCCAGGCTGGGAACTTGGGTGGGGGAAATGAAGCTCCCCCATCATGAAGCACTGGCTCCAAGACAGGACAGCAGAGGGGTGGGTCCCCATGGTGGGGTTCCCTCACCCCCGCTTAACTGCCTGACAGCTGACACCAGGAACTGTAGCTCAGAGCCACATGGCTGTCCACCACACCAGGAACCAGAGGCAGGGGGGTGAGCAGAGTCTCCACTGCATGGACCCAGCCCCCATACCTCAGCCAGTGTAGGTATATGCCTTCATCCACGCCTCCCCCCCACCACCAAAGGGCAAACATATGTTCCCTTGGCTCCTGATCCAATCTACACAGCTTAGAGAAACCCACAAAGATTGGATCAATTCTGCCTTGGGCTTTCTGAATGTCTGTACTTAGCTCTATTGTGCATTTCAGACTTCATCTTTGTTTGATTTCTTTGGTTGTTTAGGGGTCCTTTTATTTGTTTTTTGGGGGTTGTTTTATTTCAATCCAATAAAAGATGAGAAATGATGTACACAGAAGGAACCTACACTATAGTTTAAACAGTTATATATTTTTCTTTTGCAAATATAAGGGTGGGTGGAAGAAGACATTTTGCAGATGTGCTGTGGAAATTATCCATTCAAAATGAGCACTTTAGTAATTACTATGTTAAAAATCTTATGCAAATGGACAGGGTGCAAATTAAAGCTGCCCATGGTAAACCTTAAACTGGCAATTTGTTTTGTATTTTTATTTTGTTTAACAAAAGGCATACTGATTTTTCATAATGTAGCCTCACTTTTTTCCTGGTTCTCCCCAGTTGACTTTATAACCAAGCAGGAAGTGAAAGTAAGTTTGCTATGTAGACTCTAGAAAGTATCAAAAATCAGAATTTTAATTACATTATGCGGTGCATGGGAATGCAAGATAAGATGGTCTGTTTCCCCCTTCTCCCCCCACCCAAAAATAATCCCATTAATAGGTAAACAGAAAACTTCTGGTCTCCCATATAATAAAAACAAAGGGAACCTTTGAGATAAAATAAGAACATCTGAAGTATCATACCAATCCAAACCATCTAGCCCAGTAGTCTGTTTCTACATCCACCAACATTTAGATATGCCAAAGGAAACAAGTCTGCCTGTTTTGTTTAATAAATATTAATAACTATTTTCTATAAATTTGTCTAGTCCTTTTTTTTTATATCTGGCTATACTACCTCCCCCTACAACCTTCTGTGGCATTGAATTCCACCATTTAACTATGTGCTACATAAAAAGGTACTTTTTCTTGTTAGTTTTACACCTGTCTCCTACTCATTTCAGTGGGTGCCCCCTAGTTCTGGTATTCTGGGAATTGATACATAACTGTTTCCTATTCACTTCTGTGTACACTTTTCATGATTTTATAGACCTCTATTGTATCCTTTCGAAACTGGAGAACCCTAGTCTTTTTAGTCTCACCTGGTATGGCAACTGCTCCATATCCCCGATCATTTTGGCTCCCCTTCTCTATATACTAAATGCTTAAAAACATTAGGTGGAACTAGAACTGGAATCCATCTTCCCATCCCAGGAAAATTCCCTAACAAGCATGTTAGTGAGTCATGTCCCCTTTCTGGTTCAGTGGTTATTTAATTATGCCGTGAAAACTTGTGGGACTGAGGAGAGAACTTACATGACAGAATACCCTAAAACCTAATGGTTAGTACACCTTCTTAGGATGGTGGGATTGAGTCCAGTCAAGCGGTAGAAGGACCTGAACACAAGTTCCCATCTACTGAGGACTCTAACCACTGTATTAGGTGGTGGACTCTAGCAACTGTGCAAGGGGCAGGAGTGACTCCCACACCTTGACTTTACATGAGGCCTGATCTGGTAGGCATACCTACAATGTTAGGCCCTGCAGAAAAGATTGGCAGGAAAACACCTGTTGATCATGGCAGGGCTGAGGGCTGAGCTAAGTGCATAAATACAGATGACTCTGGGCATGCCCAAAAGCTAAAATGTAGGTCTCTAGGACAGCAGTCAGCAAGATTTTGCTGAAGTAGGCTGGATCAATCTGACTTGAGTCTGAAGTGGGCTTGTGCTTCTACATCTTCTGCCACCTTTTCCAAAAAATAAACATAGACAATGATATTCAACATCTGATAAAAGCTGCTAGTGCTTTGGACATCTCTGAAATTGAGTCTTTGATGATCATGACAGCAGTACCCAAACCAAAATTCTCTTTTACCAGACTTGTTATCATCCTACCCTGCTGTATGGGTATGAAACTTGGAAGACATATTAGAAACATCTGAAAGCTTTGGAACGTTATCATCAGCAATGTCTTCAGAAAATCCTCCATATCAAGTGGAAGGAGAGAAGAATGAATGCCAGCTTTCTGGCTCAAGCAAACACTGCCAACATTGAAGCCATGTTTATATGGCATCAGCTCCATTGGACAGGCTAAGTAATAAGCAGAACTGGCAACCAACTTCTAAACCAGGTTATATATTTCCAATTCACCAATGATCACTGCTCTGAGTGGGCAAAGGACAGTTTTAAAGGATGGTTTGAAGGCAAATCAGAAGAAATGTGATATTAACATCAGTATTATTAACATCAAGACTGAAGCAATGAATCATTCCCAGTTGTCTGAGATGCATGACAAGGCATAGATATTTTAAAGAAACTCATGGCATTACAGAGCTGGAAAGAGACAAAAGGAAAGGCTGTGACCTGACAACCTCACAATTTCCTTCCTCCTTGAACTATTTGCCATGTCTGCAGTCAAACATGTGGATCTCAGGTCAGCCTCCTCAGTCATGTACAGACTCACCAATAATTTCCCTATTTACTGAAAGACTGCCATCCTCATATCAAGCGACTGCCAATGATAACAATGACTCTGGCATGATTCTGGCTTTGCCTGCAAAGCCCTGTCCCACTATTCAGCCATAGCACAGATGAAGCTCTCTGCTCAGTGGCTGGAGAGCATGGCATGGGCAAGACCCGCCCATTGACTAGACGCAACATGTATAAAATCCCACTTCCCTGCCACCTCACACACACACACACACACACCACTTGGCTACAGCATGAATGAAGCCCCAGCCCCAGTACAGATGAAGACCCTCAACTCTATGGTCCTGATCCAATGGCTTTGTGCACTAAATTAAGGCTGTAGGCCTGTGTGTGGCCAACCCCTGGTAGAAAATATTATGGATATCTTGGGTGCCCTTAGGATGAGATGATATCTGTGAAAGGATTTTTAGGATTTAAAAGTTGAATTTCAGTTATTAAAATGGCAGTTGGACATCCAAATATGTTTGTGAATCTAGTGCCTTGCAAACAAAATACAAAACTTTGTCACCTGCCCCTAAAACTTTTGATGTGATATAGCACAACAGTTTATGACACAAAAAGAAGACGATGTTATCTAAATGAAACTAAATGGGTACTTGTAGATTATCACTGATATGAGAAGCGTCAGGAAAACTTAACTTCACCACTCTTGTGTAAAATGGCACATCAGTACTATAGTTCCTCCTAACATAGTCCTAATTACAGATCAATGCTTCTTGAATGGATCGCTCCATACAGCTTACTCTCAAAGTTTAGTAAAATTAGAACAGATCAGGGATTTCTCACTGGAGTAATTTTTAAATATAAAAATCCTATTTTTGTAGCAGAAAAATTTTCAGTGGATAAATTTCAGTTTTGCTGAGAACATAAATATCATCCTTTGGAAAAAATCTGCACAATGATCCTCCAGCTGTCCTTCTGGAAGACTTTTGTCTTTCTACTGCAGGGAGAAAGCAAAATTGACAAAAGCCATTAGGCAAGGAGCCAGGAAGCTGCAGCCACCTGGCTGCCTCTCCAACAACCAAGCCAATGGGGGGAAAGCAAGGATGGAGGACAGAGAGCTAAAAGATAGCCTCTAGCACTCTGCCTAGAACACTCTTGTTAATTTTACTTTCTGTCTATAGGAAGAAAGTGAAATAGACAAAAGCGTTTGTTCCCCTGCTGGGGAACTGGTAAGTGGAATAATTCCATTTTGGCTCTCTTAAAATGTCCTGTCCCCCGTTCTCTGCTTTCCCCCCTTCCCCCCCCCCCGAAATTCCTTCCTACAAAAAAAGGTCATTTTGACTTTTTTTTTCCTTTGACTTGGAAATGAAAAAAAAAATGAACAACAACAATGTTCATGGTAATTAATTTAAAATTAATGGAACAAACATTAATGGAGGTTATTGGAAACGTGGTCAACTAGTACATCCAGACAACCTAGATGGGGGTTTTTTAAAATAAAAACCACCAGATTAATAATAGATAAAATAAATGTTGTTTGTTGTAAATTTTTGACACATGAATGGCCAGCAAATGTTCCAGATTAACATTGTTCAGTATGGCACAAAGGTAACTTCAGAAAATGGTTTTTGCAATTTCCTTATAATTATAAGGGCAGCAACACATGATCTGCCTTCTTAGAATCCTCCTATATAAGGATAATTACCAACTATTCTGAAAGGCTCTCCAGCAATTTAGAAGTGCCATTGTTCAGGCATGTTCTAGTGACCCAGCCTTTCTCCTGTATATTCCCAATATGTCAAGCCCAGGAGGTGATTGGTGAGGATCTACTTTATAGATGACAATCACATTAGTCTGCTTCATGCTATCAGTGAAGCACAATAAAAACAGAATAACAGCTAGAATCTTCTCCAATTATCTCCTGAAATTAATACAAATAAGCTTGACTTTAAACACTGTCAGATGGATTGAAACTTGCTGAATGACCACAAACAAGGACTAATAACAAATGGCAATGTACTCAGTCAGGGTGAGCTGCTGTGAGGATCTTACTTAATAGTCTCATTACTGGACTGTAATTGATATAAAGCAATTCAGAGAGGTTATAAATACAGAGAGAGGGACACAGTTACATTTAACTTAACAGAAAAAAGGTTTAAGGAGTATTTTTAAGGTAAAATAACTTAAATCTGGAGCCTTGAAAACAGTAATCACTACAATCTGCCATCCCTTGTTGAACTTTTCACCGCTCTGAATGAGGGTCACCTAATAAGTACTTTCTTCTCTGGTGTCTATATAAATATTAGATGCATAGATAGACATAGGAATAGACATTACATTTTACTCTGATGTCTTAAGGTATGTGAGTAATGCTGCACTAAAAAGTAATGTTTAGGAGCATCTCTACTGGACCTGCCAGTTGTAATTTATAGCAAGTGAAAGGCTTTCATCCTTCATTGCTTTTCATCCCAAGCTGTGGCCACTCACAAACAAGGGAACTAAAAGTAAATGAAGAAGGCATTGTTAATTAAGTAATCAGCATTTTGCTTATGTCAAATTATCAAAGCAGCAACTGGCAATAGTGCTATTATTAATAATCTTTTAACAGCTCCATCATACTGTAAATCTCTTCTTCTGCATGTTAAATAACATGTCCATGAAGTGCCTCTCCTAGCTGAAATCTGATGGACTTGATAGTGTAGACTAAAATTCAAGAACTTGCATTTTAATTGTCTGAAAAAAATCAGTCAAGCCTCATGGGTTTGTTTTTAGGTTTAAGAGGAACAATTAAATAGGAAGCAAATAGAAATGCATTAGTTTCAGACCTGTATGTTTTCCTATTAGTCAAAGTCTTCTGGTTTTCAAGAGAGACTTTTTCAAGAGATCAGGTTTTAATATGGTTGAATTGTATTTGGTATTTAGAAATAAAGCAAACAATTAAACAAACTGAGCTATTTAAATCCGGACATGACTTTTGAAAGAAATTTAAATATATTCATTATGATTCATTACTCTGTAAAGGCACTAGAGAGTAATGCTGTAAATGGCAACATTTGTGTTTACATTAAACAAAACTGTGTTGTTATAAAACAAAGGTATTTGCCTATACCTGGGGTGTCAAACATATGGCCTATGGGCAAGATCCAGCCCATGGATGTATGTCATTTGGCACATAGGGTTTCTCACTGTAACTGCCACAGCCACTACATTGGTGCCAGCAGCAAAGGAATTAATGTCACTGTTGCTTGACCCCTGCCACTATAGCTATAGAAACCTAAACCTCGGCATCAGTACAATCAGCCTGCAGAGAGTGAGTGCTGCTGCTGTATTTAGTGTTTTCAGTTGCTGTTGACTGCCAAATGAAAGAGGAAGCATTAGCAATGGGCTTCCTGAATGCTAGCTGCCCTTACACTGCAGTTCCAGCAGCCATGCTGGTGGGGATTGAGTAGCATCAGCATTAAACCTACTGCTGGTGCTGACAGAGCATCTCTGGCAGCCACAGTGGGAAGTCCTGTGGACAAGATCTGGAGAAGCCCTGTGGTCTGGATCTGGCCCATCAACTCATTTCAGTTGACATCCTCTATCCTACCCTTTATGGGAAGCATTATGCCAGTGCAAATTATAAAACTACACAAAGCCCCAAGGCAAGTCAGAGACTCCCTTTTGCATTATGGTTATGTTGAAACATGGTAAAGAATAGGGGTCCAAAACTCCACCTTTACATGGAGCTCCCCAAAAGTTAATCTGACCTCTGCTATATGTGTTTAAATATAGAAGGAGGAGCATTCAACACACTAGTCAAGGGTGAGGAAGAGTTGCAGAAATGTACAGTTCATTTTACACAAGTAGAAGCATGGGCAACTGGTGCCTACTGAGTCTAGAGAGGCACCAGTGGGGCACAACTGTGGGGGGCGGTCCCCCAGCTGCCAATCGCAGTGACTGGGGGGGGGGGGTGGG
>NW_017729026.1:37513147-37545647 GCF_001723915.1 Gavialis gangeticus
GGGGGGGGGGGTTGCGGCCCCCAGCAGCCAACATCCCACCAGCAGAGCCAATTTCTTTAATCTCTATTGCTAATCCTACCTTTCAGTGCAAAAATATTTCAACCAACTCTACTAATTAAGGAATTAACCTTGCAGGTTGCCCCCTATGCCACTTTGAAGACCCTTTGACTTGCACAGATTCCCAGTAATTCTAATGTAGATGAGATTGCAGGATTCACCTACTTTGTAATATTGGGAACTCAAATCTATAAGGCCAATAAATCCCTTTGCAAGGTTAGGACCTACAGCTTTAAAATGCCTCATTCAAAAAAAAAAATCCTCCTGTAAAAACTGAGGTTTTGAGCATTATGTGAATCTGTATTAGGGTGAAGCATAACGGTTCTGAGAAATAGATTTGCTGCAAAATACATAAGACTATGAGAGGAAAGAATTCTTGTGGGTGATATCTTTTATCAGAGCAACTGCATGGTTGGGATAAAGAAAGGCAAGCTTTTGGGAATTACAGTATCCTTCCTTCAGGCATCTGGGAGATAAAAGACATCACCCACAAGACTTTTTACCTCTTGCATATTTCCTGGATCATCATGGTACCACACTACTACCATAAAAATTATGACATTTTATGATGAGGGAGAGATGAAAGTGGTTTAAAAAAAAAACAACAAAATTGTAATTTTTCTCTCTGGAACTGCTTTTTATAATTTACTTTCCAATTCGCGCTTTGAGGACAAGTTTTACATTTTCAAATTAAGTGCATCTCTAACCTTTTAAAAGTCTGGAAAGAAATTTTGAGGGAAACATTTTCAATGTAGTGATTCAAAGAAGTACACACCCACAAATGGTTATCATGTGGCTAAATGCCAATAGTTATTTGTTCAAGGAGCTGTACACATGCCAATTATTTTAACCTTTAATTCTATTTAACCTTCTTTAGAGTCCCTTTTTGGAGAACTTTTTTTTCCATTCTATCTTTTTTACAAAAAGAACTAGGAATATTAATTCAGATCTTGTTCCACTGTTTAGATACCTAAGTATGATCCTATGTTTCAGAGACTCATGCAGAGTAGAACAGGATCACACTTAGGCACCTAATAGGTAGAATAGGATTTAGTTTCTTGGGTGTACTTAGCAGGTAAAGTATTTGCTCCACCAGCACACTTTTGATGATGCAACCAGAAGGCTGAAAGCAAACATGCTGCTTTAACAGGAATACAGTTGACCTGTTTGGAGAAAAGAATTTTCATTACAGTGGAGTGTGTTTGGATATATGAAGACTTTACTGCATTTACTTCAAGAAAGGTGACCTGATATTAAGGTTATCACAATAACAGAAAAGCCTTGCAATGTGGAAACTGCAATTATTACTGCTTCAGAAGATGTATTGCCATACATCTAGAGCCTTATGAGAAAAGCAGCAGAGATCCCATTAAAAATGTACCCTCTTCTGACACTTGCTACTGTATATGGTAAATTTAACACTGGTTTCAATTATTTGATTAGTCTGTGCTGTTAAAGCACTGTCCTCTCAATACATTCACTGGGAAATGAAAATAATAAAATTTAACACCAACACAATGAGTAGCTGCTAACAGGTGCAGAAAGAGCTTGTCAGGAGTTACTATAGGGTATATACTAGGTGTGGTATAAACACCTACGTAAGCAGAACAGAAATCAAAGCACTACTTAAGAGCATCCTGATCAGCGTATGAAGTTTAATTTCTCACAACAAAGCAAGAGGATTCATTATGTAGACATAATATATTCCAGTCATAACATTGTCTCTAATTTAAGAGATGATTTGTAAAAAAAAGGCTCAGGAGAGCAAACTGACCAAACTCAATCAGGACTCTAAAGATTATAATCAAATAGCAAAACATCATCTTATCCATTACCAATGCAGAAATGAGTGGTCTGATGTGGTGGCTGACTGCAGCAATAGGATGGCACTACCTCAACATAGATAAGTCCAAAAGCTAAGCAAAACCCAAAAGCATCTTGTAAAATCCAGACCCTAGTACAAAGTACTAGCTTGCTGGATACCAGAAGAACCATTACTACAGTTCTTTCTAGTATGTGTCTGTACTCAGCACCAAAGATTGTCATATTATCTGGCAACCAAATTAGCAGAACCCATTCTGAGACTAGTTATCTTAAATACAAACCTTTCTGGTAATATAAGGAGCTGGCTTTTGCAAGTCTGTATTACCTCTTAACAGTTTGATCAAATAGCTGTTAAGTCAGATGGGGTGCCACCTAAACCTAAACTGAAAGTGGCTTGTACAGCCATTCACTGCTTCTTGGAGTGGTACATGCAACCATTTGCCACTGTTGGGAATACTGCGGGTAGCCCACAGTGGGCATGTCTACACATTCATTAATGTGCAGTGGTTACTGTGCATTTAATTTAGTACTTTTATAGCCAAGTACTAAATAAACGTGCAGTAACCAGAGTTACAGTGCAGTAGTGACAGCAAATGCATTTTTAGTGATGCACGGTAGCCTAATAATATGGTGCAGTAGCATATTAGCATTGTCTGTGCTGTGATGTACTACTGTGCAGTATTATTGGGCTACTGTGCAGTTAGCAGCTTGTACAGATGTGCCCACCTGAGCATTTGTGGTGCATTTGCAGCGAGGGGATTGGGGAAAATAGCCCAGTCAGGGTCATGGGGTAGAAAAAACACAGTCCCTGGGTTGCGGTGAGCAGCTGGGCTTTCCTAGCTTCTGGGCTGTGCTGTGAACATGTGCAAGCATTCCTGAGACTGGATTAACCCCTTCCTAGATTGGGTTAACACTTTCTTGACCAAAGTTAGCACACCTCCTGAGGCTGACTAATTTAGATATGGCATTTAGATTGACAATCCCTGTTTAGATCAATCTAAATGTAATGCCTGTACATACCCATGGTGTCTTCCCTTTGATAGCAGTAGCAGTTACATGCAGATCAACCCCCCCCCCCCACAATTTAAACAAAATTAGATGCTGATAAGCCCGCTATCTTTTATCCACATATATAGCTCTTATCTTGTCATTGGGCATTCCACTTTTTAACTAAGAACATTATATGACCCCAGTGTCCTGAATATATTTACATTAGCATTATTTTAAATAATTTCAGTTGGTACAATTTTGGATAATATATGAGCCCAAGAAGAGATCCAAATCTGCTTTATAGTTAGTCTATACTAACTTCAGAACCAGGCTCTATGATAAACCTCGGTCTTCCTTTCATCTAATTGTGTCCATATTTTAGGTTTCCAGATGCAGAACTCTGAAGCAATTCAGTTTATCCTAACCTTTTACTTGCACAAAAATATCCACTTCATAAGAAATGTAGTGGTTATCGTCTTTTTTTGTGTGTAGGTGATAAATTAAAGTCAAACACACTCTTACTGCTTTCAGAATGCTGTCAAGAAACCTACAATGAAAAATAATAAAGTTTGTAGACCTAATTAGCTGTAATTGCAATATTTAATAAGTGAGACACCTACCTGTAATGATAATCAAATCTCTTCACTGTTCCTGGACTGTAGGGTATTTTTTTACAGTAGCTTGCAAAATGTTAATGCTTACTGGGGCATTATTCATGTACAGTAAAAAAAAAAAAAGTGTTTGTACCCCGGTTCAAAAAATTATATTACTGTACTTTTTTATCAATTACATGTGATGAGGAGATTAAGAATCAGCACAGACTTGTTCACATCTGAAATATAATCTTAATTAAAGGCATTCACTTTAAGGCCAGATGAACAAATGTCAGAGTTCCTAGCAGAGAACACCTGGCATTCTTACTTTCACTTAGGCCCCTGACAGAGATTTATATAATGTCATGATTTGGATGTGAGGAATTTTGTACCTGATAACAAAAATCACATGTCCTACCATGACAGATGTGTAGTTTGGGAATGGGGTATAAAATTCCACAGGTCCCAATTAAGTGGCTTCTGGGTCTGAATTGGCCAAACCAGCTTCTGAGGCTGCCCCCTGACCAATCTCAATAATCAGCTGATTGTCAGGATTTTGCAGAGACCAGCCTGGACTCCTGGCTTAAGACCTAGGACTACCCTCATCCCAATCTTGGGATTGGGTAGGGGGAGTCTGTGTTCTGGACACCAGAGTCCCCTCCTGCCCCAGCCAATTGATCAGGTGATTGGTCTGCTTGGGCAGGAGGCCAGCCCTGGGTCCAGGAAACATGCCACATAATCAATTTGAAGCATGATACAAACCAGCCACAACAATATTAAGCATTTAATATGGAGCATCTTTGTGGCTTGTTTGCCATTTTACCATGCAATAAATTGTTAGAAGGTGTGTCATGTTGCAATTTCTTGTGCGATTATTATGTCAATTGTGTGATAAGTGTAATGTCTACCAAGACCCTCAAACATGTAAGATAGTGGGTGCATCTAAATGAGCAATTAGTCCACCACAATAAACTCCAGCTCCAGTTCACACAGGGATCAGCTGTTCCTGGACACAGCATTTACAAGTGTGCCAGGGCCCAGAGCAGTCTGAGCCAGGGTAGAGCAGCCCTGGGCTGGCAGGGGGACCTGGGGATTCAGCCCGGGACTCCAGATGGCAGCATCAGGTGGCAGAGGGGCTGGCTGGGGCACAAAGGTGCTACAGTGTAGAGCTAGCCACTGTAGCACTCTTGTGCCCCAGCCAGACCGGTCACCATATACACATGTGCTGTGGCATCATAAATTACTTGCCCTGGACAATACTATCCTATGGGTGCACGTGTAGATAGTGATGCTTTACTGTGGAGCTAATTAGTCAACTCCGCAGTAAAATGCACATATAGATGCACCCAGTATCTTGCAGTGCATATAAGTGTTGTAGCTGACTATCTAGAGATAAAGAATGAGGAGTTATTGAGTAACCACTTTAATATGCTGGCATAAGAGAGAAGAGAAAACAGTGGATTATGTTGTGTCCATGTATATTAGACTACAAAGTCAAGAATTTCAAATGCGAGTACTTGCAATCTCTCAGTATTTTAGCACTTGACATTTAATTTTTTCAGTGTAATTAAATAAGGTTGTTTGCTGCATTGCTAATGCAGGGGTTACAGTTTTATTTTTTTTAAACCAACCAAATAGCATTCAGGTCGTAAACAATAACACACATTAAATATAGCTTTAAATGTTACTGCTACATCTTGTGTGTTTACTTTGACCCTATGTTGCATGAAAACAATGAAAGTTGCAAGAGATAAGATATGATTTATAAGACTTTTATAATGCTTACAGCCATGTTTGTTGAAGTGATAAGATATTTGGTCTTTGAATAGCGCATGACAGGATATCTCCACTCTGCTTTAATGCCAAATGTAAAATAGTTTTTTCTTGTTACCAGATGCAACTATAAGCATAGAGGACAGGCAACATAATTGTAAACATCATTATACATTAAGATAAAATGAAAAGCCAAGCTTATCAGATTGCTTGTGACCTTAATATAGGCCATTTTTTCTTAATATCAAGGCTCTCAGTTGTGTTCCTTGTTGTGTGCTTAGAGAAACAGAGTGGAATACAGAGATAATTCAGCAGACCGGGATTCTCAGGAAATCAAAGCCTCATCTTTGACAAAAAGAAAATGCCTCTTCAAAAGTGCCAGTGTATGGTGTGACCAAATAAGTATCTGAAATGTCAATGTAATGTGTGATTAAATGCAAGTTTTAGTACATTCATCTGGTAATTAGTGAACTGAACTAAAGGGCTAGGGACAATATATACAATATACACTATATCTTGAATGTTATTAGGTGCCTGTATAAGAAAAAGGGCTTTTAGATGATTAATGCTGGCTCCTCTTCTATACTGCTGCTAAATAACATTTCCTAAAATAATTAATAAATTAGACTAGGGAATAAACTTAAAACAGCATGTTTAAATATAAAATATACACTTAGAGCCAGTTAATAGGGTAGGAGAGAATTCTTCAAATTCTTCAAATATTCTTCAAAGAATAATTAAAGGCAATTAAAGGCATTCTTTAAAAAAATGGAACAACAGTGACTGGGGATGTTCTTGGCCAAAAACTCTGTTCCACCTAAAACTGATAATACTTCTAGTTTGCCATCCTGAAAACAAAGTGCAACTCTCCAGTTTGTAAAATGAACCAAATTGTCAGTGTCAATGACTATTTTCCTCCCAATTTCCTACCATTTATAGCTAACACTTGTTCCTCTACTGTAGCTCCCTCAAAAAGGCAGCCTAACGCTATCAGTGGCTGTAAGCTCCCACACTGACAACTATTATCCATTATCCACTGACTTGATGTGCCAGCTCAACATCACTCTATTAACTGACTTGCAAGTTTTCCCACTCCCTATGGGACAATCTCTCTAAAAAGTGGCCCCTTGATTGATGTACTAAGACTCACAGTTCTTCAGCTGCAATTCCTTACTGGACAAACACAGTGCCAAGCACACATACATAAATGAAAGTATTACCACAATGATCATCGTGAAGCAGAAGTCTTTTAAACATTAATACTCTACAGGATTGGTGCCGTATTTTTTCATTCCACGATTAAAATACCAAGAAAACAGGATTTACTCATATTGAGGATGTAAAGAACATTCAGGGAACAAATTTTTGTCCCTCAGATATTCTGCTGGATCTCACTATTCAGAGATAAAAGACATTGCAGCATTCAAGTTTAAATATACCAAGGTTCTAATCATTTAGAGTAATTCCCAAAATAGAGAGTTATCCCTAACTTTTTAACTTCTGAATTTATTCTGGCAAAGCTGAAGTAATAAAATCAATCATAGTCTAATTTTCTGACAGTTTGATATAACCAGTACTCTCAGTATAGATAAAGCGCAATGAAACCTTTCTCCCCCCATAGGGAAGTCTTCCACTAATATTCCGAGATGCCAACTAACCTTCACATCTGCTGTTTCCCCATTGATCTCTGAAACTTGGCATGATAACTGAAGAGCCTGATGAGGCAATGCTATTCAGTGGCACTGCTTCCTTTTTGACAAAGGGAATGTAACAAAATAGCAGTTTGTTTTCAATATCTTCATGAGAAAAGCCATATGCAAATTATGGAGTTTAATTTGTAGTTATCCTTTATGTATGTGGTTGCTTTGGAGAGGAAGAGGGTTTGTTCCCTTAACTTTTGCCTATATAAAATTATGCAAATATTTTATGCAGAAGTTCATGTGATTTATGAATGAAATAAAAAGTCATTTTGTCTCTTACATGAACATGTGTGTCTGCATGCACACACACAGACTCTCCCCCCCCTCCCCCCCAATGCACAGAGAGCTGATTCAACTCACTTTGGAAATTAATACAAAAACAAAACTTGATGAAAATTTAATATAAATCTTTCTATGAGATATCCCCTTTAATATTTTATAGTCCCATCATTACATATCTGTTTCTGTGTATTTACTTTTAATAATACTGAGCTCAAAGGCACTCAGACCTTTTTGTAACACCAATGTTTAATCACCACATCTTTTTAACAACAACTACTTACATGAAATATTTAATTTGATAACCATGTGCTATGCTTACAGTGCTGTATAAAAAAGGTATTGCAACAGGAAAATAAATATCACAAAATAATAAACATATTTTTTCTACAACACTGAAATACACTATCACCAGAATAATCAAGGAAGTATCTGCTTCCTTGAAACAAAATGAAAGGCAATTATAGTATGCATAAATTCAAAATGAGTGAATTTCATTGGTATTTTGATTTGTCTGGCATTTTCATACTCTTTGGAAAAGCATTTTAACCTTATCCAAATGAGCTTAATAAGCATTTTTTGACAACTTTGAAAGAATGAGACTTTTGTGGGATTTCAGGAACTTCAAACTACTAGGCCTACATTTTGTCCTATGAGTATTCTTGCTTAGTTTGTATTATATCATTCAGTTGTATTTTAAGAGTCTAATTGTGATAGCCGTTAAATCCATGTAAATTAAAATTAATTCAATCTTTTAGGTCAGGTACAGACATTACACTTTTACCAGTATAAGGGATTAGAAACTGTTCTACACCTGCAACAGAACAGAAGTTCAGCACACACAGACACAGGCTGATATAAAAATAGTGGAACCCAGTCTAAGATATGCTCCCCCAACCAAAGGACAAATGTGTGTTCTGTTAGCTACCAATCTAAACTACACTGCTCATAGAAAATGGTGTAAGTTAGACTGAATCCACCTCAGGCTTTCTGAATGTCTGTACCTAGCCTTAAAGTCAGTACAGTTTAACAATCAAGAAACAGTGATGACTGAAATCCAAATCAAGGTTTAAAATTGTAAAAGGACATGCTATGTATTTAGAACTGGAACACTATTCAGCTACTATGATACTGTTTTTAAATAAATAATTATTAAAATAATACTTCTAACACTTAGGACAGAAATCAGAATTTCTCTCTATCAGTCTCGTTCCCAGGATTTCATCAATTTTCCTCCCATCTCACCCTGTAACGCAGAAGTCAAGAGATGCATGAAAATGAAAAATAGGAAGAGAATGAATAGTTCTGAATATACCAAAATGTTTGGTGTATACACCACGGCAATTTTTAATGTAGTTTGTAATCTAGGTCATGAAGCCAGATTTTAATGCAATTAATCAAAGAAAAAGGATATGTTTGGAAGTAGATGGCATTTTCCCATATTATATAAAAGGCAGTGCAACATAGCATCTTTAAAACTACCTGGGTTCAGAGCGGCATATACTTTCACAAGTGCTAGCCTACTTCTTCAGATGTTATGACTGGACTTGCACAAAGCAGTGCTTTAAAACAGAAGGCAAGTACAAAAGGATAGTGAGAGGCACCGCTGAGAGGGGCCAAAGGTAGGTTGAATAGGTCACTAGAAATAAACAAGGTAATTAACCTATTGAGGTACATAGATTTTGTAAAAACAAGCCTGGGTAAAAGGATAAGAATCCATTATCTCTGTTGAGATCATAATTAACACATTCTCTGGATGATATTTTATTCTGTAGCTCTGCATTTGAGTCTTAAAGTTTAGTTGTTTGACTGAAGTCAGTGATGCAATGCAATAACTAGGGAAGAGTCAAGTATTCTGCAACAGGCTTTTGTATCTTTCTGAAATTGATGTCAGAGCAGTGTCTACTTTTTCTTTCACATAGAGACACTCCCGACTGTTCAATGTAGACAGCAAAGGGTCACTAAGTATGTAATGGTGTATATGGTGTTGGTAGAAAAGTAAGTTCAGGAAGCCTAGATGGTATATGCTGTATATGACTGGTTCTCCTCTGCCACTAAGTATTTCTTTTGTATGTGGTTCTTTTCAACCTGCAATCTAAGTTGATTCCATATGAGACTTAATAAAAATAACAATAGCAGCATTTTTTTTTCTTTTTATTATCAAGTCCTTCTCCTGAACCAGTTTTGGCATCACTGTGAAAACTGTTATAGAAGCCCCTTCCTTTTGCTTATCTTTTAGTTGTTGTTGTCTTTATTCCATAGGAACTATTTTAAATAATGGTTCCTTGTGTAGCAAATGAATCAGTGTCTCTTACTGCAACAATATTTGAATGGTTGCAGCCTAAAATGATGGAACAAATTTGATGAAAGCCAAATGGTTAGTTTCAGAGGAGAAACTATGTTTAAAACTCTGAGGCTGTACACAGCTTTAAATTTTGCAGCCTCTTTTGATTAATGACTACCTTGTTTTTAGTAAGTGAGTTTGCCAGTTTGCTGAATTGTATCTTTCCATTTACAGGTTCCCAATGAAAATCCTGGCATCTATAAATACTGAGCTCCCACATGCTTCCAACAAAATATGCAAAGTATGTTACATTAGTAGTGTACGCATCAAAAACCTGCACCTGTCACCCTAACTTAATTTAATAAAAAAATTCTATTGAACTGATAAAACGTGAAAAAAACAACAAGCTATGCAGTAGATGACATAGTTACATCTGCCCTGCTGGTGGAAGATAAATGTATCCAAGCTCTTAATATGATCAAACAGATGGAGTCACATGGGTGAGACAAAATGGTGGATATGTGCTTGTTTTTAGTTCTCTTTGTTTTTAGTTTTACAATGCAGGGCTTTTACAGACACTGGTGTTCTGGATGATAATTGTTTCTTGCTAAAATGGCCATGTTAGTCCCATTAAAATATGACATCCACAAGGGCAATCCAGAATTTTGTTGTATAATAACTTCAAAATGTAAAACTTTCCTGTGATTTAAAAAAAGGGGCAGTTTTTTGCTTTTGTGCCCCAAAAATGTGAGTGCAATTATATAAAATAAAGACTTTGCAACCTTTGGAATGTAATCCAAAGAAGGACCAATATGCCCAATTTTATTTTAAAGTCTTTTTTTTAGAATATTTACTTTAAAAAAAAGAACCCTATAAAATGCCAATATTTTCATGCATTACTAACTTGAAATCAGCTCTGTAAATAGTCACACTGTATGGTGTATATGTACCTGTGACAAAACTTCTATTGCTTCCGTCCTGACCAGAGGTAAGAATGTGCCACAAAGGGTAATATAGTCAGTGTCACACTTTGTTGGAAAAAAAAAATTCAGGTCAGGGAAATAATCCAAAATATTCTGATCAGGATGTAACCAGTCCCAAATATTACATTTCAGTTTTTTCTAGTGAAAGGAAATTACACATTTGTAGGAAACTTATTTTTCTCATTTAAATTTTGCAGAAAATAATTTCAATGGAAAATTCATAACTAATTATGTAATGGTTGAAGTTCTATATCTCCATTTAAATACATTTGTTAATGCCAACTAAATAGGGCAAAGGCTTTTATACAATCTAAATTGTTCTTGCTAAGAACTGGTGGTTCTTTTACTTCTCTCCAAATGCACGCAGTGTTGTTTAGTGGATAGAACTGTGGACTGAGATCCAGGAAACCTGGAAACCTGTAGCAGTTCTGATATTATCCTACTAGATGACTGTAGACAAGTTATTTTAATGTCTTCCGGCCCAGTTTCCACATCTCTAAAAAAAAGGTAGTGATACTCTTGTAAAATATTTAGAGAGTTTTCCAAAAATGAAACACTGATGAAATTGCTGTGTAGAGTTAGGTATGATTACTAAAATGGAATGTTAGTATAGTTAGTAGTATAGTAATTAGTTATAATCTCAATGATAAATATCTATACTTTAAATCTTTTAAACCTATTACTAGTTCCAGGAAAGATCAACATACCAAATAGTGTACTAAAAAGGTCAGTGTCATGTTGGAATAATCCTAATAGGAAGTGATCTCAGATTTAATACGGATTTGCAGGTGACAACAGTAGAATTAGTTAAAAAATTGGAATGTCAGAGGGTAATGGAGATAAGAAGATAAAGATCCACAGACATAATGCTGAGAATATCAAAAATGCTAAAGGAAAATATTTCAAATTGAACTGATGTTTAAAAAATATATTCAGATTAGTGTAGTAGTGAAATTAGCACAAAAGTTTTCAAACTAAAACTTTATATAATGCATTACATCTATATGTCTGCTATTGTTTCAGGAAATATATTAAGATTGAGGTGACAGAGGCAGAGATCAAAGTCATCTTATTTTAAAATGTTTAAAAATGTATATTTTTCTAAATTTCTATTTAGAAATTCTTCATATGACATAGTTGCCTATCTTATTTCAATTACCTCAGAGTGTATCATAGCAAAACAAGAGATCGCAGATGACTGGATTTGATGACCTAGGAAGTGAATTTCAGTTTTAGGTTCCTCTCTTCCTCCCTAAAATTTAAGTGTTTATAGGAAAATATGCTTCGTGCCTCAACCTTGCAAGCAACCGAGCTGTTTGAAGACAGCTAGACAAATTAACAAACACATTATTGTTTCCCTGTAGTCAAAGGAAATCCTTAACAGTTCAACAGGAGGGAAAGTTTTGCCTGAACATAATTTTATAGGCAGTACTATTCCTTTTTGCTGGCTAAATCCAAGGGAAAGCTCAGCAGCCATCCCATCAAATCACAGAATATACTTGATGTTAGTTTTCCTCTCCCATTGAAAGTTCCTTCAAAGATATGACCATCTTGTAGTCTACCTGTTACAGAAAATGGAGATGGACTAAAGAGGACAAGAAGCTTCTGTCAATAATCTCATACTGATGTGTCTTACAGTATTGGAAGATACTCTGTAAGTCAAAAAGTTAAATGTCTCCTCTTCCTGAAGTGAAAAGGGCTGTCAGCCTTACCATGGGCTTTCTGACTTTCTGTTAAACAGCAAAACCAGAATTCTGAAGTCAAGCCTTAAAAGGATCTGCAGAGGCATTCTTTATATTTAAAAAACAAAAATTCAACCATCCAAGCAATCGTCACACTTAAACGTTAAAATAAATTAATCGCATCCCCTATCTCAAGATATGCACTTCAGTCACTTGCTAGAGCAATCAATCAAGGTGATTGCTTGGCATTTATTGATTTGCATAATGCATATTTCCATATCAGAAAGTCATCGTCACTTACTAATAGTATTTATCAGCACCACACAAAATCTCTCACTTGCCTCCGGAATACAAGGAGTGCCAGAAACAACAACAAAATTTACTCAATACCTTCATCTGTTGACAATGAAATTGGAGAAATCTCTTCTGAAAACTCCAGATGCAGTTCAACAGTCTGCAGCTGCAAAAGCATGTCTTTATAATTTTGGGTAGAGAGAACACTGACTCCCTTGCTAAAATTCAGTTATTAAAGTCTGAAAAGTCACACTTTCCTACTGAGAAAAGAATTTTTAAAAAATCATGTGGATCTATACAAAAGCAAAGGATAACTGACTAACAGATGGATTGCACCTATTTGGTCTTATGTCTTTATGCACAGATAATTCTTTGAGTGAGGCTTCATCTATCTTCAGATAGCATGACTCAGGACAACATTTTGTCAAATGCCAAGAATCTGTGCAGTTCATGATAAGGACCCTAAATACAGTAATATTGTGTTAACGGATAATTTCAGAAATCTGCTAAAAAAGGTTACCCATATTAGAGCCAGCTTGTGCAATTAGCAGCAGAAATGCATCTCCAAAAGACAAGGTAACCCATCTAGACAAGCATTCTGTTCAGACCAATGAATAAAACTGGAAAGGAAATGCATCAATATAATAGGACTCTATGTGGTGTCCAGGGCAATTTTGGCACTGAAAACATTTCTCATACACAAAGCAATACTAATGCAGTTGGACAACACCTCAGTAGTATCATATATAAACTGACAAGGCGGAACCACAAGTTCACCCATGCTAATGAATAGGGGCTCTCAAGCTGCTTCAGTGGGCAGGAGCTCAATGCCAGATTCTGAAAGCTGTTCACAGAGCAGGATCTCACTGCATAGCAGACTGGTGGAACTGAGAGACAGTTCAGCCTGGCAAATGGTTCCTGAATCACAGAGTCTGAATGAGTCATAGATCAAATCTGCAAACTTTGGGTTAGTTACTCAGAGACAGATGTGTTTGCTCTGAAAACAATGAAAAGTTCATTTTATTATCACTACTTCTGAGAGCACAAGTATTCTCAGTAGATAAACTGCCAATGCCTCAAACAAAGTCTAGCACTGAAATTAAATAGGTCCCTGTTTGTGGTGTAAAAGTTCTCTGTGGTTCCCAATTCCCACTCTAACCTCAGTCATGGGCTAAGGACAGACATTCAAAAAGCCTGAGCCTGAATTGATTCAATCTTTGCAGGTTAGTCTAACCTGGCTAGGCTGAACTGGTTTGTAAACAGACAGACATTTTCTCTGGACTGAGGAAATTCAGGCACATGCCTGCAGTGGCTCAGGCTAGAAGCTGGAAGGCACTAGAGCAGCCCTCCCTTCCCTTGCACTGAGCTGAGGGGGGCCTGACCGGGCCCCTGTAGGACTTCTGATTAGGGAGGTCTGTCTGCACCATCCCAGGCTTTTCTCCACTGGCTGCTCAAGGGGCAGGACTGTTGCCAGCCCCCAGCCTCCTGCTAGCACTCTAAGGCAAGGGGGGTGTTTGTGCAGTGCATGCATGTGTTGATGGTACACAGCTTTTAAATCTCCCTCCCTCTACTGTCTTCAGCAAGTTGACAGGCAAAAGCCAGCAGGGTGCTGAGAACAGTATTTATCACCCCATCAGCAAAACAATACCCTCTCTCCATTAGTTAAAACTCTTCTTAAACAGTTTACCAGCTGACCTGTTGATTAGCTCCAAAATGTCCTAAGTGGCCACTGTTCTGTCTGCCCCAGTGAAATTGGAGACACACACAGACACCTCTTGGTATTAGCTAGCATACCACATAACTAGGATCCAATGGAGCTGGGGTCTGTGCTATCGGAGATGGGAGGGAGGAAGGGGGAGATTTCTGCCTCAGCTGTGAGCAGCAGGTGGGGAGTAGGGTAGGACAGGGGGAAGCCAGGCAGACCCTGCTGTACCTGCAGTCTCTGCTGGAGCTCCAGCCAGGGAGCAGGGGGGAGGAGAGAGCTCTGCCCTTCCCAGAGAGCATGACAGGATGCTGGGGGAGTCTGTTTTATTTTAACCAGCAAGAGCTCTGCGACAGACATTGCATAAACAGGTTTGAGCCAAATCAATTAAGTCTGATGCTACATTCAGCTAGGTTTATCTCAAACCAGTTTCAGCCATTTTCAAACTGGTTTATATAAACTGAACACCTGTTCTGATATAGGTTTAAACCAGTTTCTGATACCTTAAACTGGTTTATGTATAATGTCTGTCCCTAACCATGATTGGATGAAAACAGAAAGAAAAAGAAGCTGGCATGGGGAAAAAGAATAATGGGGACAGTATGGTAACATTTTTGCTTGTGGAAGGTAAAAATTAAGCAGCACACAAACAGCTCAAAAAATAAAGAAGGTTTTTGGAGAGATCCAAGGTAGAATATGAGGAATGAAGACAATTGCATAATCCCATGAGGTGGTGAGGAGAAAAAAAACTTGCACCAAGATTTACATTCAGGCCCTAGAATCCAGTTTTTCTTTTTGACAGACCCAGTCAGCTAAGGCAATCTGAGAACCCAAAAAAGGAATATCCCTGGCAAGTGAAGTGTAATAAAAGGTACCCAGGGCCTATTAATGACATCGACACCAAAATTCCAACAGAGGAGGACAGTTTGTACACAAGTACCATCAGCAATTACACCCACCCTCCACTCCCTCAAACACAGTGCACCCTGCCAAGACAGTGAACCCGCCTAGTTAAAACAAGCTACTGACAAGTATGTTCAGGGCCAATTTACAGCAGCAGATAATGATTCAACTGACACAAAACAGCAAAAACCCTACTTTATATGTTCTCAAAACACACCCACAATACTTCCCTCTAAATAGAAGAATGTTTTCTTTCCTCTTGAGGTCATGCTCACTGTCAGCAATTGTAACAAACTTGAAGAATCCCATTGTGATGGAGTTTCCTGTCTTTAGCTAATGACGGAAATTAGGACCTGAGCTCCTGGGTATATGGTACAGATAAGATCTGATGTTTAACTTGCACAGAAAGGGGTGTATAATGACCATAGATTGTTATGTGTGGTTTGAGAGATATCACAATTTGGTATATTAATTTCTTACACCCTGTGGGTCTGTCCAATTAAAGTTAAGAAATTAAAAGATAGGTGATGTACTTTGAATGCTTTTTTTTTAATTATTGTATGCACTGGCTAAAGTAATTTGACAGATTTGCTTATAATCAGATTCATTATGTTTTATGGTGCCAGATATCACTAGATAATGTATTAGAAAATGAGTTCCTATTAATACAGAAAATAAGTTTGAAAATTAACACAAATGCAAGGTCTGAATTGGGGTGTAGGTCTGAATTGATATTTTTTTTTCTGTTTATTGACATTCTCGTGTAGCTCGATTCTGGAAAGCATTTAAGCCTACAAAAGCCAGGTTGAACCATAGGTACTGAATTTTGGCAAAATTATAGCTTAATGCAGAGGGCAGTTTGAAATTCCTTCCCTCGTGAATATTTTGGGATACAGAGAAAACAGATGGTACCTAAGCTGTGTGATTCATTCCCAAGACAGAGAAGATTTTTCCTAAGGTCAGCTTCTCATTTTTTTTTCTTTGCTACTTACCCTTAAAATAACTAGTAGTTATACTTTATTGTAAATACTTTATTTATACCACAAATACTTTTATTATATATCATAAGTACTTTAATATTGTAATTACCATGGGTCATCAAGCCTGTCTGTACTGAAAAGCTATGTCTACTTCTTTGAATAGGCATTCAAATGCAAGTTTGTAAGAGTTGTTGTTGGAGACAGAAGAAGATGAGGAATATAAACTAAAGGTTTTGTGTCCTAAGACTGACTTGGAATGGCTTTCTGCTAAATAAGTAGTACTGCATGTATGATACATTATTGTCCTTACAAATATAAAATGTATTGGGTTGACTTAACAAGATGTGTCTGAAAAAAGAGGAAGCTAACACATCTCATGACAGCCCACAGTGTAAAGATTATATAGGAAATAGTGGACCCTTGGAAAGTGCTAAATGAACCCCTGCTACACTTTAGCTATTTTCAGTTGTTCTAACAGTCAAGAATGACAACAGGTAGATAAGTGTATGTTTTAATTTTTGGCAGAGACAAGATGGCCTCCCACAGCCACAAAAAAAAGGGTTAGACAACAAGATGGCACAAAGTTGTCTTAGTTCCTGCTCTTCCTGTTCCTGGACTTGGATGAAAAAAATAATGAGGCCCTTCACATAAATTTGATCTGCTTTCTGACACCAGATTAAGAAGGAAAAATTACTTCAAAGAATGTTCCTTAAAGGCTCTTTTATGTGCGCTTCTATTGCTAGCAGGTTTTGCTACAATGGACATCGTTATAACAGAAAAGGACAATAAAAAGATCATTATCGACATAATCATCACCTCTGAGATCCAGTGACAGGCTTTCATCAAAGCCAAGGGAGCAAAACCTATCCAAGCTCCCTGAAGGAGAAGGGGTATGATGTGACAGTGGAGGTGTTGCTTTTTGGTGCATTATAAGTATTAGACGCATGGGACTTAAGCAATGAGAGTTTCATGAAGCCTGCAGGTTGCCCTGCTGCTGCTCAAAATTGATGAGACTACCTCATGGTATCTGACACCATGTGGTGGTCAAGGGACATCTATATTGAATACCTGACTAACCACCTCCAGTACAGAGAAAGCCAGATGAAATTACCTGCCAGAAGTTAGAGCTGGGGGATGGACTGAACCCTGCATACCATAGACTTGCAAAGACTGCTAAGGCCTTTCAGTGTTCCCCACCAGCAATTGTACACTGCATGCTAAGCCACCAGCTAAGAATGATTTACACTCAAACATCTTTGTACGAATACAGTTACCATCCCCAGGGTCCTGTCTCTCATCTTTCCATAGCATCAGGTTGAAATTTTCTAACCACTTTACCTAGGGCTAATGTAGGCTGCATGACTAACTGCATGCCTCAAATTGTGTCAATATACACCAACTATGTGTCTATGCAGCTATAATATGAAGTCCTCTATTGTCTTTCTAGAGTTTTACAAAGCCAGTGATAACTAAAATTTTATCATCTTGTATCACCTACCCTCTCTTTACCCTCACTGGCTCTGCTGATCCTTATAGAGAGGTAATTTCCCCAAGTATGAGTGGTTTCCTACACAATCAGATTGTGCATCACACATTTATTTCACTGTACCTATGTAGTAGGATGAACCTGCAACATAATAAATTTGTTGTGTGTTCACTCTCTCATATCACATCCATCCAGGGTTATCTTAGAGCAGGATCCACCATTTTTACAGTGTTCTGTGTGCCCTGACTGTCTCTTTGGCTATAGCTGTAGACCACTTTCTGCATACTTATCGCAGAATAAATGTAACTTCTGTACCTGGCCTCAGTGACTGACAGGAAGGTAAGAATTAGGAAAGAGTGGGTTGCTGGCACTCTTGCTCTCTAACCCTAAGCAGTAATACATTTCATGAGGAAAAATATAAGATGCAGGAGTGAAGGGGTAAAAATGAAAATCAGGAAGACAAGGGACTGAGAAGAGAACAGTTCATTCTGGGAAGAGGCTTTTATGAGAGAAAGAAGATAGGATTAGATAAACAGAGAGAATGATGGAGAAAAAAAGATGTAGAGAAACTGGAACTAGAAAAAGGGAAAGGAGGGGGAAAGGGGAAATGAAACCACAGAAGCAAATAGAAGAAGGATAATCTTTCAAGTAATATTCAGATTGGGAGTCAGGATTCCCAAACTAGGTCCCTGTCTGCCCTGATTGACTGTGTGACCTTGAGAAAGACTTATCTTCTCCTGGTTCCTCCATTTCCCTATTCATAAAATGAAGCTATAAATTAAACCTACTTCCTAGAAGACAGACACAAACAAACAATCAAACAAAAACCATAGCTACATAAGTGCATGAACAGGAATCTTGCTTTAGATTAGTGATTCTCAGCTAGGGTGACATGGCACCCTGGGGTGCTGTGAGACCTTTCAGGAGTGCCATACCACCCACACTCCCAGGTCAAGCTGGCCTACCTCACCTGTATCCAAAAAGATGGAGAACAGAACTGGACCTTGAAATGGCTTTGGACAGTAGGCCTATGTGAATAGGGAAGAATTTGATTTGGATTTGGATTCGGCCGATTCAGAAGGCAGTGATTCGATTTGGAGATTCAGATCACTGTCCTGAATCAATTTGGCCTAATCAGCTTTAGAAAATTCAGCACTAATTCAGAGATATTTGGTGATTCAGACTGGCTGGGGAGAGGCAGGAATAGCCAGGTGCCTGGAGGTTCTCCTGCAGCTCCTCCAGGTGGCTGCAGGTGCTCCTGTGGCTCCTTCCTGTCTGGCCCCATTACTTGCACAGCCCTGTACTCACCAGCTACAGGAGCAGTGACTGGGGCCTCTGGACGCTCATGGCTGAGAGCCCCCATGCAGTGTGGGGCATTGGGAGGCGGCAGGGATCGCCCCTCTCCCACTCTGCACCTGCACGGCAACTGCCCCATGGCACGGGTGCAGCGTGGCTTGGCAAGGCGTTGCACGCTGCCTGGGAGCTGGGGCCACTGGGGCTAAGTGCTGCCAGCTCTGGCTGACACATGGAGCTGCCCAGCTCCCAGACAGTGCACGGTGCCCTGCCGAGCCATATGACACCTGCGCAATGTGACAATGCGCAATGTGCCACGTGGGTGCCAAGTGGGGGGGCAATCCCCGATGCCCCCCCCCACTGTGCCACACTGCATGGGGGGAGGCTCTGCTATGAGCACCCAGAGGCCCCAGTTGTTGCTGCCAGAGTCGGTGAGTGGGGTGGTTTTTTTGTTTTTGTTTTCATTTTTTTTTTGAGTGCCAGGAGTCTCGCTGGGCCGGGCGGGGGATGGGACTGGGCAGCGCAGCCATGGGGGATTCTCCCACAGTTCATCTGGCTGTGCCTGCCTCTGCCCCAGCAGGGAGAGCTGCAGGGACCATGCCATGCTGCCACTTGCCCAGCTGGCATGGGGGTGGGGGAGGGCATGATGCAGGCACAGCTCACTCTGAGTGGCAGCAGGGCATAGCCCCCACTCCCAGCACTGCTGCACCTGCATCAGCGCTGGGAGTGGGGCTTTGTCCTGCCACCACTTGCCAGCCAGGGTAGGGGAGTGCAGGATGCAGGTGTGGCAGCACTTGGAACAGAGGCTCTGTCCTGCTGCCACTTGCCCGCTTTGGCCTGGAGTGAGCTTCACCCATATCTCACTCCCCCCGACCCTGGCTGGGCAAGCAACAGCAGAGCAGAGTCACCACTCCCAGCACTGCTGCGACCACATCCTGCACTGCCCTTCCCCCTTCCCCAAGTAATGTGCCCCCTGCTCTAGCTGGGCAGCTTGTCTCAGCCCCAGCCCCAATCCCTCCTTCCCTCATGCCCCTTCCCTCCACCCTCGCCCAACCCCAACAGACTTACCAGCTGGAAGCAGCTGTCAGCTGCCTATTTCGTCTATGGCCAAATCTCTGAATGGGCCAGATCTTTTCCAAATCCTTTTCTGAACAAATTTGGATATTTTGAATCAATTCTAAGCTTTTACTTGGTTGTCTGATTTGATTCAGATTCAGAGATTTGGTCCCCGAATCAACCCAAATCTCCTCCAAATTGAATCGGCTACTGAAGCTTCACACAGCCCTGTTGGACAGGATCCAGCTCTCTTTGGAACCCAAGGAAGGCATCCACCTCTCCTTTTTCATAATATGCTATAATGAAGGCTGACAGTAAGAGTGAGGCAGGAGTTTGGGCAGAGGGGAGAGGGGCAGCCTTTCTCTTCCAGTCCCTGTGGCAGGTAGGAGGTCTCAGGAGGTCCCATTTCAGGAGGCTTTTCCAGAAGGGAGTCTGTCACTAGGGTCCAGAGCAAGCTGGCTGGAGCTGCTACCAGGCTGTGCTGCCCTGCACTGCACCACACCAGCCAGCAGGACCCTTCCCATGACAGGGACCCAGAAGCCCTACAAAGGCATCTCCATTCTGCAGAGAGAGACTCCTCTCACCCTATTTTATAGGGTTGCCCCATAACTTTTATTTTCCTCTTCACCCTTCTTCTCCCCTCCCTTTTTAGGCAGTATGCTAAAAACAAGAAGTTATCCCCAAGTTAGGACACTTATGGTTTGATTATAAATCTTACAGGTGATATTTTGCACAAAGTCCTTGCTCATAGAAGGTATTTTATTTTGTATTTAAAAATTCTGATTTCTAGACCTTACACTTAACCTCCTAAGTGCCATTAGACACCTTAAGAGCTTCAGAGGGAGAGGGGATCTCTGTGGCTTATGATTAAGCCAGGAATAAATACATTCAAGATTTGGGGTATTCAGATCCTGTTGTGACAGGAACCATAACAACATGGCAGTGATTCCCAACTGGGGCACTGCCAGGATCAGTTGTAGCATTAATGATCATATTATGGTTATTCATATTTGTGTTTTCCAGTTTGTTTAAAAACTGTGTTTCCAGTCGTGTTATTTTTTTTACCTATTGTAATGAATTAAGAAAAGTTATGGGGATGCCTTGAGTCTAAAAAAGTTGAGAACCAGTGCCCTAGGTAGTGGCATTTGGCGGGGAAATGGCTTTTTACAAAATTCAAGCTTTCAGTTAAAAAGAAAAGAAATAGCTTTCTGAATGCAAATATTATCTTGCAGTTGTCGACTACATGCAAAGTGTATGTACTGTAGTGTGCTTTACTGACAGTGATGAGAGACAGCTGGAGTACTTACAGCTTTGCCAAACAGCAGCAGAGTGAAATAAACACAATTCTGGTTAGTTTTACAGCTGTTATTCACAAAAAGAGCTGGTTTGATTTTCACACACATTTTTTCATGAAAAACATATAAGCAAAACCCAAATATTTCACAGAATGAAACTGATTTTAACAATGTTTTCAAAAGTAGATTTTCCAATCTTAAAAGGGGCATAAACCCAAACAAAAAACCCCTTAACTTCTCTGATCCAGAAATAAGGACCGGAACACAATGCAGAAAGTTTTTTTATTTTATTTCCATATGGAATGAAAATTAATTTTAAAACCTTGAATTGCCGTTCTTCTACCATCTATATTCAGGACTCAGTGGGTGTATGTACACAAGATGCTATGGCAATGTAGCTTGTTGCTATGGTGATGTAACATTGATAGGTGCAAACTGTGATGCTGACACTATTGCAGAGTAGCAATGAGCTACTATGCAGTAGCTTCTTGCTACTGCGCAGTAAGGCCAGAAACAACTTGTATGCCACTAGGACTGTGCAGTAATGTCAGAACTGCTGAAGCAAGTACTAAGTGACTGCACAGTAACAACTGCACATCGGGGGGCATGTGTAGACATGCTCAGTAAGAAGTTGTGAAATAGTCAAGAATCATGTCATTTTCAGTATGCTACTGTTTGGGAAGGCTCTGAGCAGCAGCAGAACAGGTTTCCTGTGTTAGTCACAGAGAAGGAAGGCTAAAAAGCAGAAGCTGGGGAATAGTGTAGACCCACTCACCTTGAGGTAGGGTATAGACTTTTGAGACTTAATCCCTTAGCCACCTTGAGTAAACAAGGGAAGAAAAAGGAAGTTTCTTCTTTGCAAGTGCTAGAGGGAGATGTAAAATCAGATTTATCAGACAGAGGTTGATAGGGAGACTTAGAAGAGGCCCCTGGGACATATGCTAGTACAAATCCTAGCATACTTCTACCCAGCATCTGGATTTTAGCTGGTGAAGTCCTCCCTTCCCCTTTCTCGAAGTGTTTAACTCTTTCTAGGTTTAGGTATAAAATCCTTCAGTTAGTGTGTAAGGTCCTGATTTTTCAAGAAATAATGTGTGTCTGTTAGCTCTTCCCCAGTGCTGGCTAACTTCCAAAGATATTCAAGGGAAGATTTTAGTGAGCATCTGTATCAGGGGCGGGCAATTATTTTAGGCAGAGGGCTGCTTACTGAGTTTCAGCAAACCATCAAGGGCCACATGACAGGCAGCCCAGGGCAGATTAATATAAATTTTCTACATTTTTTAGGGGCACCACGAGCCAGATAGAATGGCCTAGCAAGACACCTCTTTCCCCCAGGCCGCATTTTGCCAACCCCTGATCTATATAGATCATTCGTTCAGAAGTTACTGTGAATCTCAAGGACAGCTACTGTGCCTCACTATGGTTGGAACTAATAACTATTACCAAGATTTCATATTTTCATTTAACATTGACAAACCATCTGGAGCTTTTATTTTATATTGTAACATAATGCCACTGTTTTGCTCAGATGCTTTATTTTGCTATAATGACAGAAACATATACACACACGGGACCAGATTACATGCTCAATCATTTTGTGCAATCTTACTGCAATAGTTTTATATTTAAAACTAGAAAGGAACACTATGATCTACTCTGACCTCCTGAGTAACAGAAGCCAAATATCTTCACCTTGTAATCTCTGTATCTGTCCCATAACCTCTATTTGAGCTATCCCTAAACTATATCCAACCTTGAGTTAAGTAGCAAGCAATGTAAAATCCAGTTGTTCCCTAGGTAAATTCTTCCAATGGTTAATTACCTTCACTGTTAAAATATGCACCTCATTTCTAGCCTGAATTTGTCTAGCTTCATCTTTAAACCACTGGATCTCATTATAACATTTCTACTAAATTAAACTGATATCAACTGTCAGAAATCTAGATTTTGATTTAGACAGTTATAGGCCATGATCAAGTCCCCTTAACTTTCTTTAAATAAATTAACTAGATAGATCTTCTTTAGTTTCTAGATATATTAGAAATGTCTGCTTATTCTTTTACCTTTGATTCAAAAGTTAAAATGTGTTAAAGTCTTTTTTGAAAGTTGGTCACTGGAACTGGACACATTATTCCATTAACTGTCTCACGGAAAATAGAAAGGTTATACCACCACCACCCTGTTTCTAAATATCTTCCAGATTATCCAGTTAAGTTTTAACAGTTATCATTTTACAGTCTCCTCTACCTGCTGATGAAATAAAGTTTTTTATCAATATAAAAAATGAATATGCCATTTTGTTTCTTTCCAGATACATTGGGGAAAAAAAGGTTAATTCTGTTTTTCCTTGTGATCCTAATCTAATAGAACCTCTATACTATTATTAAGATTTTTCTTGGTCCTGATACGCTAAAGAGATGCCATTTTTATTATATTTACTTGTACTGGTAAAAGGCCACAGAGTTTTGTACTGGGTCTTTTAGCGTCCTTGTGCAATTGCCTGTTTCCTAATGCTACAACAGCACTCATTGCTATCAGCTACTCCTTTCACCTGCTCTTTTAACCAGGGTGGTTTTTAACCAAGGTATTCTATCCTAATTGCAGAACTTTGGGGAACTTCATAATGTAGCATAGTTGTTAATATCCCCAATGACATAATTCACAATGTTATATTTAAATAGTTTCCCTTTCCTGTCTCCTGTTCCCAGTTTTATGATTGTTTTTACTTTAACAAAATGGTTCTCTTAAAACAATATATACATCTACTAATAAGTACATCTGTATCTATATAGTTTTACAAAAACAGTAAACTATATTTTAAAATATATATATATTACTGGTTAGGACTATATTATGGCTGGCTGGTGTGTGTTTGAGGGGGAAAAGGGGGTGTGGCCAAGGAGCGGCAAGGGGAGAGGGGCTGCTTTTCTCTTATAACCAGCAGCAATTAACGTGCATTAAAAAATTAATGCAAAATCAAATTAACGGTGAAATCGCAGGTGTTAATCACAATTAATTTATAGTCCTAATAGTTTGTGACGTCTTACATTCATGCCTTCCTTCTGAGCATTATTCTATCTGTAATGGTATAATGTAACAATACAGAGGCATTGTACAGATTGTACAGATGTAGTAATACAAAAAGCCTGAGGTGGAATCTATTTAAGTTACATGGTTTTCTGCAAGCAGCATAGTTTAGATCAGTAGTAAACACAACACACATTCACCCTGTGCTGGAAGGGGTAAATCTTAGATCAGTTTCTGGTCACTTATTCCAGTAAAAGTGTAATGTCTGTACCTTGTCAGAGTGTAGTACCATTGCTGCATAAAGATATACTATGCTCCATGCTCTTCCAGACTTTCTAGGTCTTCTAGGGTACCTATACAAGTTGGGGGAGGGCAGAGGGCATTTGAATTAGAATGGCTCTCAGGAGCGAATATTCAGTGTCCTGCATTGCAAAATGGTGGTGGGGGGGGATGCTTTAATTAAGGCTTGTTCGATGAGCTTTAGTTAAAGTACCTCTGCCACAGTTTTAAAATGTAGGAGACTGAATACACAAGATGCTGCAGCACACTGGAGTGTTTTAATGAGAATGCTCCAGCAGACTCAATTAATGGAGCCTGCTCCACCATGTTCTAATCAGAACACATCAGAACACATTATAGGCACCCCTATAACCCCTAGTTTCCAGTTACCTACTGTATGAATCCCTAAACTGCTTTTATGCCTTCCCTTGCACCAGGTGGAAAATGCTACTATCTCATTTCATACCTATTTAAACCCAAAACCCATGATTACAAAAAATTAGGAAGAAGCTGACTGCTGATCATGAGCATCAGAGTTTCTACTTGAATGTATATACTCCTTTGGACCTTCTTCACTCTTGCCAAAGTGAGGGAAATAATGTACAAGAATCATTATTCTAGTACATTTCAAACTTCTATGGCATTAAATTAAAACAAGGAGTTAAAACACACTAGCTCCAATAAACTGGCAATCACTACAACAAAAGGCAGAATATGTCCTTAAGTTAACCAACTAAAAGTACACTTTGTACTTACTTCCCATTTATATCATTACGGAAATGGAAGATTCCAAAATGTACTAAAGCAATACAGAATTGCATGATCTGATCTGATGTTTCGTTTCTGTTGTGTACCAGTTTAATAAATACAGTATGAAACATTACCATGCAGGAAATACAGCCAATGCTTTGCTGTTTGCCAATGTTTTTCTGGCTTTTGAGGTAATGCAGACCAAAAAAATAAAGGAAGGTACAGAAAAAATAGAAACCAAATAGGAGATGCATAGAAAAGAGCAACCCATAGAAAGGTTGGGGACAGGTAGGAAAGGGGAAGTGTTTATAAAAGAGAGGTAATCAGAGTAATATATATTTGGGGAAATATGTAGGGAAGACATAGAAAGAGACAAATCAAGGAGAGAGCGAGAGGAACACAGCCTGGAGTGAAAAGGAAAAAGAAAGAGCAATAGGAAGAACTAAAACAAGAAATAAAGAAAAAAGTTAAGGACAGACAGAGAAAAGTGCTGCTGGCATCTGGACAGAAAGTAAAAACTGCCTCCTAATATTTTAGAGTTTAGCCTTCCAATCTGAAAGAGTACAAGATCAAAGTCTTCTGCCAGACAAAAATGAAATTAAAGCCCTGTAGTGTTTCCTTGTAACTCAATAAGTACTTTGTGGCATCTCGTTATGTCCTTTGACTTTAATCATTTTTGTTCGTTTAAAAGTCTAACTCTTTAAACTTTTCTGAAGGTATTATTTCCTGCTGAATTTCGTCACACATTTCTTGTCATCAAGGTTGCTGTAACTGATTAGTAGGGATCCAGGTTTTCTGTTTGCTTCAGTAAAACATGGATTTCTCCACTTTAAGGACAAAAATATGGATTTTCTCATTTTAAGGAAAAAAACCTGGATTTTTTTTCTTTAAAAGAGAAATATGTGAGAAATGGTGGGTTTCCCTTTGCAGGCTGGCAGAGTTCCAGCCTGCAAGGGGCTGGGGGGAGTGGGAAGAGGGCAGTTAGGCAGGGGGCGACATGTGCCCATGCTCATGAAAGCAGCTCCCTCAGGTAAGTCTGTTTGGTGGGGAGCAGTGGAGGGGGGATTGAGTTCCCCATAGTGAGGGAGGGAGTTGTGCAGGGTTGGGTCTGCTGCCCAGCCCAGGTGATGCATGGTTTTGGGGCCCCAGCCCATGCACAGCCATAGAGCCCAGGCAAGGAGTGGGATGGAACTGCAGGCAACTAGTCTGGGAGGCGGGGGTGGGGAGAGATGGATCCCCACCACTGTTCACACTCCTGGGTAGCACATGGGGGACACGTGCCCCCCACATTTGTGAGCAGGGGGAGGGCTGTCTGCTGTGGGCTTGGGCCCCCTGCCCTGCTGTCTTCCCCCTGGGGCCTCCATGCCCTGGCAGGTGGGATCCAGCATGGCAGTGCAGAATAGGGCCAGGCAGGAAAACTTGATGCCATTTCTATGGGCCCTGTGCTGCCATGGTGAGGTGCCCCCTGCCCACTTGGGAGCAGCAAGGGCAGCAGTGTGGAGGGCAGCTCGCTATGGTGGTACAGAGCTTGCAGTAGTGGTGCCCAGCCATGCTCTGCCCTGCTATGTCAGGTCCCACCCACTGGGCCATGGAGGCCCTGGGAGAAGGGCAGCAGGGTGAGGAATCCCAAGCCTGAAGTCTGCACCCATCCTGTACACAAATCTGGGAGACATGTGCCCCCCATTCCCCACCCTAGCAGTGTGCACAACAGCAGCGTGCCACCTCCCCTGCCTGAGCCCACAGCGGGCAGTTCATACCCGCCCCCCACAGGTTCCACTCCGGTTGTGTTGCCTCTGCGTGGGGGGGAGCTGGGCTCCACTCTCTGCTCTATCACAGCAGCTGCCACCTCCCACAAGCAGCAGTTGGGGCTTGGGCGCTACTGAAGGTAGTAGAGGGCTGTGGACCCAGGTCTCTAGCCCTGCAGCCCTGACAGGTTGGGGCCCCCTCTGGTAGGGCTGTGGGGAAGGGGGCTGTGGGTAAGGAGTGAAGGGCGCTAGCAGGAGGTGGAGGGGGTGCTGTGGATGGAGACTGAGTAGCATCACCAGGGCCAGGGGGCTGTGGATGAGGTGTGAGGAGCACCATCAGAGCTGAGGGGCTGGGGGATAGGAGTGAGGGGCATTGGCATGGGCAGGGCACCAGGATATCATGGCTGCTCAGTGCCTCAAAGTGGGCTGGGGGGCAGGGGGACACAGCCACAGCTAGACCTACATCCTGGTGAGAGAAGGGGGCACTCTGAATTTCCATAATAAAAAGCCCAAAATCAAACACCAAAATCTACAGGTATTTAGAATTTATTTTATTATAATGATTGAGGCACTGGTAGGCTTCCAAACTGCTTTAAAATTGTAAATTTATCAGTAAAACATTGTGTTCAACTGATAGCTGCATATATGGTGGTATTTCATTTTAATCATGGAAAAATGTGGATTTGGGGGGTTTTAATCAGAGAAGTTGCAATTTTTTATCAGAGAAATTGCCATTTTAAAATGGAGAAAACCAGGATCCCTGTTGATTAGTTACTTCCATCAATTTCTTCAGCACTTTTTCAACGAGGTATTTTGAGGGAAACATCCTGTACCTTCCTAATATACTAAGATAAGGGCCTTGCAAAGTCCTCAGTTACTAAAGATTATTTTATTTTATATTATATTATTTTATTTTAATTTATTTTTCCTAAGCAGAAGGTGATTATTAAAGATTATTCCAAAACTTAAGCATGCTACATCCACTGGTAACACCACTGCTATCATTATATTAGATAATGATCACTTAGTTCTTGCAGATGATCAAGTGGTGAATTTTATGATCTGAACATACGGAGAGAGAAGTGCAAGGATGGCTTTAATTCATCCTTGTGTTCCACTGTCTCTGGGGCAGCTTAAGCCTACTTGGGTCTTGCTGTAAAAGAAACCTAAGGACTAGCTTGCAACAGTTTCTGCAGGGAAATTAGGACTCTGGAGTACGGTACGTTCCAGCCAGGCCTTGACTACAGCCCCACACTAAGGGGAATGTTAGGATCCTTTATCAAAACCTAGGGGCCAGACCAGCTTTTGACCAAGTGTACACACTTTATATTAATTTGTGCCAACCTAGGTATTTGAAGGAGCTATAGAAACAGTGTTTTCTTATCTCTGTAATAAATAATGTAGCATATGCTTTACTTCATTTAAAAAGAAACATTGTGTTGTAAACTGAATTGCCCTACTCACTAGGTGAAAATAGGGAAGAGATTTAATGAGTCTTAGCTGCTTTTTATTAACTTAAAATACAATTCAAACAGACATTCTCAAAAACGAACAGTCCACAAGGTATGCTCAGCCCAGCTGTTCCAGTGCCCAAAGAGGTGATATATAAGGAGAGGAATAGAGACTCTTAATTAAGTGTAACATCATTGTTCTAACCCTATAACCCATACACTGACAAAATTCACTCTCACACTCAGTGATGGAAAATTTGCCCAAACAAGGAATTCAGGCAATGCACACAATATATTGCGTTAGAGTCCATTCAACTCTCCGGTTAAAAATGATCGGTGAAGTTTTATTTGCTATGATAAATTTTATACACATTGTTTCTCTTGCTTTTTCCAAAACCCACACTGGAATTAGATCACATATTCAACAACTACTCAACAGGGTTAATTCCTATTCATGCTAAAATTCTCTTTCAATTAGAAAATAAGCGCTTACCTTGAAAAATGTCATTGTTGCTCCATCTTCAACTGCTCCATACTCTATTTTAGTCTGCTTGGCTAAATCATCAGCAGAATCGATAGGGGATTCCATGCGCTCCACTGTCAGAAAGGCGGCTAGGTTAGCAGTGTACGAGGAAATGATGATAAGTGTGAAAAACCACCAAATGCCTCCCACTATCCTGGTGGAGAGGGCTTTGGGCATGAGCTCAGAACCTAACAGAAATTAGGGGAGAAAGGTGAAACCAGTGCACAGAAAACAATTAACAAGAGTTCAACACTTTTTGTCACAGTGGTAGAAAGAAAATCACTGTGCAAAAAAGCTTTAAGCTACAGGTTTACGTATTGCTTGTACCGAACACACACAACTCAAATGGCACACAAATACCGATTACACTTACAAAGACAGAGTTTTTGGGGTAGTGGGAATCAAAGTATAGTAATGGGAGACTCCAAGTACAGATAATGATCTAATCTTTTTTTATCTTTTTTTCCTAGTCGGGTTGTGATAGAAGAAAGTGAGGAAAAAAAGCTGTTGCTTAAACCTACTTTTTTTTCTCTCAGAAAAAGGCTTATAGTAAATGTTCACAGCTGGGTTAAGCCTCTAAATTAATATTAACACTTCAGTCTTTATACAGTGCTTTATCTTCAAAGCACTTAGCAAAGATTCATTAAGGAGTTCATAAAAAATACTTTTTTTTCGTCAATGAAAAATAAGCTTTCATTGACAGAAGCAAATACAAAGAAAACCATTTCATACCCCAGAGTACAAACAGATCCTTGACTTCTGTCACTTTTATTGTTATAAAGGGTTATTTAGCAATTTCACAGTTAAAAAAAAGCATCTCCCATCTCTATAATTAGCCCCACAGCTTCAGATAAACATGGGTGGCTGTGCCACCCATTGAATTTGATAGAGCAGCAATGACAATATTAGGCTGTTATGTGTAAACTAGATAAAGATAGATTATAATGCATTGCTGGAGTTGCCTGCTCATGGCACAAAAACAAAGGGGCTATAGACATTATGTAGCAATTGCCATAATTATTAACACTAATTTAATGTCTAATGAGACAAATTGTAGCACATGACCTTCTCTGGTGTTTAATTATTGAAAACAAGGAAATTCAACTTAATTTACATAAAAAATATCATCATAAAAAAGCATGTATGGATTGTCTTCCATAGCATTATAATTTAATAGAAAGAAATTACTTAATCGTTTTAAAGTAAATAATTCCAAGTTTTGTCACAAAGAATATATATAAAATCTCTGAAAAATATTATGCAAAAATGATATATAAAAAAAAAATTTTGAGTAGCTATATATCATTATACCAGTTGTATTTAGTTATTTTTACTCAATTATTTTTTTAGCTACTTGGGTAAAATGGAATGAAGGCAAGATGGACTATTTTATTCCCAATAAACTATGGTGTCTTTATTATATTAAATAAGGAATTGTCCAGTGAGGTAACACATTTCCAGAATAATTGAGGTTATGCCAAAATTTCAACATCAATACCAAAAAGGACATTAAAGAACAAAAAAGAAAAAAAGAAGTGATATCATAACTGGACTATTTGATTCAAAACAGCCCATCTTACCCTGCAGTTCATCTTACCCTTGCTGTTTCAAACAAAAAAAGTTGACAGACTTGGACATGACAGCCAACTCCAGCGCCAGACTCTGCCTAGAACTCTGCAAGGAAAAAAGTAGAAAAGTACCTTTCTGATGTGGTTGCTCCTATTCCCTGTCAGTCAGACACTTAGACACCATAACACTAACATATTTCCCAATAAGCTCAACAGCTCCATTTTGTTTTTAAAATTAAAAGTCAACACCAATAACATCAAACAAGACTGGGAAGAAAAGAACAGTGGAAATATTTGCCGTAGTTACCCCAATTACCACAAGTTCATATCTTACCCAAGAACTTAAACAGAGTGCCACCTAGGCCTGTGAAACAGAGCCTGGTTAGGGGCTGACTGTCATGTACCCAAGGTAACGTCATGTCCAGCACTATATCCCACAGTTTCCTGGGAGCGGGGGTGCAAGAAATGTATGAGTTCCCTCTATCATGTATCCTCCAGCAAATATATTGTGAAGAAGAAACTTTTAAATATCTAAGGTGTGTACTAATAGGCTACAATCATTATTATATTTTTTAAAGGGGAAAATATAAATGGGAGAGAACCTGTTGTGCTTGGGCATTTACACACATACCTTTTTCCAGCAATGTGCCGGAGATCCCCTGTTTTAGAACAGACTTGATTAATTGAGTTTGCTCTGCGCGTGAGCTGAGGCGAACTGCACTGTGCCATGTGCAGCTGTATAAATGGCAAAATGCATTTCAGCACACAGAAAATGGTGGTGGCGTGCTTTTGAACCCTGCCGACATTGTCTCAGCACTGACGTGCATTTCACCACTTATTCAACTGCATGCAGTGCAGTGCCAGGCACTTTTCAAAGCACCCACCACTGCGACGTGCACGTGTAAAAATGCCCTTTGTGTCAAAACCTAATTTTAGATTGCATTAAGGTTCTGATGCAAATTGAAAAGAACTAATAAGCAAAATCAGAATGCTGCTTTATCTTCAGCTTCATGACTTCAGGAAGTTTTCACAGCACATTTGGAGCAAATGGCAAAATGATCAGGTATCAGTCTTGCTGTTGTTGGCTTGGGCCACATCCTTAATGTAACCCAAAACACCTGGCTTCCTTGTTTCTAAAATTTCTTTCTGAGGCATTGTGTAGCGACTCACTAATTAGTCACTGATTACTTAAGAGACTAGATACTGGGGACCAAGATATTTCTTTCCACAGGATGGTTGCATTAAAAATTCATCAACTTCTGATTTGCTCAATTCCCCTCAAGGAATGGAATGCTTAGGAGCCATATGAAAAGGATAAAAGTTTATGATACATTGGGAATTCTAGAATAACGATATTTTATTCAAAATCAGTGTTTTTTCCCAAATCTGTCCCTCCAAAAAGTTGGCCACTCTACTCACAAAATTATGTAGCACCTATTATACATTCTGAGAAGAAGAGCATACCGCATGGCTCTACTTCCACATATTTAGCTCAATTTTGTAGTTAGCACACTCTTCCTATCAGTTCAGGAAAAAAAAAACAGGGATCCCTGAAATCGAACAGTTTGATACATGGTGCATTAAAATTAGTGGGAATGTTGCCATTGTTCTTAGTGAAAAAATAGAAATTGATATAAATATAAATATGACTGTAGTGATTTTAAAAAGGATTGTAGGTCTGGGACTCTTACTTTTACATCTCTGAAGCCACTATATTTGGCAGACAGATATTTAGAGTTTATTGTGTTTCAAAGTTAGGTTTTGCAGCTACTTAAAAAGAACTTAGATTAGCTATTTGATGTTGTTCCTTTATCAAAATCATAGCTGGATTGCTAATTCCAATTTTGTACTTTCCATGGCCAGCTGGCCACCTATTGGTTAGTGTTTTACTCGATGCAGCATTCTGTTTTTTTACAGAGACAGTGGAGACTTAACAATAAAGATGATTACAGACCTCCTTATTGAAAAGAACTTTACTATATT
>NW_017729026.1:37548147-37558339 GCF_001723915.1 Gavialis gangeticus
CGCAGAACCACTGTCCTGTGAGGTGCTTAGTATCAAGGTTGGAGCTATTTCACAAAAAGAAGTTGAGGACACTCATCGGCACCTTGCAGAACCAGGCTTTAAAAGGTGAGAGCAGTGAAGTTAACAAAATAGCATCTATATGACAGAATACAACCAGAAGAGCAATAAGGAAATGACTTTGAGAACAGACTACAAACAGATAGTAGAATTAATGCTGCTATTAGAACATATAGTTTTGACATTACCGGTATATAATGATGGCTTGATATCTGAATCTTAGCTTGCCAAAAGTAGTGGGTAAAACAAGCAAACATGTCTAGGTAAATTATTCCTTATTATAATTCCATTTAGAAACATAGCTTTTGGTCCTCCTCCTCAAAGTATCTTTGTATAGCTTGATAATTTAGCACCAATATGCAACATTATGCTACATATTTAAGGGACATTTTAATTACTGGTACTACTACTGCTATTAACAACAATGGTTAGGGCTTGGCACACAAATAGTTGCTATGTAGGAACTATTATTTTAACCTTTAAATCATGTATTAAAAGTATTTTCATACTGTGTATGAGCTAGTTCATGCTTGTAATAATATTCATAGAATGATTGCACAAAAACTCAAAAATCATCGCATTAGAGGAAAACATCCACCACAACAATTGAAAAGACTACACGGTTTAATTACTAAACTAATGACAATATATTTTTCCTAATTTCTCAAATCATTAAAGCCACTCTGTTAGAAAACCAAACTGGGACATGCACCCTTTTATAAAAGTATTTTTTTTAAAGAGCTAACATGTAATCAAAGCTATCAGAGTAATGTTTCTGTCACTTCAAATAATGCAATTTTCTTCACAATAATCTTTTCGGCACATTAAAATTCAAAAGATCAAACACTCCATTTTTTATCCTCTTAATACAATGTAAGAACACCTCTTGCCTTAAAAGCCTCTATTTGATAAACAAAGAAATGTTTCATTTGGTTCTCCAAAGCAACACTGGCACACTATTCATAAAGGTTGACTGGGTTATAATTAAACATTCTGACCTTATTTTTTATTATTTTGTAATAAAACTAGATTTGAGGTTTTTGTATTAAAAAGAAAAAAATCCTTTGCTTCATTTTGGCCTCAGTTCAGAAAAGCATGGGGCTATTCACATGCTTAAATGTACATATGTATTTCAGTGCTATGCTGAATCAGAGCCTTTAGAATGAAATTAGAAAATATCTGATAATGTTTGTGTTTTTGATTAAGAGAGGAAATGTTTCCCCATATTTTAGCCTTTTAAATATTAAGGTTAATTTCCAAGTTATTTTTCATGATTTAACAGCTGTCATTACACTATGATATTTAAAATATGACCAGTAACTTAATTACTTAGGAATTGTCCTTTCACTCTAATCTGATGCAGTTTTTAATTAAATTCATAGAATCTCAGAATCATAGAGAAATCAGGCTGGAAGGGACCTCCAGAGGTCATACTGTCCAACCCTCTGCCTGAGGCGGGATCATTCCTATCCAAACTATTTCATATAAATCCATTGTCTAACATCTTTGAAAAACTACAGTCAACCCTGACACAACACAGGACATAACACTCTAATCTATCACAGGTAAAGCTGGGGGACCATGACAGCTAACACCCTGCTGCTCCTGTCACTTTATAACTATCATAAAAAACAGTTACTGTTTAAAAGGCATATTGGCATGACATGTGGAAAAGTACTTAATTTAATAGATAGGTAGGCCCAAACCCCAACACTGGAATTGTTATAATAGAAAGTACTGAACACTGTGTTCTGTAATTTTACAATTGGAAATTAATTCCTTATCCTCCGCAGTTCACATCACAAAGTAATCAGCTTTGGTTGACAGTCTCTGTTTAAAAAAAGAGTTGAGATGAAGATCAGGACCTTACTTAACAAGAAAACTTGCCTACCCATGATAAAGGTAATTACTTCTGATTCTATTTGATATTCTTGGAGGGAAAAGTAAGAATTTTACATTGCAGATTCTCTAGCAAAAATGTCCATATATATGAACACCTTCACCCTTCATCTACATATATGCATGCCCATTCATAGACTTATGGAACATACAAAAACTTCTGATATGCATAAGAATTTGCAGTGTAATTAAGAATTTGATCCTAAAAGTATTGAACAGTCAGGCTCAACCCAACAAAACATTTTAGTAACCATTTAAAACTATGTACTTAAAGGAAAAGAATGTGTATGAGTTGTGCCAATCTGAACTAGAGAAACTTTAATGTACACATATCTAAATAAATAACCATGTGATGTTACATCTATCGTGCACCTGGCTGGCTACTATATAGTCCCTTCCAACTATTCACTCATCTACACTGGGATTTATTCTAACAATTCAGAATTCTGAGCAAAATCAAATATTTGTCATTAAAAATTAAACTAACACAAAACGCTTTCTCTATTTTCCCCTAAAGATGTGAAACTACTGTCTTGAAATTAAAGGCCCAGTAGAAACAAAACACCATTCTGAAACAACAAGAGGTCAAAGGTCCAGCCTTTTTATAGAGCTACCAGTGAAAATTTTATGCTACTGAAAAAGGAGATTCTCAAAAACTCCACATGAAACAGAGAGAACAATATTCCAGTGAAGACCCTTTTCAGATACCAGAAGTTAGTCAGGATATTTTAACTCATGAGTGGTAAAATTCAAAACATGAGTGGATCCCCTTCCAAATAAAGGGTAATTACATTTTAAACTGCAACATTATATTGCTCACCCCCTTACTCCTGTCCTTGACATTGAGAAAAGTACCCCGTGGACACTCTTTGATTTTCTTTTTTGACGATCTTTAGATATGACCTAACGTACATTACATTCAAGTACACAATGTTCAAGAAAGGAGAGAATGTATTAATGACTTTTCCTCCCATCACTCCAGGCTGCTATTACTACTTAAAGTCGTAATTTTGGCTGTATTTTTTACTTTATCTTAAAAGTAATAAATACATGTTTATTATGGAGATTTTAGCACAACATTCGGTGTAAAAGGCATTTTTATTTTTAATTTATTCTTTCTTTCTGTAGCATAATATTTTTTTTTAAAGAAAGAAAACCACAAAGGCTTATGAGAGGCAAAGGTGACTGGAGAAATGTGTGCAACTGATCTTCTTTAAAAGCAGTACATTTCTGATTAAAAATACTGCATCAAATTGGACATATACCTAATGGGACTCTTTAGTCAGTTTTTATGTGATCAAAAGTAATATTTGCATACTATTTTAATGGTCTTCTAAATACAATAGTTTTCATGTACTGTTCACAAATGCAAACCAATGAAATGCTTGTTACTGACTCAGCACCAGTACATGCACTTAGACTCTTCTAGACATCTGCCTTAAGGATACTGAAAAGTCCTCCATTGCAACTCATTTGTTATTGGCTGTGGCCCAACTAGTGCATAATATAAGCTGTACAACATAAGTGTGCAATCATAATATCAGTACTGGATGTTACTAAATATTTAACCAGTTTTTAAATATTTGGCTGATCAGAGTATCAGAGCTTATTTCTTACTCCAGAAACTCTGACTGCATTCTAAATTTTCATCAGAATAACCTGCATGTGGAATCTTGAATATTTTATTGCCTTTGCTTCCATGTCCCAAAGGATAATCACTTAACATCTTTGTGAAAAAGCTGACAGCAAAAATGTCAGCTATTTCTGTGACCTAACATGTTAGCCTTGAAATTAAAATGAAAGAAAAAGAAAAAAAAAAAGAAAACCAATGGAATTCTTGGCCTTATTCTGCCACATTTACTCATGGTTAATAGTTCCTTTATTTCAATAGTAATTCAATTTGAAAAAGAAAACAGATTTTCTTCTCAAAGAGTAAGGATGACTTGTAAATAAGCATGGCATAATCTTACTGTTTTATGGACTACAGATATTACTTATTGCTGAAGGCATTTAATTTGTTTAAATTACCTTTTTCATTTCAGACTTTATACAACCAGACAGCACAAGACAACAGACTAACAAACTGCCTGATGATTTGATAGTGAACATTTAAATTAATGAGAAGAAAAAGGTGTCACAATAACATTTTCTACAATTTGTACCTTGAATCTATAAGTACTCTACGTTACAAAATATAGATAGCAGTGAACCAGAGCATGCACTCAGTTCTTTCATTAATCAAAATAATTCAAACCGGCCTATATTGTTTCACTCATTCTCTAATGTTTTAGAGCTCAACTGTGGCCAGGTTCAACACAACCATGCACTGGAGGAAGAGCAACAGATGTTCCACATCTTTACTGCACAGCCATTTAGGAATCAAACAGGTTCCTATTTTGGTTTCAAGAGGGTTAGAGCATAGGTGCCCAAATTTTTCATATCATGTACCTCCTTCCAGATTTACCAGCTTCCCGCTTACCCCTGCCAGTATACTTTAATATTTTTAACCCCTTAAACGCCAATTATTATTATAGTGAAAATTAAATTTGCCATTACACAATTTCTTCCATGTGCCCCCCCAGAGATGTCTTGTGTACCCATAGGGTATGTATAGTATAGTTTGGGAACCCCTCAGTTACAGCATAGACTATACACTAAGTATTACCTCCTAGCCCTATCCTGTGAACAAGAGGATGAGGAACAAAGAGTACCTTTGCACCCTGGAAAGGGATATAGTATATTACACATCTCTATTCAAAGGAGGAGGAGTGACACACAGAGTCAAGATTCTTTTCTGTGGATGCTACTACCCAGGGTAAATCTGAAGGGGAAATACACTGTTTACTAGTTCACAGTTAACAGACTTGTGAATTATATGATTAATATTTTAAAATATTTTGAGTGTCCCAAGATTTCTGGATGACAGCTCTATGTTATAATGTATCGCCATACATTACTGCACACATACAAATTGCATTTTTTTTGTAAATAACACTTTGTGGACAAAAAGGCGGGGGTGGGGGTGGGAATCATTTCTTTCTTGTCAAAAGAGGTATAAAGGGAGAGAAGGCATTATTTAGCTAGTCACTGAAAAGGTCCTATTCTATAGTGGTGTACTTTGCAGAATATTTTGTAGGGCAGGTTATGTAATATTCTACATCTATTTTTTATTTAATTCTGAACAAAATATTTTGGAATACAAAGTGGTGTGAAAATGCACTTTTTCCGTGCTTACAAACATATGTATCCACATGTCTGGGAAGATGAAAGTTAAATTTGCATGTATATCTAAAACTTCATCTGTTTATATAATGTTTTATATCTCTTGCCTTCCCCATCACCTTACATTAACAAGAGTGGTCTAATTAGACTCACGGGGCTATTCAGTGATCAAATTTAAATTAAGTCATAACAGGATCAGGGCCACTATCTTTAATTAATGATCCCATGAGTAAATTGTAATATATTTTTCTATAGCCTTTGATTTCTGTGTATTATCTCAAAGCAGTATGTATCAATCTGTGCATATTAAATACTAGATTAAGATCATTTGTATGAAAAGTCCCTAGTAAGCTGTTGTACACATACTGCAAAGCAGGTATAGCTCCCAAATACAAGAATGGATATATCCTGGCATATGGCAGTTGCCTAAATATGCACTCCTATGGTCAAATCCAAATTAAGCTTTGTGACTGTGCAGAAGCTTGACAGATCAATGTTATCTTGAACGGTAGATGATCTGAAACTAAAAAGGCCACCCTGCTTGTTGAAAAAGAAATGATTTATTAGCTGGCTGCTAACTGCTAGTCTAAACTTCACCAAAAGCAAAATGAGTCATTCTATGTATTACAATGTACCATGACTTACGTTATTAAAGTATATACTTTTGGAAAACATAATTTCTATTACAGATCAAAATCAAGGATTATTTCAACAAAGAAAATAGCCTAAGTATGGCCAAATTAAAGGAATACGTAAATTCTTACACATGTCTGTTATACAGGCTGATATACATACTTACAAATATCTGATATAAAATATTATTAAAGAAACAGAACATAGTGTCACAGAATAAAAGCTCGCAACTTTCACTTTGCTTAACCACTAAATCTTAATCCTGTCGTCATACTATTTATATTAATAAAATATGCTAATTTCCCTCCAGCCCTGAAAAACATTCTTTTTCAACAAAATCATACACTGATCTCTTTAATATAATGAAATATGATTACACATTACAGATATCTGAATAGCAATTGTTGGCCGTAATACAGGTTTCTATAGAACACATCTAACAATATGGGTATGTAGCTATGTCAGTTTAACACTGATTCCTCAAGGGTTCCCTAAATACAGTTAGCCCCAAATATGACACATTGAAGATGCATTCTTTTTTGTGTGGTAAATCTTCGGTTATTTAAAATAAGAGGGATTCTTGGACTGAAAGAATCCACAGTATCTCAAGTACTTTACAAACAGAAGAATCCAAAGGGTTGCTTAGAGGTCCACTGTTAAACCAACATTAATTAGCATTTTATGAATTATCTAGAAGTAGCTATAAAACACATTAATTAGAAAGCAGATGGTACTAAATCAGAAAACACTCTGAACATCGGGAAGCACAAACAATAATACAAAGGATCCTAGAGTGCAAGGAAATATACAATGAAAAGTTTAGGGTGATATGAACTAGGAAGATGTAATGCAAATGATAGGAAATTTTACACTGGATATCATCTTAATAGTGTGAGCTACTTGATTGGGAAATATTGTCCAAGGAGAAGTGGTAGAAGTGCATTTCCTGAGTACTTTAAAACTAAAATGAACAAAATTATCTTGGAATATATCCAGGGAAGGATAATACTGTTTGGAAAGGTGATGAACAGAATGAACTAGCAAGTCTTTACTTTCTATTTTTCTAGGTTTTTAGAAATTATTTTCCCCCCAATAATTCAGTGTATTAGCATCTATTGTTTACCTCACTCACAAGCATAGGAGCCTGCTTAACTAGAGAATTCCCTGCTGATGATTCTCAGTTTGAGGATAACCTTAACAAGATCAAAGCAGTCTAATGGGCTCTTACATCATCCCATTCTGTCCTTGGTAAAAGGAATGCTTTACTGGAGACAGAATTAAAACACTCTATGCTCCAACAATCACAAGCTAACAGATGGTCCATTAGGGAGACTTACCAGCTGGCACAGTTTACAGCAGCTCCTGGGCTGTTCTAAAATATGCCCAGACAAGGCTGGGTTGATATAAAGCTGGCTTCAGATACAGGGATACAGGATGCCATTACCAGTCCTGACTTTCTATTGCATCCAGAGCATAGCAGAGAAGCAGGTCATTTGTTTTTAAAAAAGAGAAACATTTTCTTTTACTAATAATAGGAATGTACTCAGAATTGTTTTCTTCTGTATATTAGATTCACATCCTTGTGAATCTTTAAATCTTCTAGTTTTTTATTTTATTTCTTCCAATATATAACTAGTAATTTACAATTGTGTGTTATTTCAAATGATGCTGTTTGGCTCAATACTTATTATAGCTCCCATTTGTGGTTTTTTTCCAGATAGCCTATATCAACCTGCTTTATACAGCATTTTTACCTCTTCAGCAGATTGATAGTATTACCATTATTTACACAGATAGGATCCTTCTTGAGTACAGTGCACAAATGGAGAAATAAAAACTAAGCTACACATCAGAGATGTGTATCTATCTAGTCTCCATTTTCAAAAAGAGCATAAATTGTCATAGAATCAACAATTTCTTTCTCTTTCAAGGTGAATGCTTAAAATGCTTAAAATCAGAGTTGAGTATTTAAAAATGTAAATAATGGTAATTATTAAATACACACTGAATTTTTATCCAGTAAGCCCATACTATCTGAAAGATTTTACTGATTATACATGAAGAGACAAAAATTGAAGTGGTAATCATTCCCCTTTTAATTTAAAACTTTCAGATATCAAATAAAAACTCCTGACTCCTCTAGTTACAGATTTTTTATAGTAACTATGGGTAAAGGTAAAATTTTTAGGACTTCCAAGGAACTAGGAGTTATGGATTATGATGCTCAGATTAACTAAGGTGCCTGGCTTCCAGAATGAATTAGGTGCTAACATCCCATATTCAGGGTATCAGGAATGTTAGGCACCTCAGAATGAGATCCACAATTAACTGAGCACTGAGTGGAAAGCTGCCTAAGGTAGCTAAATGGAAAATGCAGAAGAGAAAGGAGTATCTTAAATTCCACCTCTTTTAAAAGGGTGAGGTTACATGTTACACTTAAACTATACCATGCATATACAAAATGCGAGTGTTCACACATTAAAGCTCAATAACTTATGCTAAGTGCCCTTTGAGCATTTCAAGACTATGTCACTTCAGGTGAGGGTTAGCCTCACGTTAGAGTAACTTCAGTCACCACCATGGAATAATAAAACAAGCAATTTGCAGTCTTTCAGCACCCTCACCCAGAGCAGGGATAGAAACCAGGTATCCTGGCTCTTAACCATGCCCCTACTTACCATCCCTCTAGTGACAAGTCAGAGCTGTGCAGGCAAGTAACGGTATACCTTTAACGTGCAACTGCTCACAGCATGTTCTAGCTTTAACACTGCTTAACATCCCACATATTTAGTATAGTCCTAGTGGATTGTATAACTTTAAGCTTAGGCACCTCAGGACTGTAGAGAAATGCTCATGTCAAACTGGAATTTATAGCCTGAAATTCTGCCCTGCAGCTAAATGGAAAATGGAATTGAGATCACTCATCATTTAAAACAAGTCTGAAAGAAAAGACTGTGATGATGCTGGTTCCCCTTTAACCCATTATCTCAGAGACTGTCATTCAAAGCCACCTTTAGCTTGAGGTGTTTAAACTCCCAAGTCTCATTTCTTGGGACATATCCTAAAAACCAGGGTATAGGGTGGTTCTAGGATAGAAAGGAAAATAAGATTTAAATGTATATGTACAAAATGGAATTCAAGATTCACTGGCCAGATAGAAGGGGGAACAAGCATAACTCCCTAGAACAATGGTTAGGGTCTTCACCTAGGGAGCTGGGCAACTTGTCTTCCAGACCTTGTGCCAAGGGCAAATGATATATGTTATATTGGACAAATAAGTCAGTAAAATGTATAAACAGTTTAAAATGTGAACCATAAAATATTAAAACCCTGAGGGCAAATAAACGAATCCACAAAGTATATATTCTTAAAATTTCATCAGTTGTACACCATAGCTCAAGACCTGAGCTCATGGGACCTGGCTCATGATATTTGAATATCTGGGTTTGACAGGTCTGTGAGATCCTCCTCCACAGATGTCTGAGGCAACAAGAGCTAGACTGAAATAATGGCTCTTTTCTTCACACAGTCTAAGCCTCAAGCTATTAACTGGCACTTCACCTGGGAATCACTTCCCACAAGGTGTAGTCAAATGGAGTTTGTTTTAAACATAGCCACTAGGAGTCAAATGCCTATGCACATGGTCTGAATCAGCATTTTAAAGAATGTTAATAATAAAGTGACATCCCTAACACTGTCTACTATATTACTAAATTTGACATTTGTACTGTCCACATGCTGCATATTCTATCTAGGGTATTACTTAAGCCCCTTTTCTGTATTATTATTCCTGCATTATAATATTTATCCCCATGACACATCTATGAATGTTCTTTTTCCCCTGGTACACATATGGATTGAACCACAGAACAGGTCTATCCCACTCGGTTACAATTTCAGGCAGTACTCACTCCATGCTTGGCATCTTCTCAATAAGGAGTATAGTTTACTTAGTGTATCAATGCAGTCATTCATCAGGAAGATCAGCTATGAGACTATGCACAATACTCCATTAAGGGCTGCTGGGGTGGTGCAGGCGCTATGATGCCTGTACACCTATCACAACAAGGACACAAGAAAGAAAAGGAGTGGCTGCACTAAGACAGTTATGCTAATCAGAGCCTGAGTGGCATTTTATGTAGAGTGAGCGTGTTGTGACTCTGTATAGCACTGCCTGGCACCATAACTGGGTGGTATAGAGATACCATAAAGTGACTACCAAGTTTACCTGAGCAGTCTGTGGCAAACAAAGGAAGTTATTCTTGGTATCAGTCTAGCATTCTCTTCTTCTTCCATAGGTGTCATTCTCTCTTTCACGCATGTCCTTCTCCTGTTCAATATTCTGAATGATCATCACAGTTTCTTCTTCTCTTTCCACTCC
>NW_017729026.1:37563339-37581223 GCF_001723915.1 Gavialis gangeticus
GCACTGCCTGGCACCATAACTGGGTGGTATAGAGATACCATAAAGTGACTACCAAGTTTACCTGAGCAGTCTGTGGCAAACAAAGGAAGTTATTCTTGGTATCAGTCTAGCATTCTCTTCTTCTTCCATAGGTGTCATTCTCTCTTTCACGCATGTCCTTCTCCTGTTCAATATTCTGAATGATCATCACAGTTTCTTCTTCTCTTTCCACTTCCTCCTCCACTTTTAACACTTTCCTTACCCAGTTTTGCTTGCTTTTCAATTATTCCCTTTCTTCCTCCTCTTTTAAGCTGTTGTCAGCCTTTTCTATCCTTTTCTTCTCATAGCCCTTACAATCCTCTTTTGCTTGCCATCTCTGTCTCCATCACTCAAGATGTATAACTGCTTGCCTTAGTATGTCATATCTTGCCTTGACTTTTCATTGCTTTTCCTGTTTCTCCTGGAACATTTCCTTTGAACAATAGCAGCTCCATCAGCACAGTATGCCTTATTACTATATTAAAGCATTGGTTCAGTACTAACTCTGAAGGAAAAGGAACACAGTGGCGACAGTACCTATGTTTTTCTGTCCACCTAGTGACCATCACACTTGACATTCTTTAAATTAAAAGATCTGACAGGCTTGCAACCAAAGATGATATTGCATGACAAAATAATTTCCTGGTACATCCAAAGGTTCATATTCAACAGATAAATGATTTGCTTATGATCTTTAAGTCCTATAAATAAATGCTATGCATTTTTATAGGGAGGTCCTTCTCTCCATTCTATGATACTGTACTGAGACACTGCTGCTTTTCTCCCTACATTAGGTAATTGCTGAAACATTTTAAGATGTTGCTTGCCAGAGGGAGAAAACCTTTACGAGTCTATTGCCTTCTCAGAGAAACTGAAGTCATTACACAGTGTTCCATGAGCCACTATAAAGATCAGACACAGATTTATGGAAACTGGATTCAGAAAAAGCCTGATAATTGATTAATCTGACACTAGAAATAGTACTGAGGCATCCGCTAAAAAAAATAGAATATCTTGATATTTTTAAAGGAGCCATTCTTGTTTAAAGAGGAGAGTGCAACTGTACATCAAAATAAGTTATTTTTTTAAAAGCACCATTAAAATACTCAGGTCTTCATACAACATTCAACTTGTAGCCAGGATACTTGTGTGTTCATTCCTAAATCAATGCAGAATTCTGGCAAAATTCACAACCATATTCTCTTTAATTTCTGAATACATGAGCAAAATATTTATTTCAGATCCCATTATTTATAGAACACTATTTAATCTGTTTCATGGGAATATTTTTTTATCAAAGAAGTGAATTTTGGAAATCTAAGATCAAAGCAATAAAGAAAAATTATCAAAACTATACGTCATCCTTTTTTTTTTTTCTTTTTAGAAATGAAGGCATAACTGATGTAACCAGATCCTTTTTACTGAAAACAACCCCAAGGATATTTTGGAACATGATACACTTTTTTTCCTTTTATTTGTATTTGCAATGCTCAGAAGTACTATCTCACTGTGGTAACAAAGACACACAAACAAGCAAATATATACATAAAAAAACCCAGAACAACTTTTACTGAATTCAAAGTTGAATTCTGCAAAAATTTAACGTCAGCATATAGAAGCTCCAAGTTAACGCTGTTCAGGGGCATGCACCCTAAGCCAAGAGATTGCATCTGTCTCTTTCAGGCAGCACAGTGTAAAAATACCAAAGCTTAGCTTCACATGTGCCAGCTCCACAAATGGAAGCACTATAACTGTATAGCTTAGACCTGAGAAGCAGTCCTTATTAAGCCTAGGCACAGTGCTGCATGAATATGGATATAATTTTTATGGTTCTGAAGCAAGTACAGGCAGAATGAAATTGTTTTTCTCTGCATGCAATTGTCTTGTGCTGAGTCAACATGTTCCTAAGGTTTGCTTTTTCATGGTGGTGCTGGTTCTAAGAAATTGATAGCTGTATATTTATACCACAACTAACATTTATAGGATGCCATGTCTTTACTTTAACTCTTCCATGATGACTTATCAGCCAGATTTTTTTTGTCTTCCAAATTACAAGTTACCTTGATCTTCGAGTCTCTGGACATTTGCTGCACCCAGCCAAGCCACATGAACATAGACCACAAGTGGCATGTGCAGACATTTGCTAGTCCCAAGAACTGTACACGGAATCTGAAATAAGTAACTCAGGATGGGGCAAGGGACAGCAGGGATCAGGGCTGCTAGCAGGTCCACAGGGAGAGAAAGGGTTAGGTGGGGCAACAGGGGGGTTGTCTGTCCAGGGATGGGAGGATCAGGGGCCTAAAAATAGCCCTGTCATGGTGGAGGGGGCAGAAAGAGTGCAGCCCTGGGGTTGGGCTTTCACAACCCCAGGGCTGCACTCTGAAAGGGTACAAATGTTCACTACATCTGGCTAAGCTATTCCCACTCTAAGTTAATTTAGTTAATTAAGACTGAGCCCACCATTTTTCCCTAGTTAGATTAATCTAAATGCAACTTCTGTATGTACCCATATTTCTATAATCATTATACATACACTTTATATTATATATACACATCATTCCAGGGTTCCTTTTCATGCGTCAGTTTGACCGTTTTTACCATAGTAATAATGCATAGTCTGCTAGTAAAATATAATGAATTTTCAAGACAACATTGTTTATCATGAATCAATTTGATGGCTCAAATATTTCTTCTGTGGATTCTCCTGGATCAAATTGAAGCCATTCCCTCCAAAAGGACACACTGAAGGCTCAAACATAAGTGACAATTTTCACTTAATCTGGCCCCTAAAAGCGATCTACAACCATGACCAAACACAAGTGCAAAGCTGAAAAGCATTTTAAAAGGGTCTAATCCTATAGCACTCTGAACCCTCAATAGCTTCTGTTCACACGTGCCAGAAGCAGGGCTCAGTTGCCCAGCTCTTGGTGCTGTTTTCAGAATGGGGAGGCGGGGGGGAAGCTCATTGTGGGGTTTGCCCAGCCAGCACTAGAGGATGGGGCGGGGCTTCAATCCAACCTCCCCACCCTCCAGTGTGGCTGGGGAAATCCCAGAACAGACCTTCCTTCCCTGCCTTTTCCCTTTTCCATCCTGAGACAGAACAGGAGCTGGGAGAGAACCTGGGATGGAGCTAAGGGAAGACAGCCTCTGTCCCTGGATTCGCTCTAAATTGGAGCTCAATTTCCCCCACCCTCCCAACCCAATGGCTAACATCTGTTAGGGCTGGGAGGATCCATCTAACTCATGGCACTTTCTGTGAAGTGCCATGAGTTAGATAAGGGACCTGCACTTCTGTCTGTACATTGAGGCTGCATCCAGAACTGAAAATGTTAGTATCTTACTCAGCACAAAGGTTTATTGGTTTGGAAGCTCACCTCAGCCCCCAGTTCTAAACTATCTGTTCCTGCTGTATTCCCAGCCTGACAGAGACTTCCTTCTTGAGCCATAAACACTTAGTCAATGTTCATTTCTCTTCAGTCTTAAAAATTCAAAGCATAGTTCTTGAATATTATTTCCCTACCACAAAATAAGCAAACCATCTATGGACAAACCAGACATATCAGTATCCCAAAGACACTTCTTCTTTTTAGGTCCCCTCCCCCCTCCCCCCTATAATTTATCTTTAAAGATCTTCTTCAGCTGGAGAAATATTTTGAAAGCTGAGGGAGAAATTGTAGAAGCAGACCATGAAATTGAAAGATGGAAAAAACCTATTAGGTCATCAGGTCCTTTTCCCTCTCACTGTTAGATATTAGTGTCTGCTTCTTAATTACCTTCCTAACCAACTTCATAGATATGAAATTAGCATAGGATTAGCATGGATTTTTACAGCTGTTAGAGTTGTTTATGCCTTATGTGTTATGAAGTGCTAATATATTTAGAGCTCAGAAGCTCCCTGGGCCATAGATTTGATGTGACTGGATTAGCACACTTCTTTGTGAAGATAAATCCAAAATTTACATATGTGAATATTTTGAGTTAGTTAAGAATCCTGCAATTACAGTGTTTATTCACTGCTACTTAGATATAATGAAAAAGGTAGCCCAATGATACAATAAGTCTTTAAGAAATGTAAGATTACACAACTGCATTCTTCCTTTAATACTTGCATGGAAAGTATGCACATGAAGCCCAAATTACCTTTACCCAAATACAAGATGCTTCAAATTACCTTTCTCTTTCACTCAACTTAGGTAGCACAGCTATCCAAAAACCTGATTTAGAGTAAACGTCTTAATTCTATACTCCAAGCAACACTGGTGATTTTTTTTCCCATGGATGAAAAGCTCATTATAAACAAAAGCTTAGGAGCAAATCGTACTGTGACTAAATTAATCTTAAAGTAACGGGGAAAGGAAATTAGGGTCACATCTACACTGTAAACTCAGTTTGCTAGGTAGCATGGCACTTAAGCACGCTGAGCAGCTCCCTGCATGCAACCATTTGAACTGAAATGTGTGTGCATTTCTGCGGTCCTACAGTAAAGCTGGTTAGAACTGCTAAGATTCATGCCCTGAATACATATACTCCAATGTATGCTTTGGGCAATTTTCTGTTAAAACATTTTCTTTAGGCACTCTCGCTCCTAGCAAATGGCACAATCCTGTGCATCCTTAACATATATTGTGACAGCATCTAGCAACTATGCACAGGAAAAGTTATATAAATAATAATAGAAGTGGTGCAACACATTTTTATGAAAAAAGCAGAGAGCATCCTGGAATTTTCTAATGATTAATTAAATTAGACACAGGACAATAATGAGTACATTGAACCCCAAAGGGATAGCAAGGATAAAGTCCAGCTGCTTATGGGAATGGGCACATTTTATAGCCAGCCAGAAAGAGTAGAGGGAATTCTTTTTTTTGGTGATAGAAAAATGGGAAAAAATAAACAAACAAACAAAACAAAACCTGTGTTTCAGATTAAAAATATATAATTTCTTTTTTTTTTTCCTCCAAAGCAGGTGCTTGAAATTAGGTACTGGGAAAAGATACCAGCTTTTCCTGGGAACAGGAATACTTGCCTGATGAATCAAATTATAAAGGGAATGTATCTGTGAATAAATCTTTACCCAATAAGCCGCAAAGGCCACATCCAAATGACCATAGATGTGCAGTATGTGGCATTGCAGACCCATCTGTGATGCCACACAACACACATGCAGGCATCCCTTGCACTCTTACCTTTGCAGTGAGGGGAGGCAGGGGGGTTGACCCCGGGATCTCCCAGGGTCAAAAAAATGCATGCCAAAAAACATGGCAGTGCACGGAGCAGCAGCGCACAATGCCCCAAACTGAAGCCTTGCCAGCCAGAGCCACACTCTGGCTGCCAACCAGGCTCCAGCCACAGGAGTACTGGGGCTAAAGTTCTCTGAGGCCCCCAGGACCCCAGGTAAGGCTGCTGGAGCCAGCCCAGTTGCTGGCTTCAGCCTTCTCTATCATATCCAGAGTAACCTGCCACATGCCAGAGGGTGCATGGCATGGGCATTCTCCAGGGACAAGTAGCAGCAGCACTAGATGTGCTGCTCCTTTTTGTCCTCCGAGAAACAAACATCTGTGCTCATGTGAACATGGCCACACTTTCCTACTTAACTGGAAATGACCTGCATATAGAAGACAGTTGTAGTGATATAACTATATATGTGCAACTGGTAAAATAAGATACATTTATCAGAGTAAAGTTTTACAGGGAATGGGGGATGGAACTATGATGCCCTATTTACTTCATGGAAGTTAGAATTTCTTTCATAAACCCAGAGATTTGTGTCTAGTGCTGCTGAGAATTATACAAGTAAGCAGTATGATATAGACATGATAACAGGAGAAAGTGAAAACAGATCATGTACTGGAACAAAGAACCAGCAAAAATTTGAAAAGAACTGGGCAATAAGCCCAAAACTTTGGAGACTTAACTGCGACCAGATCAGGCAGAGGAAATTAGTTAGCAAGGTGGCAGAAAGAGAGACCTTTAAGGGACCAACAAAACTGAACTGCAGTTTTTTATCCATGACTGAATGATCTTCCATAAAATCCAGTCAGAATCAAAATGGATGAAAACGATAACAAGAAGCAATTCAATCTGTATTCTAAACTTAAGAAGTAAAAATTGTTTAATAGAAACAGTGCTGACACCTGACCAGTTCCTTTTGAAGTTAATAGCAGCCTTTCCATTGTAGTAAGAGAAAACTTGGATTGGTCTCCTAAGCATATAAAACTAGACTCATCTCCATTGGAGTCTTCTAAATGAAAGAGTAGAATACAGGTAAAGAAATGGTTGTTCTATGGACATGCTACCTTTTGTGAACTCTGAAACTGTGGGGGTCAGGTTGGGAGATCACTACCACTTAATTGAATTGACTTAAGAATTTAAAACATTGGGCCTTGAAGAGTTACAATCCTCAGTGGTACTCTTTCCTGGAGGACTGTAGGCCAGTGACAAGAAAGACAGAGCCATGGCCTAAACTACTTTCTACCTGTTCAACTGATAATTGGCTTGCATTCCTGTAGGTGCAGGGTCTACAACTGTGATCAGCCCTTGAACAGATTCCTTGCATATTCTTTCCTGTGCTCCCAAGTAAAGAGTACTAATCCTCTCAACTGATAAAAAACTCAGGGTCTTATTATACCATGATTTGGCGCAGCTACTGGAGCACTTAACGCCTGTATTGTCCACACATTAACATTTGAGACTAGTTTTAAGCTCTCATTATGCAGTTCACAATTATGCCACTCCAGCACAGGATTATCACCAATCCATGTTACCGATCCCATGTTACACTCTAGGCCACAGCTTAGTGTGTAAACAGAAGTGACAATCTGGCAACAGAATTCAGTTTATAGCTGTGACCAAACACAAGTGCACCACTGCAGACCACTTCAAAAATGGATGACTGGGTGAAAATCTGGCCACTAAATCTACCCCCTCTCTCTCTCTCTCTCTTTCACACACACACACACACACACACACACACACACACACTCCCCCACCAGAACCAACAGTGGACTTCTGTGTGGTCTGTGGTAACACTGTCATTCAGAATGCTTTGTTAAGATAAACACTCCCCTCTACCACCCTAATGGCCCAGATCAGGCCCACTGCCCTCCCCCCAGCACCCCAGAGTCCCACTCACTGCCTCCCTATATACCCAACCACTTACTTGGGTCTGACCACAATGTTTGTCCTGGGGGAGCAGGCAGGGAAGGGTTAATTTGATGCCCAGTTATTGCCATGGCTGCTGCTCTCCAGGCCAGAAGAGCAGCAGCCCAGCAGCAGCACAAGCAGCCACAAGTGAGTAATACCCCATGAATGCAGGAAGGCAAGGGGAAACCTGAGTGGCTGGGGTGGGGGTGGCCTGGGGAGTGAACCAGGAAAATCCCAGGGGAAGAGGATAGGGGACAAGCCCAGAATGGGACAGGGGTGGGATTCTTACCTTTCAGTCCTCCAGGCTCCCTGCTGGCCTGAAGTGTGACTGCTCCAAACTCGAGCTAGCACTACCACTCACAGACTAACATGTAGGAATGTGCATATGCTCTTAAGAAACATGCTTACAGAATGGTGGTGAAAATGCTGTCAAATATCTCAAATTTAGCATTTCTTGTAACAAGTAACAAGGCATCTGGGCTAATATAGCACTATGCAAGCAGATCATCCTTCCTAAATAATTAACACAGAGAGGTCAAAACATTGTTTGCATTCAAATTATTTTGTACCGGTTAATATTAATTCCAGGATAACATCAGAAGTATTTTGGAAAGAAGATGCATTTAAGTATTTTAATTCAGCATTATATTGGATAAATACTAAATATGTCATTTTGGGGAAGACACTCAGCTCCTCTATAAATCTGGTGAAGTGCACTGAGGTCAGAAGTACTACCTTAGTTTATGGTGACTGAGGTTCTGAAAGCTGTAAGTATATTATATAAACATATTGGACTTTGGGGAGTATAGACCTGAGAAGTTCTCTCAGACACTACTGTACATAAGCAAAGAAAAGGGATGCAACTTTCAGGAACACTTCTTCTCTGTATATCTATTTTTATGTCTATTTTTTTAGTGTATATACGAGCTAGTAAAAAGACAAGCTTTGTTCAAGGGAAAAATCATATTCTCAATACTCTGACAGGCATGAATTTATATACCTAAAAATCAAAGGGCAAAATATGAAGGCAACCTAGTGACAGAAGATGCAGAAAAGGCTGAAGTACTCGATGCCTTTTTCATCTCAGCCTTCACAGGCAAGTGCAGCTCCCAGACTAGTACACCAGGCAGCAGCACAATTTGGGGAGGAGGTGAGCAGCCAACAGGGGCAAAAGAACATGCTAGGGACTATTTGGAAAAGCTGGAGATGTACAAGTCCATGGAGCCAGACAGGATGCACCTGAGGGTGCTGAGGAAGTAGGCTGATGTGATTTCAGAGCCACTGGCCATCATCTTTGAAAACTCATGGCTATCAGGAGAGGTCCTGAATGATTAGAAAAGAACAAATATTGTGTCCATCTTTAAGAAAGGGAAGAAGGAGGGAACTCCCTGGAAAAATCAGGCAGCAGGTCCTCAAGGAATCCATTTCTAAGCACTTGGAGAAGGTGATTAGAAGCAGTCAGCATGGATTCACCAAAGGCAAATCATGCATGACCAACTTGACTGCCTTCTATGATGAGATAACTGGCTGTGGATGTGGGGAGACTGGTGGATGTGGTATACCTTAATTCTAGCAAGGCTTTGGATATGGTCTCCCACAACATTCTTGCAGGCAAGCCAAGGAAGTATGGGCTGGATGAATGTACTGTAAGGTAGATAGAAAGCTGGCTGGAACATCAGGCTCAGATGGTAGTAGTCAATGGAACAATGTTTAATTGACAGCTGGCCTGGGGCTGGTTTTGTTCAATATTTTCATCAATGACCTGAAAGATGGGATAGAGTGCACCCTTAGCACATTTTCAGATAAAACCAAGCTGCGGGGGTTAGTAAATACACTGGAGGGTAGGGTTAGGATTCAGAGAGACCTCAACAAATTGGAGGATTGGACCAAAAGAAATATCATAAGGTTCAATAAGGAGAAGTGCAAAGTCCTGCACTTAGGAAGGACAATCCGATGTACTGGTACAGGCTGGGGATTAACTATCTGCAGCAGCTCTGCAGAAAAGGATCTGGGCATTATAGTAAACAGTCAGTAAGCTAAATATAAGCCAACAGCATGCCCTTGTTGCAGCATATTGGGCTGTACTAGTAGGAGCATTGCCAGTAGATTGAGGGAAGTGATTATTTCCCTCTATTTGGCACTGGTAAGGCCATATCTGGAGTACTCTGTCTAGTTTTGGGCCCCCCACTACAGAAAGGTTGTGGACAAGCTGGAGAGAGTCCAGTGGAGGGCAACAAAAATGCTGAGGTGGCTGGGGCACATGACTTATGAGGAGAGGTTGAGGGAACTGGGCTTCTTTAGTCTAGAGAACAGAAGACTGAGAGGGGATTTGGTATCAGACTTTAACTACCAGAAGGGTAGTTCCAAATAGGATAGAGATAGGCATTTCTCAGTGGTGGCAGATGATAGAACAAGGAACAATGGTCTCAAGCTGCATCAAGGGAAGTTTAGGTTAGATAGTGGGGAAAACGTTCTCACTAGGAGGGTAGTAAAACACTGAAACAGGTTACTGAGAGAGGTTGTGGACTTTTCATCCTTGGAGATTCTAAAGACCCTGATAGACAAAGCCTTGACTGGGATACTGTAGTTGGGAACAGTCCTGCTCTGAGCAGGGGATTGGACTAGATGACCTCCTGAGGTCCCTTCCAACCCTTATTTTCTATGGTTTTGTGATTAAAAGGTGTTTAGAAACTCCAACAGTCTTTGACTTCAAGATGACTCGAAACAGATTTGTGGTCTGAATTTTCTGGGGAGTCTGCCTTGGCACTTTTTCAAGAGACTTGATTTTCAGAATATATGTACTCAGCCTATTTTCAGAATTTAGGTCTTTGGAAATATCTTAAAATGTGTATGCCCCAAAATAAGTCAATCACATGTATTCATTCTTTTTTTTAAATCTAGGCAAATAATCTTTGATAAATGGAATATTTGATCATTTTAATAAAGCTATAGGTCTTTTTAAACATTTGGAAATCTACTTGACTAGTAATTTTGCTTCTTCATATTAATAAAGGCAAAACATGACACGTTATTTTAATCCAGCAAGAATTCCTATTTTCTAGTCAGCTACAAACTAACATCTCAGTTGATCTCTTCTGCTTTAGAATAAACCAGTCATGTGGGAGTTAATGCAAGTAGAAATCATTCCTGGTTTGTAACTCATTGGATAAGAGAGTTAACAAACATTTTGGCATCTGAAAAACAAAGCACTTAATGGGAAGCCAATCATTATCTGTGATACAAATACCCAGAGAACACCTGTCAACACCCCCTATCTCTCACCCCTATACAAAAACACTCATACTAAGTCAAGAGGGTTATTCCCTGAGCATTTTCTATTTCATAGTATTATTTACTATCACCCACAATTCTAAGGATAATAGTAAGTGTAGTGCCAGATGTTGAAGTGGCCTTTTTTCCCCTTTTTTCAGTTTTTTTTTTGGGGGGGGGAGGGGGGCAGGAGGGTGAAAGTATTTTTCTCTCTCCTTTTATTTTTAGCTGTTAAATTTAAGCAGCATTACTTTTCAAATCTATTAAACAATGGTAGAAAAAGAAAGAAAATCTGAAAAATGTATCAACTAAATCCCTTCACATATGTACACAAAAGCCCTACAGAGATGCTGATGGGGATCACAAGTGTAGGGGCAGCAGAGATGGAGTAGAACTTATCTTGATTACAGGCTCTGTCTGTCCTTTAAATTGAAAAGGACATGGATGCAAAGGGACTGATGTAAAGGAAGATAAAGGGGTAGATGCTATGTCCCTTCCCCATTTCTCAGTGGCAGGTAACTAGCCACATTCTGCAGATTTTGGCTTTTACGCACAGCAGGATACTATGGCTAAATAAGACATGACCCTAACTGACTCATAAATCTCGTCAGACAAATACTTTCACCAAAAAAATATTTTGCCTCTGAATTAGAAATCATAGATTTCATAGACATTAGGGCTGGAAGGGACCTTACAATATCATTGGGTCCAGCCCCTTGCCTAAGGGGCAGGAAGTCAGCTTGGGTCAGATCACCCCAACAAGATAACTATCCCACTGTTTCTAAACAGAATGAATAAATCCTCCTGTCCAAGGTAGATGGAAATATTTTGTAGGAAGAGCATGTATATTTTGTTGACTCGGCATGATTAATATACCCATTTTTTTTAGTAGTAAGTGGGAGTGTCTACATAAGACTGTGCAGTACACTAATCTATTGCACAGTAAAGCATCACCTTCTACATGTAGGTTAGTCTACTGCAGAGTTGCCTACTGCCTGTAAACTGAGGTAGATTAACCATACAGTAATGTAGCACACATGTAGACAGCTGTAGTCAGCCCAGACAGAAGGAGGTGGGGAAACTGTCATTTGTCCTGGGCAGCTGCTTCTCAGCTCCATGCTCTGATTGATAGGTTGGGGCATAGGACTGGGAAAATGTCCCCTCCCTCAGCTGCTGTTGGGGGCATCAGGGCATATGGCTGAGAAGCAGCAGCTGGCAGGAGAGGGGACATTTTCCTGGCCCATGCCCTGAACCACAAATTGGAGCATGGGGCTGGGAGGCAGCTGCCCTGGAGGTGGGACAGCGTCCCCCATCCCCGAGAGAACAGGGCCTGACCCCAGTAACCCCTGCCAACCCAGAGTCTGGAGCTCCCTCTGGCTGCTGTAAGGAAGCACAGCAAGGCTGGAGTAGCTCTGCAGTGAACTGCTCCCCTAGGGAACAAAGGGTGTAGATGCCCTGCTGGGGAAAGGTTACTGAGCAGTATTTTACGGTGCAGTAAACTTATAGCATAGTAATAGCACATGTAGACATTCCCGCTGTCCAGTGGGTAAGCTATTGCCTCACCACAACAGCAGCTGCTCCTCATCTACACGTGCCAATTTAAGGCACTTTAGCCATTTTTAAGGCACATTAAGAGCATGGGTTTACATGTGCGCACCCTTAATGAACCCTAAAAATGGGGATTTTAGGATAATCGCACCTAAATTTGATGCCTGCATAAAGCAGGCATCAAATTTAGGTGCAAATAGTTAAGGCAATTTAAGGGACCTGTAGACAACGCTGTGTATGTTGACCGAACAGGACAGAACCGAGCCGATGGGGTCCCACACTACCGCTGGGCACCACCAAGAAGAACAAGCAGCAGGTGCTGCTCTCCAAGGCACAGACGCTGGAGTTGGAGTGGCAGTTTTGGTGGCAGCAATACCTGTCCATGTGTTGACTGATGACTGTGCATGGGGGCACAAAAAATTAAACAACCCAAGTCCTGTCATGCACATGGGCAGGCTGGGAAGTAGCAGTGGCTTCATGTGTTCCCTGCACCGTGTGGCCAGTAGAGGAACTATGCTGTACCATGCTGTGCCACACCATACCAGCAGTAGCAGAGGCAGAGGCAGAGGCAGAGGCAGAGGCATGCATTGTGCCCAAATGTGCAGTTGTTGGTCAGCACACTGACAGGTACCGCTGCTGCCAGAACCACCGATCCAGCTCCAGTGCATCTGTACTATGGAAAACAGCACCCGCCACAGCATGGGACTCCCTGGGCTCAGCTCCGGCCCGCTCTTGACCAACACCGGGGAGGCAGGAACACAGGGAATGCATTAGAGACAGGCCCAGGGCTGGAGCCAGACTGACTGCATCCAGGAGGTAGGTTAAGGCTAAGACATATTAAGTTTAGGCGCAAGTAAATGTAGACACACCTATAGTGCATACAGAGCTGCTGCCATGTACCTTGAGTAATTATTTTTACCTCATTACAAAAATGAATTAAACTTCTATATAGCAACTTTTACTTTTAAATCAATACTTTAAAAATCAATACTTTTAAATCAATATTCTGTATTTCCAATTAATGTCCTAAGTAAGTCACTATTAATCATTTATTTTGTTTAAGGTGTAAGATTTACTTTAAAAAATACCGAATAAGCTGGAAAGTACTCCAATTTATACTGAAGACAATAAAGGCTTAATTCTGAGAACACCTAGGGGATGGTACCTACTACTATCAACAGTTTTTATTGATTCCAGTGGAACAAGTTACAGAAGTATATATCAAACAGGTCTGAACTTTTTTACAGTTTGGCTTTGACAGCTTGGATAAGACATTGTTCTCAGTGTGAGCACATGTGGCTACATATCTTGTGTAACTGAATACCATGCTTGTGCACGTGTGCAAACTAGATGAGCATGCAAGATATATTTCCTGATGCATGCCCATGAATTACAGGTGAAGGAGTCAGGCTGATGTACAAAGACTGTTTGGTTTTTTTAATCTTTGCCTAATAATCAATCATGTGTTCATAAATATTCTCTAACCCTCCCTACCTAGACTTCCAAACATAAATTCCTGTAATAAGGAACACGTACTTCCTTCAAATACATTACACATTGTTGCAGCATGATATACGATAGCATTTATGTCCTACAGGACCCCACCCTGAAAATTGCCTCTAAGATCTCTCCCAACAACTTTTATTTGTTTTGTTCATGCCTCTTGTATTGCAAACCCTTGCAACACTTTGATTCTGATTTATTTAAAATTATTCACCAAGCCTAGAACTTACCTAAATAATGGCTACAACAAAGATGGTTTCTTTATATTGTCTACTGATCTTTTTTTACATTCCTATTCATCCAGGAAACAAGAGATTTCTGTTCTCTAATGACTGAAGAACTGGCCACTGATCAAAGACATAGCAGTCTGCTGCTCTACTATGGTAACCTAGCTTCTTGTTTACACAAGCCTTGCTTGCAAATAATTCCTGCTGGGCCCCAGGCTATAGGGTGCTGTAAACTAATTACAACATGCAAAGAAATTTTTGCTTGTCATATATAGCTGCAGGGAAGCATCTTATTATTCCACCAGTCTAACTGGGCAAAAAAATAAGAGACTAGAGATCCTTATTCAACTCTCTCCTTTTAAAACAACATTTTTAAATCCAGCTTGCATACTTTCCAGGAAAATATCAATATGCTTTTCTAATTTAAAAAGAGGCAAGAGTTCTTGTTTTCATGTACAAAATACAACCAACCTATACAAAAATTAAAACAAGTCTATGTGCAATCACAGACTGTATAAGACCAGGTTTGAATAATAATGGTACCTGTCCCTTAAAGTCTAAGAATGTCTTAGCAGATTAGACATTTCCATAACAATGCATGGCTATTATTTTACCATTTTATTTTTGTGGTGTAGTATTGGAGGTGAATATATATAGTAATAAAGTAGATATTAATGCAATATGGTAACCGTATGGCAAATTATTTTAATAATTAAGACATATTATAAAATGCTTCAGAATAAAACATATTCTATTAATTCTGCTTGCAGAATTGCTTTCAGCTTTACTATCTGGACAAAAAGGCAGGCTGTATTGGCTGCTCTATGTTATGATTGTAATAACATAGAATTATTTTTTACAGTAGCAGTTAGGGCAGATTTACTTTTTGGACACAGAGCTTAGCTACACGTTTGATTATACATTACTTTATCCAATATAAAAACAATCATCAGGGTGGGATCCTGAATGCTGTCATATATCATGCTACAACAGTGTGTAACATATTCCATAATTTGATCCTATTTTAAAAGAAATAGTGCTTAAAAATCAGATTTTTAAATGTTTAATTACATTTATAGTAATAAGGACAATTCATTTTTTTATTTATGTTGATGTAAAATGTATGCACATCTTCACTGGGCAAACAGTGTGATAATGCACACTTACCTTTCATATCTGATTTAACTTGCACCTCACAAATATTAGGCATAGGCTGGACAGAACCTCAGGGCCTGTTTCAATGCCCCTTGGGATTTCAACTATATATTGTATGAAGGGTAAAGCTGACTGATTATTAACAGGCAAACCTAAAACTGAGTGTTTGGAAACCATTGTAAATATGGAGGATTATCTAAATCCCAGGCTCCAGAACTAGTTTAGGAAATGTACAAAACATGTTTTCATTCAAGATTGGAGAGGAAAAATCATGAAGAAATAATGGTTTGTCAGTCACTACTGAGCAGTTACCAAAGGGGACAATTTCAGGTAGAACAATGAGATTACTCTATGAACATGAAGGCATGTTAACAGCAAAGCCTATGTTTGACATAGAGCTTTGTTACAGAGAGGATTTTTGTAGAAGCAAAATTCTGCTTTGTACAGTTCTTGACACTGGCTGATCTGAACACTCTGCTGCTGTCTAATCATGTCCAGGAGAGAATTATGTATCAGGCAACAAATCTGACTCATAAAAAAAAGCAAAAAACAAAAAGCTTTCTTTCAGAATTTAACATAAAATGACTTTATGAAGTTTGAGTCTTTTTTTTTTAACTGCAGTTGCTTTCATCTTCACAGAACTCTGTACTTACTAGTTTTGGGCAAAAATTGAAGCACCAAAAGACTACATGAAGGGCTATTATTCTCAAGGTATTTCTAATTATGAAGATGAATGAACTATGTATAGAAAGAATAAGGTTTCACTGAACATTTGAATTGATCTCCAAATATTTTGAGGTTCATCCATCAATTCTCTTGTGATGGTTTTAGTGAATAATCTTAAAATATGACATTAAAGACACTTTCTGAATCTACATGTGCCAATTTATCATAACTACATGATAAAGTATGAAATAATACTGATTATCTCTAAAGTCTTACAGAAATCTTTTAAATCAATATTTTGTACTTCCACTTAATGCCCTGTTTAGGTCATGGAGAACATCATGGATGAACAGAGGGAAAAAACCAAACAGGATTTTCCTTAAATTGTCCCTTTATGAATATATAGGGCCAGTTCCCCAGGAACAATTAATCCTTATTTACTCTGTCCAAGGAACAAACCTGCCATATATAGGTACCTGATACTGCCCACATTGGGAGGCAATTGTTGAGTATGAATGAGTGTTTGCAGGACCCAGCTCAAGTTTAGATGGGTTAATGTAAGCAGCCTAACCTGAGTTGGGATCCTATATATGCAAGAATTTTCTGCACATATAGGATCTCCATTTGAAGTGTGGGCAGCTGGAGGTAAGTCAGTGGAAAGGGGCTGACTGAATCAGGGGAGAGGGGGTGCTGGTGGGTCCAGTGAGTGCTGCAGGTCTGGTGGGGAGGCCAGTCAGCATTGCAGGGGAGGTGAAGATGGGGTGGTAAAAACAGCACCTCTAGCAACCCCCAGAAGTGGCTGGACTGTGAGCATGTGCAGGCTGTGAATGTGTGCAGGCATTCATTAGGCTGAGTTAACGCTTCCTAAACTGGGTAAACCCCTGAGGTGAACTAACTTTAGATCAAGTGACCCGTATTTAGGGCAGCTTAATCCCTGTGAATGTTTGCACCTTAGGGCTAGGGACAAACATCACACATAAACCGGTTTAAGGTATCAGAAACTGCTTTAAACCTGTAACAGAACAGATGTTCAGTGCACCTAAATCAGTTTGAAAATGGCTGAAACCAGTTTGAGATAAACTTGATTGAATGTAGTATCAGACTTAACTGATTTGGCTCAAACCAGTTTATGCAATGTCTGTCCCAGACCACTTGCTGGTTTAAGAAAAACCAGACACCCTTAGCATCCCAGCATGCTCTCTGGGCTGGGTGGGGCTCTCTGCTCCATAGCAGGGCTGGCCCCTCCCCTCTGCTGCCTTGCTGGTGCTTGGTAGTCTCTGCAGGCATCTGCCTGCCTCCTGCTCTGGCCCTCTCCTCTCCACTCTGTGCTAAGCAGGCATTTCCCCCATCCCCCACAGACACCTCAGCATTAACTAGCAGAGTACATGCTGGCTATAGTCTGTGCTGTGGGAGAGGACAGAGGCAGACAAGCTTTTTGGAGCTAATGAGCAGGTAGCTTAATGTCCTTCCTTGGAAACCCTGTTTAAGAGCTGTTTGCTCCCTGCTAAGCAGGAATTCCCCCCTCCCCTCTACCTTGCTGAGAAGGAGGTGTGTGTGTATTAGCTGACAGACCACACACTGGATACTGGCTGAATCAATAGGTAGAATCAACAGTCTCAATGGGGCAACAAACACTGAGATAAGGGTGATAATCATTGTTATCATCCCCCTCAATCCCATCTTGCTTGCCTGTCAGTTTGCTGCAGACAGTAGACCTGTACAAAGAGGCTAGTATTTGCTTTGGACTTGGATTCGGCTGATTCGGGGGACAGTGATGTGATTCAAATCACTGTCCCAAATCGATACGGCCAAATCTGATTGGGAAATTCAGCTGTCGCCGAATTTGCCGAATCTTTGAATCAAACAGGCCCCATCCCCTGCACATTATCCCAGCCCCGTCAATGGTTTCTCCATCCAGTCCCAGTGTCCCGGCTCTTTAAAAAAAAAAAATTAAAAAACCCCCGCACTCACTGGCTCCTGCCAGGTAGGGGGGTGATCCCTACTACCCCCATTGCCATGCACTGTGTGGGGGGCTCTGCCATGATCCGCTACAGGATGCAACAGCCGCTGCTGCAGCTGGTGAACGTGGGGCCTTTTTTTTTTCTTTTTTTAAACAGCTGGGACACTGGGACCATTCATTAGGCTGCCATTGAAGGGGCTGGGAGAGCGGGCAAGGTATGGGGGCTCATGTCAGAGCCCCCTACACAGTGCAAATCAGTGGGGGGCAGTGGGGATCCCCTCCCCCTCCCCCCCCTGCCTGGCAGGAGCTAGTGAGTGTGGGGCTTTTGGGTTTTTTTTTTAAGAGCTGGGACACTGGGGCCAGGCAGGGCAGCCATTGACTGGGTTGGGAGAGC
>NW_017729026.1:37581277-37595565 GCF_001723915.1 Gavialis gangeticus
AACCAGCGATTCAGCCATAGACAGAGCGTTATATGTTTTTTCTACATACCTCGAGGACCTCAAGGTACATAGAAAAAACTTATAAAGCGGTGAGCGGGGACTGCCTGAATCTCCAAATTTCTCCAAAGCTCTCTGAAACTTTTCTGAATCAATTCAGACCTTTATTATTGGTCTCCTGATTTGATTCAGATTGGGAGATTTGGCAGCCGAATTGGGCCAAATCTCCTCCAATACAAATCAGTACCCAAAGCTTTGCCCAGCCCTACCAGACTGTATACAGAAGCAGGGAGGGAGAGTGAAAAACTCTGTATCATCAACAGATGCATGCACTGCAAAACTCACTGCGTCAGAGTGCTAGCCCAGTGCTGCAGGCTGGCAACACTCCTGCTCCTTCAGCAGCAAGTGGGCAAAAGTTTGGGACTGCAGGCAAGCTGGGGGTGTAATATACCCTTTCCTAATCAGAGCTCTGCTGGGGCCTGGTCATGCCCCCCGCCCCCTCAGCTCAGCTCTGAAAAGGCAGGGAGAGCTGCTCTTACACCCTCTGGCTTCCAGCCAGGGCCACTGCAAGCATGTGCCTGAATTTCCTCAGTCCAGAGGGATTGTCTGTATGGTTGGAAACCGGTTCAGCCTAGCCAGGTTAGACTAACCTGCAAAGACTAAATCAATTCAGTCTCAGGCTTTTTGAATGTCTGTCCCTAGCCTAGGGCATTTAGATCACCCTAATCTTGGGGCAATCTAAACTTAATTCTCGTCTGTACATTTTGGCTGCCTTTGCCTCATGTACTTCCTACTCTGGAAGGGGCTAAGGAAATGCAAGGAAATCAGTCCAGCTGGCATAAATTAGAGCAATAACAATACTACTCCTATATACAGAGCCTGTTTATTTCTACTCTGCTCCTGGAGTGACCCAAATTTGGTTGGCCCCTAATAAGTGATCTTCTTGTTCTGTCCCTTACAGCTGCACCAAAATCAATGCAGTTGAAGATGAAGCTCAATATAAGAATGAATTATCATAGTTTGAGGCGGGCCTATTTGGACCTAAGATGTATATATACATCTATAAATTATATGTGTACATAAATCTATAAATTAAAAAGATGTGTATATCTATACCTATATCTATATATATCACAACTATTAGGGTAGGTGAACCCAAGTGGTTTGTGCCATTCAATCTAAAGAATGTAAGTTGCCACTATTTTCCATGTGTGACAGGTCCACAGTCTAGGTCACCTCTCTGTTAAGAAATGCTTCTTGATATTCAGCATGTATTTTTATTCCTTCCTCTTATCTCAGCCTTGTCCATTATGGAGTAAGGGACCATCCTATATAATTTATCTCCCTCTTCAGTGCTTATATTGTTCAAGGACACTTTGTTGCTATGACAATCTGACCAAAGTAGTGCTGAAATTCAGTAGCTTTTGTACATCTCTTTTAAAAATTACTGTTGAATGTTTGGGCATAAAATCAGGAGGCAATTGTCCAGGCTATACAGGAATGGAAAAAGGAAAAGACAGGACAAAAACATGTCCTTAAACTACACTGTAAACAGAAGAACCCCAGGCAAAAAATATTTGTGTTGATGTCTATGTTATGTCTATGTTTAATCAAAGAAAGAATATGAAAATATAATTCTGCTCTCTTTAGGTTATTTTACTAAAGATTTACAGGAATGATCTTTTATTTAACTCAACTCATGAATCCTTGCAATTCTAGCATTTGATCACTTGAAGAGTTATCTTATTACTTTAAGCATAATGGGCCAAATTCATCCTTGGTTTCATAGTTTCATAGTTTCTAGGGTTGGAAGGGACCTGAGCAGATCATCTAGTCCGACCCCCTGCCATGGCAGGAAAGAGCACTGGGGTCAAACGACCCCAGTAAGGTGGTCATCCAACCTCCTCTTAAAAACCCCCAGGGTGGGAGCCTGCACCTCACTTGGAAGCTGGTTCCAGACCCTAGCCACCCTGACCGTGAAGTAGCGCCTCCTGATGTCCAACTTAAACCTTCCCTCCGCCAGCTTGTGACCATTGTTCCTGGTCACTCCTTGCGGCGCTCGGGGGAACAGGGACTCCCCCAGCGCCTGCTGATCCCCCCTAACCAGTTTATAACAGGCCACAAGATCCCCCCTCAGCCTTCTCTTTTGAAGGCTGAACAGGTTCAGGTCCCGCAACCTTTCCTCATAGGACCTACCCTGCTGTCCCTTGATCATACGAGTGGCCCTCCTCTGGACCCTCTCGATGCTGTCCACATCCCTCTTAAAGTGCGGCGCCCAGAACTGGACGCAGTACTCCAGCTGCGGCCTGACCAGTGCCGCATAGAGGGGGAGGATCACCTCCTTGGACCTGCTCGAGATGCATCTGTGGATGCACGACAAGGTGCAGTTGGCCTTCCTAGCCGCCTCCCCACATTGCCGACTCATGTTCATCTTGGAGTCAATAATGACTCCCAGATCCTTTTCCACCTCCGTGCTGACAAGAGGGGAGTTCCCCAGCCTGTATGTATGGTGCCGATTGTTCCTCCCCAGGTGCATCACCTTACACTTGTCTGTGTTAAACCCCATCCTGTTCTCCTCCGCCCATCCTTGTAACCTATCTAGGTCCAACTGTAGCCTGTTGCTCCCCTCTATTGTGCCCACATCCCCCCACATCTTAGTGTCATCAGCAAACTTGAACAGGGTGCTTTGCACCCCCTCATCCAAATCACTGATAAAGATGTTGAACAGGGCGGGCCCAAGGACCAAGCCCTGTGGGACCCCACTTCCCATGTCCTTCCAGGCCGAGAAGGACCCATCCACTACCACCCTCTGGGTGCAACTCTCTAACCAGTTGGCGACCCATTGGACTGTATGGGTGTCTATGCCACAGTCCCCCAGCTTCCTAATGAGAATGGGGTGAGAGACAGTATCAAAAGCCTTCCTCAAGTCTAGGAAAACTATATCAAGCTACTAGAGTTCAACAGTGAGACAAGAGGATGGAATTTTTCCCAAAGAATACTATTTATGCGCTGTGGTTCAAGTAACATATAATGTCCTCATCGCCCTGATACCTGCTCTCATCATCAAAGGTGCAACATAAGCTCACTACAGCAGATGCATTAAGTGGCTTTTGCATGGGAAATGTTATTTCAGCTGATAAGGAATCTATTTTTGAAGTTCCATATTTACTCAAATACAAGACAAGGTTTCTTTCCCCAGTAAGCATTAGGAAAAAAGTCCCTTGTCTTATATTTGCATACAAGGAACCCTTATTAAAAATATTGTCTGTCATTAAACTGCTGCAAAAAGCAGCATGTGCTCAGTAATGGAAACCAATTAAATTCAGCCAACACTGAGCATGACTATAAAACACATGGGCCACATGGGGCCAAAATACTGACTTGAACCTTTTTTTTTTTTAAGGAAAATTCTTTGTGTTCGAAGCCAAATCAGCCAAATCAATTCCAAATCCATGAGTCATTCAAGAACCATATGCGGCCCTACTACCAGAAAACATCTTCCACCACCACCCAGGGCTTCAGATGCCTCCAAATCATTTGGTTGGGTACTCTACATGCAGGTCCAAGCCTAGAGGCTTCAGGTTTGGATGCCATATAGCTGCAGAAGCAAGCTAGGGAGGAGTCTTCCATTTCCATAAAGTGGGCATAAAATCAAGATCTTCCCACTGGAAATGAAAGTGGGAGGTTAACTATACATTACCTCTGCCTGGGTACTAACCTGTGCCAGAAAAGTAGTTATCCCCAGTGTTTAGGAAAACTGCCTTAATGGTCATGGTATTTCCCCTTTCAGGTAAAATACTGATGCAAACCTACCCTAGGTTAGTTTAGTGCAACCCATAAATAAGATATATGGTAGTGCCCATTAAGTACAGTCCCCCTCAGCACAGACCCTTTAGTAAGTCATGGTAAGCTACCACAGTGAATATATTTTTACTTCTTTTTCACTCCCACAGCTGAAATGTGCTTTTATTTCCCATGTCCAATGATTTCTGTTTCTCACCAGCTTTAAATGTCTAGCGAACATCAACAATGAGGTCCCAAACAGTTCACCCAGAATCCCTCTGTCGCACCCTCTCTCATCCTGGCACATATGATTAGCGTGGTCCCAGCCTCCATGAGTTGAGCCAGACTATGTTGCCATGCATCTCATCTGCAAATACATTTTTGGAGGACCCAGGATGCATGACAAGAAACACCCAGTTCCAGTCATTAGTGGGGGGCAAATTAGAATATAGATCCTCCATAGAGAATACCTGGAATAAACACACATACTGAATAGTGCTGAGCTGTGGAGTCAGTATGGCTTGAAATGCTCTTAACTCTGGTAGAGTCAGCCCAATGAAATATATGGTAAATCATGAGCCTCGTGGCTTTGGACTACTATCATGCATAGTTTGTACTATATATAAGTAGGTACAAAAGTGATGCTTAAAATTGTGCTTTTGGAGTATGTGTGCTAAAACTTAAAGCAATTTCAAAAAAAGTAAAATGTATCAATTCTGGATAAGTTAAGTTTATGGTACCTGTGGTAATTTGCCACTGTGTGAATTAAAACAGGTATGTTTATTTCAGGGTCAGTGCTTTCAGATTTCTCCTCCTTTTCCAGGTGCTCAGTAAGGAGAAGGAAGAGGATGTAGGAGGTAAAAGTTGAGGGGGGCAAGGAAGCTGTCTAACTCCCCCAGATACATTTTCCTGATGTAGCAGTGGGAGAGGGAGAAATTCAAAACACGCTTCCAATAATTAGATTCTATAGTTGGAAAATTATAACAAATATATACATTTTCCATATATAGAATTGAATTAGTGCAGGGCAGGGGGGTTACATTCAGGGTCATCTTATATTCAAGTAAATACAGTAGTTATATTAATGCTGGAGTTCCCCCCCATCCCGAAAAATAACACAAGGTATAAAAAATTGAACTCTGACTATAGATATACATGATTAGAGGTTTGCAAGATAATATATATTGGGGGGAGGAATGGATAGTATGATATATTTTAGTTGTCTACACCATGAATACTGTCTTACAAGTTTAGTTCTTGTTTATTTGCTCCTTATGCCTCCATTATGATACACTTTAATGTTGCTATTGTTTCAAATAAGGGAAAGCAATACCAGTTACATGGATTACATATTCTGGAATGATAGTTTTCTTTCATAAATAAAAGCATACATTTTCAAAACTTGTACAGCTTTTAGAATCTTTAGAAGCTTTTAAATTTATTTCTAGTCACTCGTGTAGAGCAAATGCTTCAAAAATTTGGTGGTTATTAGTTCTTTTTAATATGAATATTAAAATGAAGGGAAGAAAGAGTAAGGTATCTTTTCTAAATATGTCGTCTATTTAATTAACTCAGCTGACTTGTCTAAATCTATAGTCTTTCTACAAAATGAATAATTGCATTAGCCTGAATGGGGGAAAAAACAAAAAACCTGCAGGATTTTGACATTTTTAGATTAAAAAGTGTACAAACAAGTACCGAAAAAATCAATATTATTAAATTTTTGTAAATTCTGTTTGGCTAGAATAAGCATCTGAGCTACTGCATTCTTATTGAAAGGTTGCCTAAAATTATATAAATCTTAGTAAACTAGGCTGCAAGTCTCATGAGAATAAAGAACATAAGAATGTGATTTCCATTACTTATTTAGGCATACAAGGTAGGTATGCCATACATCTAGCCACACCTTTCAACCAAAGGACTCAGTTTCCCACTCTAGATATAATATGTTTTTATATTTCATGTTTCTAAGATAACTGGCTATTCAAAATTTTCAAATTTTTTGACATCAGCTATGCAAAATATTTCAGGTTTACCACCATCCTTGACAGAAACCAAGATAGCAATATATACGAACAGAGGCCAGAAAATAAACCTCTCTTTAATTTTTTGTTTACAGTCTGTCAGGGCTTCGCTAATTATTTTCCAAAACCATTTATACCAGTAGTTCCTATGCCAGTATCAAAGATGCTTTGCATCTTTCTTTATCTCTAATTTAAAAATCCCCCTATAAAGAAGAAACCTTGGAATTTAAAGTTGCTTTCCCCTACATAAAACTTTTACATCTTTAATTTTTATTTGACACTTGTGAAAATACTTTTTGCGATCTAAATTATACTAACGGGTTGCCCTTTCAATCTTTTTCCAAAATAAGGCAGTCTGAGTTTCTGTAATTTTGAACTGATATTTTCCAAGTGATTTTTCTTAAGTTTAATACTCAGTGTTCTACATTATTTTAATACAGTTTTATTAGTATCGTTAGAGCTTTAAAGTAATTTCCCCTCTATGTTGTGGTATCTCACATAAATGTTCATAGCTTCTATGAACTGAATGCAACTACAGCTGAGAATGTGTCTCATTTGGTTCAACTCCCATTTTCTAAACCTCTTCCTCACATATAGCTTTGGGGAAAAAATAGATGTTTATAATTTGATCAGTGTCAAGTAGTAATCCATGCAGCATGGACTGGAAATATATCATTTGACTAATTTATGTTGCGAATCTACAGCTTTTATTCAATAAAAACTTCACTGTCTTCATTGTCTTCAAAGGGTATGTGCAAGCATTCACTGCACCTGTTCTAGGTTTAGGCAGTTTGGGGGTGGTGTATTCAGGCATTCTCCACTCCTGGGTACAACACAGGCAGCCCAAGGTAAATAACTCAGAATGGGGGAAGACCTAGCAGGTCTGTGAGGGTGTTAGGGTTTGCAGAGAGTGGGTTCTCACTCTGGTGGGGTAGGGGAAGAGGGTCAGGAGTCTAAAAATAGCCCCTTAGTGGTTGGGTGTCAATATTAGGAAGACCACAGTTGTCACAAGCGAAGCAGCCCAACTTACCTTTTGTTACGCTAATCTAAAGGGATCTGTTATTCTAACTGTTGAGGATGTGTATCTGTGAAATATGACTTAATACATTATTATTGGTCAGCACCTTTTTATTATTGATCCTTTGCAAAAAGCAGACAGTTATAGTTTCTGTGAGTGGCTGAGTGTTTCCAGCCTCAGGGATGTACTGCAAATAAATGCAGTCATTCATTAGATCATGTTCATGACTTCAAAAATTGGGTTAACCCTCTCTCAATCTTAGTTACTTCACCTCCCGAAGTGAACTAACTTAGATTGTGTGTGCCATTTTTGGCTTGATTTAAACCATGCAAACACTTGCATAAGTGGGCATTTAGATCAACCCAACCTTTGTACCCAAATGGAGTAAGGGTTGCAGTAATAAGTAGGGCTGTGTGAAGCTTTGGTCCATGATTTGGGGTGGAAAGTAACCTGTTTAAATTTGCTGATGACACCAAAATTTGGGGGGAGGTGAGCACGCTAGCAGGGAGTGAGAGATTGCAGAGGGATCTGGATAGGTTACAGGGGTGGGCTAACAGGAACAGGATGCGTTTCAATACGGACAAGTGCAGGGTGCTGCACTTGGGCAGTAGGAACCAGCAGCACACTTACACAATGGGGAACTCCCTACTTGAGAGCACGGAGGCAGAAAGAGATCTTGGAGTCATTATTGACTCCAAGATGAACATGGGCCGACAATGCGAGGTCATGGTTGGCAGGGCTAACCGGACCTTGTCGTGCATCCACAGGTGCATCTCGAGTAGAGCCAAGGAGGTGATCCTCCCCCTCTACGCGACGCTGGTCAGGCCACAGCTGGAGTATTGTGTCCAGTTCTGTGCGCCCCATTTCAAGAGGGATGTGGACAACATGGAGAGGGTCCAGAGGAGGGCCACCCGCATGATCCAGGGACAACAGGGCAGACCCTACAGTGAGAGACTGCGGGACCTGAACCTATTCAGCCTCCACAAGAGAAGGCTGAGGGGGGACCTGGTGACCGTCTATAAACTCACTAGGGGGGACCAGAAGGGTTTGGGGGAGACGCTGTTTCCCCTAGCGCCCGCTGGCATAACAAGGAGTAATGGGCACAAGTTGATGGAGAGGAGGTATAGATTGGACATCCGCAAAAACTACTTCACAGTTAGGGCAGCTAGGAGCTGGAACCAACTTCCAAGGGAAGTGGTGCTGGCCCCTACCCTGGGGGTCTTTAAGAAGAGGCTGGATGCCTACCTGGCTGGACTCATTTGAGTCCCGTTTCTTGTTCTGGGGTTTTGTTGTTCTCCCACCCTGGCGGGGGGTCGGGCTAGAAGATCTACTAGGTCCCTTCTGACCCTAAATCTATGAAACTATGAAACCCTTTAATCTCTTCTAATCAAATTGAAACCCTCCCAATCAATTTGGGGAGATTCAGAAAGATTGTGATTCAGACATAGACACAGTTTTAAATGTTTTTCCTACATACCTCAAGGTACCAGGTGGCTTGTCAATGCTGTGATGCTGGGGTGGATGGAACATCCCACAGAAGTGCGGGTGGCTCCCCAGCATGCAAGGCAGCAGACTCAGAAGTGGATGAGAAGCACTTCCGGTCCACTTTTGGATCCACTAGGGAGAGCACGACAGTGCCCTGCCGGCTCGGTGACTGGTACCTCCTGGGTCTGGGGAGGCACCTAGAGTCCCCCACAGCTGATCACTGAGCCGGAGGGGCATGGGGGGGGGGCCCAACACATTCCCCAGTGGACCCGGAAGTGGACCAGAAGAACTTCTGTCCACTTCCGAGTTCACCACTGAGCACGTGTGGGGGGCGTACACTCCTGTGGGACACTCCATCCACCCCAGCATCACAGCATTTACAAGCCACGCCTGGTACCTTGAGCTATGTAGAAAAAACATTTGAAGCTGTGTCTATGTTCGAATCGCTGTTTCTCTGAATCAGCATTGAATCTTCAGATTTGGATCTGGCTGAATTGAATCAGAGAGAGTGATCCAAATCAATGAATCGAATCACTGTCCCCGATTCAGGCTGAATCCGAATCCAAATCCAAATCCAAATCCAAATTGAATAGGGCCCATTTCGCACACCCCTAATAATAATCCATTGGGCTGGAGACTTCAAGGAGAAACAACTGCTTCATTAGTGAAAGTAATCTGTCTAAAACTACAACTTTAAGTGCTAGATTTGTTTGAGGAAAACAAAGGAAGATGAAGTGAGAAATAGTATGGCAAAGAACAGGAAACAGAGAGAAAAAAGTAGTCCAAACTGGGTAACCTTAGTATGGTAATTTTTTTTTTTGTGATGGTGGTACAGTAAAAGCTTTGTTATCTGGTACCCATGGGGAATGGGGGGTGCCAGATAACAAAATATGCCAGTTAACTGAGCAGCCCAAACAGGCGTCTTTGCCTGTTTGGGCTGCTGCTTCCTCTGCCGTGTCTGGGGCATCACCACCCCTCCCATGGACCCCAAGTGACAAGGAGGCAGGCCCTGCACAGCCTGCTATGCCCTGGGCCATGGGGGCTTGGCAGCACAGGCTGCTTTGCCTTGGGCCGTGGGGGCTCAGACAAACCAGAAGTTCCACAGTGGGCACTTCCATTTTCACTTTATCTTACAAGCTGGCATGCTGGTTAATAGAACATGCCAGCTTATAAGGTGCTGGTTAACGGAGCTTTTACTGTATTACTAAAATAATATTTCTTAATATTATGTTCCTAAAGGAAAAAAGGACAAAAGGAAAGCAACACCATGCATTTGGAATGCTTTGTTCTTCAAGATTTATCCCATATACTTCTATTGCAATAAAATATCTCTCCATATCTAGTATCAATCTCACGAAAAATCTCTGAGCATCTTATCACATTCATGACTAGTCAGATCAAACAGTGTTCCAGTCCTATTACCCAATGTGTCTTCCTGACCAGCCAGGTTTTATCTGTGATTCTCTGAAGATTTGTTAATGTCCAGTGGCAAGTAAGTTTTATCATACCATATTTTTATTCTCTACAGGCCCATTGGAAGAAAAAAAGCATCTTCTGTTTTATATCTGACAGTTTCTGCTGTATATTTCTATCTACTAAAATACATTGCATCTTTCAGTCTCATATTTCAGTGAAGTACATTATGTGTATTTGCCTCTATTTTTCAATTAGTTGAAGTCAAAACTCCTAAACTGAAAAAGATAGGCTCAGCACCCATTCAGAAATCATATAATCCTACCCTAAAAAAATGTTAGACATATTTAAAAATGTTGTACGTGCACTTTTCTTAACAGTCATTGGGAAACATTTTTTCCAGAATTATCTGTAATAACAAGAAATCTCATACAATTTATTAAATAGTTTTGTGGTATGTCATTTCCCAAGCTTTTAGGTTATAACATATTTTATTTTTAATAGGTTATAACCTGAGCTATAATACTTCCCATTAGCTTCCAATGTGAAAGTATGAGAAGCACTAGAAAGCTGTAAACAAAAGATTAAAATGCATGACTGCCTTACATAGTAGACTGTATAATCTTGTGATAATTGCATCCGTTTAAGATGAGGCATTCAAAATTGCCACCTGTCCAGCTGCTAAAGACAGGCAAATCAGAACTACGGAGATAAAAAATTGTGGCTTGTCCTAGAAATGGACATTTTTAAGAGACACTAGCATCCAACTTTAAACCTTGTGGGTTGATGGTTGTGCTGAGTTCACCATTTTTTTCAAACATGATACATTTACTGAATATGTTATCTGTGTGACTAAGCAATGTTTAATTATTATATACTGATGTGGCTAATACCAAATTAAGTTGAATATTAAACCCTCCCTCATACAGTATTTATTCTAAATGTTAAGAAAAGCAAAATATCATAAAAGGAATAGCAGTATATACACAGAGATATGTACACACATGCTCAGTCACGGCACAAAGACCATTGCAAGGCTCTTTGTATCACAAAGCTCTATACAGGCCTTCACAGGGTCATTTTTGGTTGGGTTTTTTTTCAGAGCAGTAGCTGCTTAAGATGATTATGTATGTACAAGTGCCACAGAAAAGGTTTGATCATGAACCTTGTTTAGACACAAAAGGGTAGTTGGGATAGCTTGGGGTGAGCCAAAAATCAAATGTTTGTGCATATCTAGATTCTAGAAGCATGATGTAAAGCACCTACAGACTGAACCAGCCACATGACTGAACAATTGAATGTGATACTTCAGGATAGGAAAGGACAGCTCTTGAATGCTAGAGCTGAGCTATGTGGATCTATGCTGCACTTCCAGACAGCCTGTATGCACTAGTTCTTTGTAGACCGGATGACTTTCTCCTCTGGAATAGTTAACTACCTTTCAAGAGCTTGTTGCATTTGCTATTTTCACTGGATTAAACCTTAATTATGGAAGTCACAGCAATAGTTATTAATAAAGTCATACTTACCAACACAGACTAACCTCAGCATGCCTCAATTTTCCAAAGGTAGTAATCGTGTTTTACAGTGAAAAAAAACAAAAACTACCTTTCATCTAGCCAGCCTCTGCTGAGCTGAGAAGGAGTGTTAAAAGCTTTGCTCAGACACCATAGTGTCATTTAAGTTGTGCTGTCTAATCTAAAGCTGTTCTAACTGGCTATACTTCCTGCCAGTTTTAAAGAAGGGAATGGAGGTGAAAAGGTCCATAATTAACTGCAGCATTAGGTTAAGCAAGAATAATCAATATACTGCCACTTCTTTTGCAATGCACAGCTTCTAAATCCCTTCAAGGGAACCCCAAAGACTAACCCACTCCTTGCCACTGTTAAAGTTGGTGCTGAAAATGTCTTAAGACTTTGCTGATGCATGTTTAATTAATTGCTGGTACTACCTAAAAGATGCAAGTGTCCTTACTCTAAGTTGTCAAGAAGAATATGTAGCCCAATGCAATCAGTCTAATCTACCAATATAGAGTGATTAGACATGGGCACAATAGTGCAATTGCTGGAAACAATTCTAATACTACCGTTTAAAATCCAATGCAACAGTCCTTACTTGGGCAAAACTATCTGAAAACCAAAGTGAATCTTTCAGGGCCTTGTTTTTAGCCAACCTGGCCCAAGAACTAATTATATAACTTAATAAAAGTAAAAATAAGTCATAAAATATTAGAAATGTCCCTCCTCATGCACTGACCCATACCCTACCCCCCATGAGAATGCCATATTTTTAACTAGCAAAGATATACAGAATCAAATTAAGCACTGACTCAATCTCAATAAAACCAGAATTTGGCTCATACATTTTAGAGAGTATATTAGTAAATCCTAGCCTGGATTCAAAGGATAGTAGGACATAAAACCAGAAACCAAAATTCCCTTTTATCCTCCAGAATTTCCAATCATATTTCTCAGTTCCTCCTGCCATGCTGGATGATATCATTACAAAAGCAATTCAAGACATATTATTCCTATTATCTTCACATTGCTTAAGATATTATTGGCTGAGATTAAAGGGAACATAATTTAGCTATCATGTCCTGCAAATAAGTAGCGGAGGAACTAGCTAGTAGAGACATTTGTCTTCTAATATTTGGCCTTGCAGTTCATTGAATTATAATGTTTAATGCTGCACATATAAATACAAATTAGATCTGAGCTCTAAAACATTTTTTAAACAAAACAGTTCAGTTTGTCTATAAACAAGGTGTCATGTATATTACTATTATAAAAAGGGTTAGCATGTTAGTAGGAATGCTCCTTCAGGCATAAAATCTTTTTTTTTCAAGCGTAAGGTAAGATTAATCACAGATATTAAAACAGAGGGTAAGGAAGAGGCAGAAAATAGAAGAATTAATTATATCTCTTGCCTTCTAAGTTTCAAAGGCAAACTATCCCACAACCTAGGTATCTTCAAGATTGCCAAATCCCTCTTGTCAAAATGTCAGGACAATAAAAATTGCTGTTTTGGTTCCAAGATATAATTTATGAACAGATCTTTCCAAAATAAAATGAAAATGTTATGTAGTTCCAATATACAGCATTTGAAGCCAGGTACAATTGCACTAATTTAGTCCTCAAGTCAAAGACATATTAAAATATGTTCTCCTCAGAGACATATGTACTGCTTCATTTGATTTATTCTTCTGAAAAATAAATGAATACACACTGAAGAGAGACCAGTCTTCATGTAGGCAAAATCCTCATTTTTTCAGCTATTTTTCTTTGAATCAGGACTAACAGAATAGATGCAAACCTGGCCATAGTCACCTTGATTATTATAAAACAACATACTATAAAATGAATCCACCTGGGTTTAAACTGTTTTTACCAGGAATCATTATTTTGGCCCTTCTATAAAATACTATCACTATAAAACACAACGTTTGATGGCAGAGTGGCTTTAAATTTGAGAATAAAGGAGGAAAAACTTTACACAAGAATTGAGCTGTAATCCACAAATGTAGGTTTCTAACAGTTTTGTAAATGACAACAAACTTTCTCTTTTTTGTTGTCCTTAATTACCCAGTGGCAAAATGACTGCTTTGGTCTTTTTGACCCAAAAAGAAAGTTTTTGCTTCAAGTCCACCTGAAGATTTCAAAGGCAATATGCCAGGAATTAAATGCTCTAGTGGTGTTTCTCAGATCAATTAGCTGATAATGAAGTCAATAATATTGAAAAGCAGAAAAAGCTAAGTGGCACTTTGTTTTTATGAAGGATTCTCGGTCAGAGGAAGGCATGCCACTAACAATTTAACTAAACATATTTGCTTTCTTGGAATCATTTAGCTGAAACAAGGCTATATAAGACATAGAACATGAATATCTAGATTGTTTCTAACAATCTAGTATGTTCTAAGCATATGTATTGTCTACTACCTCTGCTAAATTTAAGGAATCAAAGATCACATTTTGATAAATATATTTCTAACAATTTATACAAAGTTAATAGCTTTCATTTGAAAATATATTTGTTAGCACATATTTGTTATTAATTAATATGTACTCTACACTTGTGTGGGCTTTTTGGCATTTTTATGAAAATAAAGACAACATAAAAAGAGGAAAAAAGAAAGTTCAAAGATACATTTACAGCACAGTAAACAAGCAGAAACATTTTTCAGATACCTATATAATATAAAATCTTTTTCAGCCTTGGTTTTTAAAATAAGTGAAGTGCATTGTTCTGAAAAGACTTGCCTTGATATCAGCTGCACTATTTAAATAAATGGGTTTCTGAAAATTGTATATTTTTTAGCAGTTAGAAATACCACTTTCATTATCATTTTGTGGCTTTTCCAGTTTTCAGAACAATAAACCTTTTTTGCTATTTAACACTTGAATTCACGTTGTTTCCCAACCCTGTATATTTTACAAGTCAGTGCCATCAATTAACACACACATTTCTCTAACTGAAATGTTTATGATTTTTGGAATTCTTTATCCACAAAATAGAAAGCTTACCTGTTTACCACTCTGCTTATGACTTATAGTGATTTTTTTTTTTTT
>NW_017729026.1:37595576-37597092 GCF_001723915.1 Gavialis gangeticus
TTTTTTTTTTTTTTTTTTTTTTTTTTTATTTTTTTTTTAGCAAATACCAGTTTCCAGTCTCAATACATGCTTTTAGCTTAGCTGAGCTGCTAGACACAATTTTGCAAACCAGGAATTATTAACCAGGCAAGCAGGGAAAACTTACCGAATTTTCATTTTTACTACATTAAAATAAATATTCAGGTGCATATTCTGAACCAACTTAGATGACAGTTGCAGCCCTTGTTTCATAATGGTCATGATGCCAGTAACATTCCTAAGGCCTAAATTTAAGGCCTTTTTCACCATTGCTTCAAATACTAACTCAATAAACTTAATAGAACATTTTACCATACATATATTCACCTTATTTAATATTAGGGTTTTTGATAATTATCTCCAATTCATGTCACCTTTACTATATTATATTTTCATAAAAGACCTTCTCCAATACCTGAAAATGCCAGTAGAAATCTTTTCATGGATTTCAGTAGACACTGAATCAGGCCTACTACAGTATGCATCCATGGATCCTTCTAACTAAACTGATGCACAATTACATAACTTAAACAATAGACAGTTTAATCATGTTAATGGTGTCCATAAAAAGGAAATAAAATAATGTTACAAAACAATATCTACCAGGCAAATATAGTCAGTAACTTAGAATCTGTACATTCAAGGAGATTAGTTCAGTAATATGTATACCTGTGGTGACTCTCTTTCTCTCCGCACATGATCTTTTTTTTCCACTCTCTGCCTGTCTGGACTAGTAAAATATTTTACAACAATCACCATAAAAAGACTAGCATTTACACATGGCAATATCTAAGGACTTCATCCTCACTCTAGCTACTGTACTTAGCTTAGCTGTATAAACTCCACTGGGTACCCCATTTAAGATAACACCATTGTCTTTCTGTTCTTAAATATTTGAAAATGTGAAATAATTTTGTTCTCTCATATATACCCTACTTAGGAATGTAGGTATTCTTGTATCAGATCATCTTCCACCCTGTGTCTCTAGTGGCCCATACTAAAAGCTTCAATTGAGATTGCAGGAACCTCATAGCAGATCATTATAGGATGTCCTTGCCATTAGGAAATTTTCCTTATAAGATGTATGCTGCAGTGGTTTCTTCTTGCCCTTTGGCCTTTAGAATTCATATTGAATATAATTTATTACAGGTTTCTCATTATCTGTATAAAAGTCTAAGTCTATTTTTTATTCCTACCAAGCTCTTAGGTTCACTATCTTGTTGCAGCAGTAAGCTTCATAGGTTAATTACCAATTGTGAGAAATTGATCAAGTTTTCTTTTTTTTATGAATTGTGGTTTTCAATTTGATTTCTTGTTCCTTTGTTTCTCTCATTCTGAAAAAGGGTAACTGTAAATTATCATTTATCTTCTCCACGTCATTCTCTTTTCTCCATAACTCTATCATATCTCATTTGATTATACTTAAAACTAACTAATCAGTCTTTTAAAAATTTCTTCATATCATGACAAAACCTTTCCACTTTAAATGGTAATAAAG